>NW_017731485.1:215450-231375 GCF_001890085.2 Hipposideros armiger | reverse complement strand
CCCCCCCGCCCCAGGCAGAGCTGCTGAAGCAATGCAGTGAGGTGTGGGCTCTGGCCACCAGAGGCTCAGGTTCAATGCAGGAATGCTTTATGGCTCTGAATGTCTGGAATATTCCATGACAAATGCCACTAGAGATTAGAGACTCAGATCTTTCCCCCAGCACTCAGACAGAATTGGAAAAAGAAAAAATTAAAGACAGGTTTAATTAACCTGCCCAAAAGGAAAAAAATCGGAATGTCTGTGTGTGAGGTGAAGAGCAAATCTAATGATCAAAGAGATTGGAAGGGGGTGGTTTCAGAAGCAACATTTCACATTCAGCCGACTACCATCACCAAGTCTCCGTAGAATCACTCATCCAATTATTCTGGCTTTGGGGTCGCTGCGGGAGACAGGACTCCAGTAGGCGGAGCTTGACTGAAAGAAGGTCAGTGCGCAGATGCCCGCAGTGGTGGCAGGCCTGGAGCCATCCCGTGAAATGTACCCCCTCCCCCGGTGGGGGTCCCAGCAGGCGTCAGAGCAGCACCGTGGTGCAGGGGATGCTAAAGGCAGACAGGATTTGAGCACGCCCCGGTGAAAAGGCAGTGTGAGCAGGTGGCGGTGTGCTGTGTGTGGGTGTGGGTGTGGTGAGTGGAGGTGAGCGGGACTGGTGTGCCACCAGCACAGAGGGACTGCACTGCCCGCCCTCCTTGGGTCCAGATGGGGCCACACCAGTGGCCCGAGGGGCAGTGAGGCACCCGCCGGCCAAGCTGGCGACAGCAGGGCCTCCCTCCACCCACAGCTGGGCAGCAAGCTCCTGCTTGAAAAGGGTCCGTGCAGCCATCTCAGTGTCTGCCCACATGGCCTGTGCCTGGGAGCAGATTCGGAGAATGGACAGTGGCGGACGATGAGCTGCAGCTTGGGACGGGAATTCATTTGCTGGGCCCGGCCATGAACAAGGTTATAGGGCGCCTGATGTAACAGACCTCACGGTTTTTGAGAAAGACAGAAATAAGCAAGTATAGAAATAAACAAGGTGATTTAGGTAATGAAAAGCACTAGAGATATTCCAGTAGAACAGCAGTGACTGTGAGTCATGTTAGCTGGGGTATTCAGGGAGGGCTTCCCCGAGGAGGTGGTGTTTGCACTGAGAACAACATACGGATGAGGAGCAGCATTCCAGGCAGAAGGAACAGCATGTGCAAAGGATAGGAACAGAGAGAAACTATCGTGACGAGGTTTTTAGGCAGAAAGGAGACATAAGTCAAACACGTAGTCAGATTGTACAATATTTAGTACAGGGTTCAGGACTCTTTCTAAGTGTGATTAGAGCCCCATTGAGGATTAAAACAAGGGAGTGACAACTATTTCAATCAAAATTCTGATAAACTTGCTATGTTTTCATGGAGAAATTATTTCTGGAACTATGTTTTCAAACCTGTTTAACTCTTGGATCAATTTTCTGTACAGTATAGTTAAACTGCTTCCAGTATTTTTATATTTTCATTTTACTGAAATTATTCTCATATGAATCAATTTCACAGCAAAGATTTTACTCTTATTATAGTTCCAAACTCGGGGACAGGAATGACACAGGAACTTAGTCATGGCCAGACCAGCCCTTTATCTACAAGCAGATTTATCTTCAAGCATAACCCAGCACCCCATAAAAATAGTTCTTCTTTCCCTACTATGCTCTGACCCATTTCTCCTTGAAATTCTTTATGCTGTTTGGTTTCTTCTTGGGTTTCAAATAAGTCAAGATTCTTTCTTTTTTAAAAGAAATAAAGCCAACTCAAAATAGCTTCCTAAAAGTTGCAGTGCATTAGTTTAGCACTAGCTTCAGGTATGGCTGGATCCAGGAGCTGAGGTAGTGTTATGCATGTTCAGCACCGCCCTCTGCTCCTCTGGGATATGCCTAGTCTTGACGAGTTACTCCATGGCCTGAGTCCCTCCGTGAGGGGGCCCACAGCAGCTCTATGTGTCCTACCACCGAGCAGCTGCAGAGAGCAGAAAACCCATGCTGTTTCCATCCTTCCTGGCAAACATCCCGGACTGATTCTAGTTTGGGTCCTATGCTCACACTTGTACCAATTATTTAGCCAAAGGGAGGTGAGGCTCTGACTAGCTCGTCCACTCCTCGTATCAGTTTAAACAGAGAAGTTACTTCCCGATAAGAAAGCCAAGCTATTACTAACAGAACGAAAGGGAACCGACGCTGCCCAGTGACCGCCCCGGTTCCTTAGCCCATGACGCCTGTTCTGTGGACAGCCCCACGTTGTCCCCTTCAGAACGGACCTCTTCAGCTCTGGCTCACCCGTGGCCTTTGGGCCGCCATCTTCCTGGAGTTCCCTCTCCCCTGGCCCAGCGTGGTCCTTGTCCTCTCACCATCGTGGAGGACCTTGTCACTAGGACCCGGGTGGCACAAACCTACAGATGGAGCTGACTGCCCAAACAGCACCTCCTCTGCCCCCCGAGTCCTGGTTGGAGGAACAGCTTCGCTCCCTGCCCCCTGCCGCGTCAGGTTGCTGAGCCCATGCTTAATTCAAAGGCTAGAATCCATTAAAAGCCAAAGCAAGAAGCAGAAAAAAAATCCCCTCATTAAATCTGTGTTCAGTGGGGTGTGCACATAATTCATCCCAATAGCATCAAATATGAATGCCCCAGAGTCAGGGGGTGGGGGAGTGGAGCGGGCACCAGTCTGAGCCCAGCACAGGGAGATGCAGGAAGAGGTGGTCCTTGCAGAGACCTTCTCAGGGTACGCATGAGGTCTGGCACAGGGTGCTTCCGACAAGGACCCTGGGTGAGGAATGCCCAGCGGTGGTGCTTCCCCACCAGCCCCTCTGTTGGCACAGCTGTGATCCCTCTGAGCTGGTGGCCTGGCACCAGGATGCCAGAGCCTGAAACGTATGGAATGAAGGTTCCCTGGGCAGCCGAGTGCAGGGAGGGTACACTCCTGGCGTCCCAGCTCTGCTTGGCTGCAGAAAGCCTCACCTCCAAGCTGCAGCTGCAGCCCCACCAGCTCCAGAGGCAACACTGAGCATCGCGGGAAGGGTGCCCGGTGGTGCAGAGCTCGGGGTCTGATGAGCCCGGGGAAGTCGTCTTGCCTGCCTCAGCCAAGCCGGACTTGCGTCTGTTCTGAGCAGCCGCACAATAGCCTGGCTCTTTCTGGTCTCTTTCCAAGGACAGCGACTGCCTCTGTCACCACAGCCAGACCCCAGTGATCACTGGTGACTCCTCCCCCATCCTCCTCCTCCTCACCCCATCGTCATCCCCTATTCATCTAACATTTATCACGTCCTGAGCACTGTGCTGAATTCTGCACGTGCACAATTTCATTTAACCCTAAAGCACACAAATTCCTCCATCGTCAGGGCATTGGCACCAGCCTGGAATGTGTTGTGCCCAGCTCTTCCTAAGGCTGCCTTCTTATCACTGTCCCAGCCTCACGTTGAATCCTGTCTGTTCAGAGAAGACCTCCCTGATGGTGCCTGTCTTTGGGCGTCACCCTCTCCCTTCCTTCTGTGGTGCCCCTCCGCCGACCACACCATCCAGCTGACTTACCTGTTTTGTGGTTTACGTCTGCCTCCCGCAGTGGATGTCCCAGCTGGGGTGGAAGCAGGACATCACTCTTGCCCTTCGCCGTATCTTCACTGCCCAGAACACTGAACAAAGTCGGTTGCAGAACATATGTGTGGAATGAGCAATACGATCATCCCATTTTATGTATAACGACACTGAAGACCAGACGGTGTATAGAATTACTTTCCCCAAGGTTGCTAGGGGTAGTGGGCTTTACAGAAGGAAACAGGCTCGAAGAGGGCGGGTAAGCATCTCCTCCACATGCGTCGTTAGGAGCTTGGGGTCTTTTCAGTGCTGTCGGAGGAGCGTGTTTCCTCCACACCTCTGGTTTTGGACGTGGCTGTGTGGCTTCCTTTACCCCGGGAGACACCCAGATGAGACACAGAAAGAGGCCTGAAGCATGCTTCTGTGCTCTGGCCTGGCTCTGGGCTTCTGTGACACGCCGTGCACACGTGTGGTTAAGAGTCTCTCCTTGACCACACTTCCTCAGTGTCCCCTGAACTTTTCTGGTTTTGTCTCTGTACTCTCTGACATTAGCAGAAATTATCCTCTCAGTTTAGCCAGATTTCCCCGCTACCTGATCGATATCGTATAGGTCTCCTTGTCCTCCACTAACCCCCAGGTGACATCTGATCCCCCCCATCCTGCCTTCAGCAAGAATCCTGTTAGCGGGGTTCATCGGAATCCCGCCTCACCCCTGCTGTCCACCCACTGACCCCGTCCCCACGCCCAGCTCCTTGGTCATAAATTCCCATGTTTCCTGTTGTATTCGGAGTTGAGTCCATTCCCCTCCCCCCGTGTAAGACTCCACTGCCCTGGTCCCTACACCTGTGACAGTGACCCCGCACCTCCTGAAGAAAGTCTGCCTTGTCGTCTTCAGCAAGTGTCATGAATATTTTCTCTGTGACACATGCCCCTGGTGGCTGCTGGTACAGTGAGGACTAGACACATGGCACAGACTGGATGCAACCCCTACCCAGCTGAACCGTCTCGGCCAGCTGTGTTGCAATCAACTTGAAGGACCAAAAGGCACTGAGATCTCAAGACTGTTTTCTGAGCAGCAAAAGCTGATTTCTGCAGCTAGGAGATGCATTTCCCAGATTTCAGATCATAACGTTTGAATCCATGAGCTCATGCCACCCAGGCTTACGCCTGGAGCATGGCAAGCCCACCGTCAGATGGACAGCATGAGGCGGCAGGCCGTGGAGGCAAAGAGGCCGGGGCTCGCAGGGGTGGGGCCCAGGGGAGCCCTAAAGTGTGGAACAGGGAGCGAGACTGTCAGTGTTTATTTCCCTGGAGAATCCAAGCTCTCTCCTTCCCTCCTCCTCCCCACTTCTCTGTTTCCCGTATTTTGTCCAGCAGTTTGATTAATTTATATTAACCTATATTCAAGTGAACTAATCATTTCATCAGCTATAGCCATTCTGCTGATCGGCCTGGTGAAAGAATATGGAATAAAGAATATAGTTTCCATCTGTGCTGAAATCCCCCATCTGTGCATGGCGTCTGCCACTAGGTCCTTTCACATCCTCATTACAGTCTGAAAGTCCCTGTCTGATAGTTTGGTCTCCAAGGGTCCGACAGGAGGGGCTGTGACAGAGAAGGGCCGTGACCGTGATGAGTGAGATGATCACCAGGGTTTCACTCTGGGTGGCAGGGCCCAGGTCCAGGCAGAAACCAGAAGCCAGTTTGGGGTTCGCTTACTCCGGGCCCCAGGTCCAGGTCAGACGCTGAGGAGGTATTATCACGTCTCCAGCAGCAGGACTGAGCTGGAAGAATACAGGCCTAGAAAGGGGCTCGGATGGCGGTGGGTGGGGAGGTGCCCACTCCTGGGCTCCACCGAGCTGTGGGATCCCAGCTGCCCCACGTGCCAACCGTGTGAGCTTCGGCAAGTCACTTAGCTTTGGTGTCGCCTTCTGTCTGTGAAGTGGGCATGAAGGTGATAACAGCACCTAACGCTCAGGGTCGGGTGAAGCGTCAAGGTGTGAGCAAGTATTTACAAGCGGCGCACAGTCAGTGATCACTAGTGTTGGCATCGGATTGATTCTGGCTGCATTGTTTTTAGGGTGGGCTTAGGGGAATGCCGGAAGTTTCCAGCTGCTCACCCTTGCCCTCCCACTGGGAGCCAGGAACAGCCTGGAGGTGGCGGGTGTCTGGAATGGACTGTTAGGCACGGAAGGCACCGGGAGAGGTGAGAGGCCAGGAGACACCAGCAAGAGGGAGTCCCCACGCGTGCCTGAATCGCAGGGAAGGGCCCTGCAGCATCCAGATGTCTCCCCATCGTATTCCAGACCCGTCCACTGATCTGACTCATTCTCTCAGAAACATCTGGCGTGGTCTCAATGGGTCAGGTACCCTGCTGGATACTGTTGGCCAAGACAGACCATCCCTGCTTCACGGGCTCACAGTCCAGTGAGAGGAGGCAGGATGCTGGCACCAGTAGGAGCAGCAGGTGGAGAAGCCAGTGAGAGGAGGCAGGAGGGGCCTGAAGGGGAGAGTGTGAAATGAGCAGGGGAAACAGCATGTGCAAAGGGCCGGAGGTGTGCGGGAGCACGGCATGCTAAGGCGGTGAGGCTTCTAGGAGCAGAACAAGAGGAACGGGAGACACTGGGCTCTGAACGGCCAAGCGCCCACTGTACTCAGCTCCTGGAGAGGAAACTGAGGCTCAGAGGCTATGCACCTGTCAGGGCCGGTCATCAAGTAAACGGAACGCTGGACGTCAGACCTAGGTGTAACAGTCTCCAAAACCCTCGCTCTTACTCACCACCGCCTGGACCTGCTTAGGTATCCCCAGGGTAAGGCGTCCCGACCAGCCTCCCTGATGGGCACAGGCCAGGGGTGGGGGGTCCCCCAGCTGCCTGCATCTTGTTCCTCTTACCCTGGGCAGGTATTTGGGTGGGACCCTGAGCTGCCTCTCTTGACAGACCCTTTGGAAGCCGTTTGCCTCCCTCTTGGAAAGTGCAATATTGAAAATCAATGGGGAGAAAGTGTCTGAGAGGAAAACTAAATCAGATATCCCGATAGGAGAAGTTAATCATCCAAAATTAACCTTATAACATCTAGTATCAAACTGATCTATGAAGAAAGTCGATGGGAGCAAATGAAGCCCTGAAGCCTCTGGCCCCGGCCTGGCTGCCGCTGTGACTGCAGAGCGGTGACGGCACTGCCACCTGGAGCCAGATGCTGACCCGCAGCCTCGAGGTATGTGGTACAGCCATGGGCTTTCGATGGGCAGTTTCCACATACATTTCTCCCCTGCATTTGCTTAACGGCTGTTCTTGGAGCCTTAAATAAAATGCACTAAGCTGAAACTCACCGAGGAGACACGCTGTTCCCGCTGAGGGAGGGAATCCAGCCTGTGTTTCCCAGGAAAGCAAGATGCCATTGAGACGCAGCTGGAGTGACTTCTGGGCCAGGAGGGTGCGTGAGAGACCGAGCAGGAGAGTGGAGGGGTCTCTAGGCGGATCCAGGAAGTGGGAGGGATGCTGGGGACGTGAGCCTCGTGGCAAAATGAAGGCAGATGCCAGCAGTGGCTGGATAGGGCTGGACACCTGACCCCAGCCTCTCCAAGCTACTGTTTAAATCTGTGAAATGGGAGTGATTTTTCTAGATAAAAGGACTGTGGTGGGGTTGTTCCTTGTCTGTCCTTTTCACTGGGTGTAAGTCCCACAAAAGCCAAGGCCTTGTGTGTCGTGTTCACCCCTAAACTTCTAGAGTCCAGAATAATACCCCTCACATAACAGCCATTCTCTGTGTGCAAGTGAGTGAACAAACAGAAACAGCTCAGCAGAGCTCAGTAACTGATTTCTAGTAAAAGCTCACATACAGTAAATGGTGGTGAGGAGATATTGATGATAATATTAATAACAACACTTAGTAGGTGTTTACGGTACCCACTAAGTTAATTTCCTGGCATGCATTTTCTTACTGAATCTTCATAGTGATACCTTGCGGTCAAATTTTCATCATCCTTACTTTGTAGATCAGGACATGAGGCTCTGAAGGGCTCAGCGGGGGGCCCAAGTTAACAGAGCTAGTGGTGCAGCAAAATTCGAATTCACATAAAAGAGAGTAAGTTCTGAACTTGTGTGCTATTCAAATGCTGATGATGATGATGGTGATGGAGATGGTGATTTTGATGGGATGATGGTGATGATGATCATAATGTTGTAGACAAAAGAGAAGGCATGAACCTGCTCCTAAGGCTGGTCCTATCAAAGTAGTTGGGAAATGTGATACGTAGTGTCCAAACTTGAGTGTGATTTCTGGCCATAGTTGCGTGATACGTAGTGTCCAAACTTGAGTGTGATTTCTGGCCATAGTTGCTATCAAGTAACAGGTGCAGACACATCACAGCTGTAGTCACAGCTGTAAATGCTCAAGACAGCGTCAGGCTGATCCAGTCAGTAACCCTGGCTGTTGCAAGATCCCAAACAGGGGTGAGGGTTCAGGGCTCAGGAACCAGCTCCCTAAGGATAGAATGTGGCGAGACCTGGGTAGAGTGTCAGAGCCCCATCCAAGTCAGCTGCAGGTTATGGCCTGGCCACAGACCCAACGGGCAACTGGGAGCCGGGTAGAGAAACCAAGGCAGCTGTTTGTGCGTAGGACTCAGTTCAGTGGGTGGAAGATCCTGGAAAAGCCACAACTGAATAGAACCGTAGATGTCCCTGGGGTCCATCCTCAGCCAAACAATAATGTATTGATCCAATAAGCATTGACATACCTACTGTGTGTTAATGCTGAGGACCCAGCAAGGATGAAATGGCCTGGCTCATGCCCTCATGAACCACGGACCTCACATTCTAGTGGACACAGAGGACAGCCAAGTAAACAAACAAGCATCAGGGCAATGCTGGATGTGGTGAGGGTCATGGCCTCACCAGCTGAGGCCACGTGCAGGCTGAGCAGGGGCGCTGCAAGCAGGGTTGTAGGCAAATGTGCCCGGACAGCGGTAGCCTGGCCTGCAGGCTCCGGGCCAGAGAACCGAGACCACTCACAGGCGCGTCTGGCTGGTGGCCTGAAGCTGATAATGCTCCCTGAGGGGAGATAGGGAAATGGGGTGCAGCAGCCCTCACCCACGTGCTGCACACGTCACACACCCCCTGGCCAGCAAGCACCCTGGCCTCCCAGGAGGGGGCAGACTTCTCATTTCCGTAAGAGGTCACGGAAGAACTCAAGTAGAACTCAAGAGCAGATGATTCTACCGTGAGTGTGTCCATTATATCACAGGAAATATAACTGCCCCAGCGAGTCCAGGGGACTTTCGTCTTCAGGTTGTTCCTTCTGTATCATCAACAAAGAGGAGGCGTGTAGAGCCTCGCATTCCAGGGGCAAATCCCATCAGAGGTATGAATCCAAAGGAATTGTGTCTGCCTGTGTCAGAGAAGGAGTAAAGGGACATAGACAGTAGCAGAGAAGTCTGGAAGGCTCTGGAAACTTTGTCAAGGCCCCATATTCACAAAGCTATTACTCCTTGGTGGTGTAATGCTGTGAGTCACTGTAAAACCTTCCTGGAGATTTTATCACAACCACGAAACTCCAGAAACTCCTACTTTGTGAGCTCACAGCCAGGCTGCCCTGCGAGCTGTCTCAGGTACTGACCACACAGACCTGGGGTCAAAGCCCAGCTCAGCACCTCTGACCCAGGGCGAGTTTCTGGAACTTTCAGGGCCTAGCGTGTCTCATCTCCAGCAATCATTCACGAAACCCCGACTGATGCCAGCCCACCCTGCTGACGGGGTAAGTGCTGAAGGCGTCCAGGCTGCACGTGGGGAGTGGGAGCGCAGGGTGTGAGGTGGGGTGTGGGGAGCACATGGACCGCGCCGATTCTGACGCAGACCTTGGCCCTGCATGCTGCCCGCCTTAACTGCACTCCCTCACCTGCAAATAGGACGGCCGTGGGGCAGGTGGGAAAATGCACCCTCTCTGGGTCAGGCTCTGCCGTCGGAGCTCTCCGATCCCGGCAAGTCGTGTTGCCTCCCGGGGCTTCATCTCGCACCCTGTACAGCGAGGGTGCTGATCGTAAGCGTTCCTGTCTCAAAGTGTTGTTTGGGGAGAAAAATAAGTGAGTTAATTCACATAAACCACTTCACCTGTCAGCTGGGAGTGACTGTGCATCCTCTGTCATATTTAATTTCGTGATAAACACAGTAAGTAGACTTGTCCCCGTTGTATAGAGGAGGCGGCTGAGGCCCAGAGGTGAGGTTCAGGGCTACCAAGTCGTGGGAGAGACTGTGTTCAAAGTCACCGAACCAGGTGGTATGGAAATGGGGATTCAGGCCCTGTGTGTCTGCCTCAAAACCCCAGTCCTCCCCTCCCCCCAGTAGTTCCTACATAAAGGAGGGCGAGTCTTCTGTGATGTCTCGTGGTGATCGCTGCCTTCCTTTCTAGCGTTCACTTCCTTTGAACAAAATCAATTTCCCAGACTATGGTTTGTATAAAATGTACTTTGTTCCTTTTTTGTCCATCTCCAGTTTGCTGGCATCTCACGGAGTTCTCATGAGACGAGTAGCACAGTGACATTTATTAGAGTAGCTGTAATAGCTGCACACGCCTCACAGTCTGTGTCAGCTCCTCTTCCCTCCCGTCCTGAGCCCCGGGCGCCCCGCCCCGTCTCTCTTCCACGCCCTCACCCTCTCTCCCTGCAGGTCTGCAGTGGGCCCCGACAGACTCCCCACCTCCAGGTCCCCCCCTCCATTCATCAGTCACGCCAGCACCCAGCTCCACTTCACAGGCGCGGCTGTCACTGCCCGGCTCTGACTCTGAGTCCTTCCATGACTGTCTTGTCAGACGGGCCTTGGGACCTGCTCTTTCTCTGCCCAAGGCCATCATGTCCTCCTGCCCCTGTGAAAACACTAGCTGCTGAGTGGGCCCTGGGACCGCTGAGCCTCACACACTGGCCTGGGCAGCTCCTCCCGCCTTGAATAGACGCTCCAATCCCATATTCACCTCGTTCGTTTCTTGAAGCTCTAAATGCTCAGCCGAAGGTTTGCCTCCTTCAGGATGTCCTCCCCGATCACACCGGCTGGGGCATCCGCCTTTGCTCTGCTTTGTCTTCATCCTTTTGCTGTCCCTCCTGTGCCCGCCTGACATGTTCTTCAGCAGATGTTTCTGCCTCCCATTCCCAGTGTGTATAGGGGTTCAGGCCCCTGCTCATCAGCGCTTGGCTTTGCCCCGTGACCTCCTTCAGCCAGCGGGTGTCAGTGGGCACGACGCAGGCAGAGATGTGACTGCGCCCTTGAGGTCCTACCGACCCTGCAGACTGGCCCCAGTGGAGACACCGGCAGACTGAAGGCTGAGCTGAGTGGCCACCTGAAGTGTGGGAGCCCAGCCCTGAGCGGCCCGCACGTGAGGACAGCTATTGGCCGTGGTGAGCCAGTGGGGCGTCACACAGCATTCTGTGGCAGCAGATGACAGATCTTTGCTTTTCATTCGCTTTCCCTTCTTTGAAACTGAGCAACTGAAGGGCAGAGACTGACTGTCCCTCACACACAAGCCTGCGTCACCCAAGTCCACCGTGCGATGTGCACATAGAAAACGCCTGATGTGTGTTTGAAGAAAGGAGGAAGGAAGAAAAGGAAAGAAGGAGGGAAAGCACGATATTCGCAGCACAAAAGCCTTTGTTAAAACTGCCTTTTATTGGCACCTGAATTTCATGAGTAAGCCCCATGCCAAGGAAATGTCAGGAAGGAGTCAAAAAGGAAGAAATGGGATGAAAAGTTATCAAAATGATAGTCTGTCAACCTGAATTCATTTCCGAGGGAACGGAGACTGGACACGTCACCGTCTTTGAGGCTGTCCAGGCTTGTGAAGATGAAACGACTCCAAGCAGCGGCTGGGCGTCACCTGAGAGTGGCAGAGGAGGCTGGACAGAGCCGTGGGGCCCCGCTGGCGACCACCACGGACATGCCTCCTCCTGCCCCCTGCCCTCCGCGGCCGTGACACTGAGCGCCACGTGCAGCAGGTGAGTGGACGTGGTGAGCGGACTCATAACGGGCAGTAAGTGCACGAGAAGGCAGCGCTCCACCTGCTGATGACTTGGCACCCACCAAGTCCCATTTGGAGAAATAATTTTTACTTTTTATTTTCATCTTTCCTGACACCTCAGAGAGCACCAGGAGAAGTTCAGTTTTCCGATCCAAATGTTCCTCCGTTCCCAGGGCCATACTTTCTCCAGGCCAGGATGATGAAAAATCACCGCCACCTGCCTTAGCGCTTCCCTGCCAGTGTCAAGAAGGCGCGGATAATTACTGGTCCTGAGCACTCGGGTCGGGCACTTGACACACATTATTTCCCTTAATCCTCACAATGGAGGGACTTGGGGGAGGGGAGGAGGGATAAATGCCACGATTGCACAGACGGGGAAAGTGAGGCTCAGAGAGCTGAGTGACCTGCCTTTGGGCCTGCAGTTGAGCACAGACAGGCCTAAAATGCCAGTAGGGGCCATTGGAAGCCACCGTCCAGCCAAGTCGAGTCTGTATACCAGCACCTCCCCCGTCTGCCATCAGTCCATCCTCCCAGGAGAACCCCTGCCAGTCTGAGGGTGACAGTCATGACAGGAGGCTGAGGGCTGGGCAGACACGTGCAGAGGCTGCGAGCGTTCACCCTCCTACAAACCTCAGCATGTCAGAAGGCCTCTCCTTGCCAAGGATGGCTGGTCTTCAGGGAGACGGTTGTGCTGTGATGCCAGAGGCGGCCACACCTCCACGGGCGCTCGAGCTGGGCCTGGCAGCAAGCAGGCCCTTCAGTGACGGTCCAGGTGTGCAGCCTCAGCTCCACTGTGTGACCTTGAGCGAGCGGCTCAGTCCTTCTCAGCCTCGCTGTCTCCTCCTGTGAAGAGTGGAAACAAGAGGCTTCGTTCTCAGTGCTCTCTAGCAGTGAAAGACCTGGAAACAGCATCAATGCCCAACAGCAGGAGACGGCTGACTCATGACAGACGCACACGGTGACAGGCCATGGTGACACATCGTGGCCATCAAGAAATGATTTGGTGAAATACAAATCTGTTTGATGTTGATCTATGTTTCGGACACTGAGGGTTGCCTCTATCAACGCATTTATTTTCCCCAAAATCTATGAGGTTTTTATCAAGTCCGTTTTATAGAGTGCCCCAAGTCACAGCTAATGTGTGGAGAAGTTGAAATTAAAATCCAGAACTCACTTTTCACCACAACGTAATTACACAGGAATACGGTCTAATGTTAAAACTGAACGTGCAAGTTGCAGAACTCAGTTATCTGTTACTAAGTAACAAACCACCCCAAACTGTAGTGGCTTAAAGGCACAACCAGGTGTATTGCAATTTCTAGCATTTCTGCGACTCTGCAGTGCAGGCTGGGCCCCTCTGGGGCTCATCTGCAGCCTCGCCTGGTGGTCTTGCTGGGTGACTCGGGGTGGTGGGTAGCCAGTGTCCACATGACGTCCAGCAGCATCCACATACTCCTCCGAGCTCCCAAAAGCCAACACGGAGTTCCCACATGAGTAGTTTCTAATATTAACAGCGTTCATCTGAGCACCGGGAGGGAGTGTAAGTAGGTGTCCTCTTCTTATACTCGTCTACTTGTGTTTCCAAATTGTCTGTAGTATGTCCTAATTTTATGTTAAGTAAAAAGAATCAGGCTCCCTGCACAGTGAAAACAGTTTGCTGAGAAGAGCCTGTGGTCTGCATGGAGTCCTTGAAATGGGACTCAGGTCGAGGTCCGGGAGGGCAGGGCCAGGGCTGAGTCAGGTGGATGGGCAGCAAAGATGCCAGGCCAGGAGCTGTCAGCAGAGCAGGACTCAGACCGTTCACGGTGGACGTCAGCCAGGGTCCGGACAGGCGTTTAGGGTGAAGTTGGGATGAAGTCTGATCCCTGGTAGATGGGAAAGCTGGGGAGCTGGGTTCTGGGCGTCCCGGAGCCGGTCGGCCTGTGTTAGGCCAAGGAAGGAGCGTGTCTGAAGACGGCGTAGAAGTGCACATGGGCCGTGGTCACAGCAGGGCAGCGGCAGTTCCTGGGGAGGCCTGGCACGGGGAGCTGTCTGCCCACTCAACATCAGTCCTCGCCTCCTCCTGAAGTGAGCCCCATTTTCATGCGGGGCAACCATGTGCCCAGTGAAAATTCTCTTTTCCAAGCCTCCCTCTGCAGCTAGGCTTGCACAATGGGCTGCTGGCAGAACTCACGGAGTCAGCTGTCAGGGAAATCTCCCCAAAGGGGTTTGCCCCTTGCTCTTTCTCCTCTCGGAATGTGCTGTGTGACTGAGGATGGTGGGATGGAAAACAGAAGGTCCCTGACGACTCTGGGAACCCTCACGCCAGTCCTGACACTGACGTCTGGATTGCTTTTATGGGGAAGAATACGCATCTGCCACTGCGAGTAGCAGGTGAGGTGTGAGAAGCTCACTGGGAAACGGCCTGCTGCAGCACACATGCACACAAGAGATGCTGGCGAGAGCCTCAGCAGGATGAATACAAGGCTCCATCTGGCATCCGAGACCCTCGAGCAAAGGCTGCAGTTGCCGTCCAGGCTCTGACACCATCCTGGGCTGGTCAGCAGCAGGCAAGGATTCTAAACACACATGATCGTTTGGCTTTAGAAATTATTTCTACCTTCCAGTGCCAAATTAGATATATTCCAACCTTCTCATTTTGCAGATGGGGAAACGGAGGTGCAGACAGAGGATGTCACGTGCCTCAAGTCCTCGAGCAGCACAGCAGGCCAGGTGTCTGACTCGTCCAGGACCCACGCCAGCCCCTCTTCTCATGCCTCTAAGAAGAGTGGCGAGGAGCGGCTTCCAGGACGATAGCGCTGTCATCCCAAGAAGCCAGCCTCAAGTATGCGAGCCGCCCGTCCCCCTGGGTGCTTCTTCCCATGGGCACACCTGTCCCTGCTGACACACCCTGGTGTCCCCTCAAGTTCATTACAGTGGGGGTTTTGCTGCACTTACCTTGTGTCTGAGCAATGACTAGCTTCACTCTGGGACATCTGTTCAAGGAATTTCCACGTCCTATTGTTGGTTGGGGGTGACGAGCTCCCAAATGTGGTGCAAAGAGTTTGCACATGTGCAGAGGATGGCCTGTGCAGAGGATGGCCGTGCTTGGGCCGTAGCACCCTGAGGGCCCCCAGGCCCCACGCTTCTCCTGACCTACCTAAGCGGTGACTCTTGGGGTTATCCTGCAGCACATCCTTCTGTGGATGGCTGGGAGTAAGGCCCCCGGGACTGGGGGGCATGGGGTGCAGGGCACCACTGGTGGGGACTCTGCTGGGCCAGTGGCACTGTGTCCAGAGGACAGGCAGCATCCGTGTCCACCCTGGAGGCTTTCACCACAGGTCCTCCGGTCATGCGGGGGCGGCTGGACCTGGGCCTCGGAGGAAGTCAGTCCTCCTCCTGGAAGCCCATTTCCACAGTCCTGACCTCGAGATGTGGTCTTAAACGGAGCCGTTAGGAAGAACCAGAGACAAGGTCAAGTGTGAAAGGCGAGGTGGACCAGGACCCAGGTGAATCAGCCTGATGTGGCTCATGCAGCCTTGTTGACCATCAGCTGCAAGGAAGCCGGAGCGAGAAAGATGGGAGGACAGCAGGACCAGCCTGGGCAGAGGAAGCAACGGGCCAGGATGCAGGCCCAGAACACTGAGACCCACAGGGACACCCAGCCCGGGGCTGTCAGCACGTACTGGTGGCCAGGCAGTCCTGTCGTCGCTCAGGTCCCAGCTCAGACGCCTAGAGCATGCAGGTAGGAAATGAAATGAGCGTTAGACAGCTGCATGGCGATGGGGCTGACAAGCCAGAGAACGGGAGCCCTGCCCAAAAATGTTCCGGCCCGCATGCCAGACCCCAGTCTGTTAGCCAGACACGGTCACATGCAGACCAACCAACTGGCCTCTGGTGACATGAGACGTTTGGCAGACACAGGGCAATTTGCAGTGTGGAGGCCACTCGGTCCCTAGGCGTTGGATCCATGACCCTGGGTCCAGCATCTGATGGCCATCACAAGGTCCAATGGGCAAGAGTCATTGATTTATTCAACACATACCGACCAGCCGCTGTGTTCCAGCCATGTGCCGGGCAGTGGGGACTCAGAGGTGACATGGAGGGACAGTGGTGAATGTGGGCTCAGGGAGGATGCTCTGTTCCAAGCGCCTTTGGGCCAGAAGTGAGGCTACTGATTAGGACTGGAGCAGGAGTGGGAAGAGCCGGGGCAGGCACGTCCGTGAGCCATCCTGGAGGACCTGAGAAACACGGAGACGAGGCCGTGTGGCCGTCACCAGCCACATGAGGGAATTTAATAGGCTCGTTTCTGAGCTTTGAAATGTTTGATGTTGGACATTTGACTGTTCCACATCCCCAGCCAGCTCTACAGAGGCCCATGTCCCAGGGCACCTGCTTTGAA
>NW_017731485.1:205945-214420 GCF_001890085.2 Hipposideros armiger | reverse complement strand
TGACACGGGCCTGGCCAGCCATTGGTTCAGAAATGTGCACATGACCCCCTTTAACCAGTGGGGACAGACCTGATTTCTTCTGTGGGAACAAGTAAAAAAGGTGAGCTGCTCCTTGCCTCAGTGTTGGGTGTGAAAACGCGTGCCCCCTGCAGTGGGGCCGGTGTCTCCTGTCAGCCACTCTGGTGGGTGTGACAGTCGGCGTTCTAAGTGGATCCATTCTTCCTCAAACTCAGACAGCGAACCAGTAGCCTCATGGATGGGACTTAGAGCAGGAAAAGCAGAGACTGCCACATCCGAGCAACCTTCTTCACCCAAACACCTACGCAGAGTAGGAGATTGCAGAGGAGGGGATACAGACAAGAGACAGGGCCGGGGGTGTGGCTGGCAGGATGAGCGCCACCAAGTGTCCTTGTCCTAGTCCCCAGAACACGTGACTGTCACCTTACGTGGCTGAAGGGACTTTGCAGATGTCACCGGATTTTTAGATGGGTGGCTCCAGTGTCATCACAAGGGTCCCTGTGAGGAGGAGGAGGAGGGGGGCCAGGGTCAGAGAGGTGATGTGACCGTGGGCCTGACACGTGGAGCAAGGGGCCGTGAGACTAGAAAGAGGGTGGCTCTGGAAGCCAGAAGAGGCCAGGGGACACGCCCTCCCTGGCGTCTGCAGAGGTCATGCCACCCAGTCACACCTCAGCTGTGGCCCCGTGAGCATCATCCTGACCTCCAGAACTGGGCTTTCAGGTTAATGGTGCTGATTACAACAGCAGCGACAAGCCACTAAGTCAGGGGAACTTGGGAAGAGAAAGCAAGACCTGCGGGTCCCATGGCGAGGACGGGATCAGCAGCCTGTGCCCCCACTCCTCTCAAGGGGGGCAGAGCCCCGGCCCAGTGTCCAGTGGTAGGTGGGCCTCATGAGGGCACCATGCAGCGGCCACTGCCGGTCTATCAGACGTGGCGTCCAGCTGCTCCCCTGTTCAGTGCACAGCCAGCTTGGCTCTGTGGGGACACTCACTGCACCCAGAGAGGGGCAAGGAGATGAAGGTGGCCTGGGCACCTGCTGGGCAGCTCAGGGAGAACTGCCCCCCACCTGGTGTGCACCTGCGCCGGTAGCCGCGGTCTGTTCCCTTTACCGGGACAGACGTGAGCCCCAGCCCACTGCAAGTCAGAGGCTTGGGGACGTAGAGGTGGTACCAGTAAGGTGGGCCCGCTGGGCGCTCAGCTGGCCTTGTCCATCACTGCATTTCCAAGAAAGACAATCCTGTGGAGCCTTGTCAACAAGCAGCAATGATGGAGGCCACCAGCCTGTCCCTCGAGGGTGAGCCCTGTCACCGCACGGCTGTGTCCAGGGCTGGGTGGGTGCAGGCTGGCCGCCTGATATGTGAGAGTGAGCACCACACCACAGGGCCCAGATCACACATGAACTCACACACTTTTTGTTCTAACTAGAAGCTGTGTGACACAGCCAGACAGCGACTCTGCAGTGTCGCCTTCCCATCTAGCCATGTTTAGCAGGCCCAGTGTTTTAATATGCATCTCACCTCGATTCGATTTCATGGACAAGTGGTTCTCTCACAAAGCAGAAGAAATAAAGAAGCGTGTGCCCCCTTCTTCCCAGCATGCACCTTTCCCAGCAAGGGGCAGTCCCTGCAGTGTGGGAGGCCAGCCCGGGTGCCGTCTCCCGTCCCTGAGGATGTTGACATGCTGGTCACACACTCCAGGGCCCTCGCCAGACACTCTCAGTGATGTGTCCCGACAGTGAGCATATGGACGCGACACCAGTGGGTCCCTGCCACTGCCACCTCCCCACGAGCAGGGAAACCAGCCACTGGCCAGACAGGCTCTTCTGGACAATATGGGAGGCGTGGGGTCCACAGGAAGTAAGTTCGGGGACAAAGGAGGAAGAGCATGTGAGGAGCAGCATTACCATTCTGTCCCAGGACGGGAGGGCGACCAGTCCTCACACAGCAGAGGACTGAAAGCCCCATCTGAAAACTCAGAAGGAACAGTCTAAGCATCAGTAAACACGACGTGATAAACCCACTGACACACACTCACAGGTCTCACCCGTGCAGTCGAGACCCCCGCATCATCCTGCCTGACGCGCTGAGGCTCCACCAAGGCCTGTCCCGCCCGTGTGGCTCCCAAGTCCAAGGTTTAGGCCACTATTGTTCTGCCACCCTCTTCCCACACCCGAGTGAAGGCAGTGGTGTTCCCATTTTTAAGATGAGGAAACTGAGGCTCAGGAAGTCTACAGGGGTCAATGCAGGGGGGGGGGCATGGGTCACTGCCAGAGCTGCTGGGCAGCTCCGTCCTCTGCACGCAGTTACCTGGCTGGCTGGGTCTCCATCACCCGTGTGTACTGTGGAAATGGAGCCACCCGGGAAGCAGGACCCGAGGAGCTAGGCCTCAGCGGCGCCTGCCGCCAGCTCTCTGCCACGGCTGCCGACACCGCTCTTCTTAGTCCAGGCTGGGCGGGCAGCCGCCTGTGCTGAGTGTGCCACCTGCAGTCACAGACCTCCCTGCTCCGACCTGGGCACTTCCCTACGAGGCCATCACCAGCCCCCGGGCTTCCGCCTCCAGGAGTGTGGCCCACGGGGCAGGCTGGCGGGGGCCCGCGTCACTGAGGGCGGGCTGGGAGGCCCTCCTCACTGGGACCTGGGGACAGCCCCTTTGTCTCTCACTTCAGGCCCGGTGTGGTGACAGCACCCCACTGCCACTGGTGCCGGTGGCTTCCTTCACACGTCGTAAACTGTTCTTTATTAAACGGCATCGTGTTCCCCAAACTGAATGTTCCATCAGCCTCCAGCTGAGACGCGACTGCTGCAGACGGTTTTCTGTCACAACCAATAATCCCAGTTATTTTAGGAAAGTGAACTTTCAAGTGCCCTCTCTATGGCTGGCACCGCGTTAAAGTCCGTTCACTTGTCAGGAGCCCCCAGCTCGTCACGCAGGCCCCGTAACAAGTCTCGGTGAGCACTCTGGCCCCGTGGCTTAGCACCTGCCCACACGCGTTGCCTTTGTCCTCCATTCACAGGCAACTTTCTCCACCCCCAGCACCTTCCGTGACGCGTCCCAGTCCTTCCTAAGACACTGCTCAACAGCCACCTCCTCCTTGGAGCCCTCCTGGCCACTCACACAAGCAGAGCACGTCTTCCCCTCATGGATGAGTCACCTTGGTCCTTCTCCAGGCAGAGAGCCTAGCAAACCAAGAAGCAGTTTCCTGCTGACGAGGCTCCCTCCACACGCAAGTGGGGCCAGTCAGGGGTGCACGAGGCCCTCTCTCCCTCCCCGAAGCTCAGCCCAGGGTCCGGCAGGTGGCCAGCCTTTGAGGTGGGAGGGAGGGAAGGCTCACGTTACCGACGGGGCCCAGACTTAACACTAAATTATGGCCTGATGTGCACAAGGGGCTGGCAGGGTCCCCGGGAACCACCAACTTGTAGGGAGATGAGGCCATGTCCAGACCTCCACTGAATCGAATCTTCTCAGTGCCCATTCTGCACCAACAGGTTATTCCAGCAGACTGGCCAGCGGAGCTGTGGGCACTGTTTTCTCTCAGAGCCTGCCCCAGAGAGAAAGTCATCCCCCAGAGAGCCCCAATCCTGGCCCAGCCACACTGACCCCAGCCTGCCCTTTGAGCCACCAGGAGAGGCCCTAGGAAGGGACACGCCCTCCGTCTATCCTCTGTCCTCCACCTGCAGAGGCCACAGCTCCCTCCCACTCCCCAACGCCAAGCCCCCCCACTGACTGTGACACTCGGTTTGCCAGCGCAGGCAGGGCGGCCGTTGATCAATATTCCCCAAAACAGGCCTCTTCCTAGTGATAGATGCGCTCGTGGAGAGGAGGCCAGATTAACCTTTCAGCACGGGTGGCAGGCGGCAACCGGGAAAAAGATGGCTCAATTCTTTGGGGACAAGAGGATGGGGCCTATTTCCTCGGCTCCCTGCAGCCATATGTCAGCTGCGAAGAACCATGAGTGAGAAGGCGGCTCACTCCCCAGGCGGCTCGGACATTTCCATCGCCCAAGCAAACCGGGCCTCAGGGCGTCTTATCTGCCACCCTCTCCCCGTGAGCAGCAGAGGCGGTCCAGGTACAGTGAGGGCCGGACCGCCACTCCACGGGTGGGGACGGGACCTGTACGCCAAGGGAAGATGCTGTCCATTTCCAAGGACACTTCAGCCCCACAAATCCTCCCAACAACAGTGCGGAACAGGGCGTGTCCCTGCAGTGATGGGACCCCCTGCATCAGAGACCTCAGCCCCACAGTCAGCATCAGAGCACCTGCGGAAGAACAGAGAAGGTGCTCGGTGAGCAAAGGGCCGGGCCAGGAGCCCAGGTGGACGGGGGGGGGCCGGAGCGAGCGCCCAGGACACCCAGGTGCCCACGACATTGCCCTGTGGACGTCCACTCGTCCATTCAGTGAAACCACGGCATTTGGTGGGGAGGGGAGGACACAGTTGTTTAGACTGTGACATGGTGCTGTCAGACAGGAGGTAACACCGCCTGTGGGCGGGGCACTGAGCTTTCTGCGCGTGCATCACTGTCTCCGTTAGGGTGACGGACAGTCAGGAACTTTCCCAGAACACTCGGCGACTCAGGCGGGCTGGGGCTGGACGGTGGTCTCCAGGGCAGCGAGGAGTTGGGGAGCTTCTACAGGAGACATGTCCGTCGGCTTGTGAAGGAAACATGAGGTTTCAACAGCTGGTGATGGAAGTTACTGACCTGCCAAGTCTGTGAACATCACAGGACATGTCACTGTCACCTGGACCCCCCCCCTGGGAACCAGGGTGTGATGGTTAATTGTTGGTGTCAACCTGACTGGCCACAGGGTGCCATACTGTTATTTCTGGGCACATCTGTGAGGGTGTTTCTGGATGAGATTAGCATTTAAATGGGGGCTCCCCTGGGAGGATGGGTCTCTCACAATCTGCTGAGGCCTGAAGAGAACAAAAGGCCAGGGAGGATTCCTTCTCTTTTCCTCCTCACTCAGGGAGCTGGGACCTCCCCGTCCCCATGTCTAGTCCTCTGCTGCCCGGGGAGGGATCTGCACCAGCGGCCCTGGTTCTCAGGCTTTCAGACTCGGACCACACACCGCTGGCTCCTGGGCCTCCCGCTGCAGAGGGCACGCGGCGTGACTGCTGATGTGAGCCAGGTCCTCGCGGGAAGCCCGTGTGTCTAGTCTGTGCGTCATCTGTGTCTGTCAATACCTGTCTGTACGTCCATACCCACATCTTTCCTACACTCACATCCGTGTCTGTGTCTGCATCTCCTGATGGGTCTGCTGCTCTGGAGAACGCTGGCCGGTACGCTGCGTGTGGCAGGGCAGCAGGCGCCTCCCAGCGTGGCCCCTACGGCCCGCCTCACCACCCTAGTGCCGCTGTACCCAGCAACTTGCTTCTACAAAAATGATGGCACGTCACTTCCGAGATCAGGAAGTCCCAAGATTGTGTATCTTATTACTGGCCCAACCAGTGTCCCAGATGAGGTCCCAGTTGGATTGGAAATGTCCCCTTCTGAGAGATGGGCAGGGCTGTGTGAAGGAGACTCAGAGCACGGCCTGAGAGGTCCTGCCATCACAGATTACCAAAACATAGTGACTTAGGAAACCACACAGTTAATAGTTGCAGTCCTGACATGGCTTCACGGTGCTGAAATGTGTGTGTGCAGAGCTGGGGCCTCCTGTCTCCTGGCCTTTTCCTGCTGCTCTAGAGGCGCCCCCACTCCTGGGCTGGAGGCCCATCCTCCGTCTTCAAGGTCTGCACCCTCAGGCCAGGTCCTTCCATGCTGCGTCCCTCTTCCGTTTATGGGAACCTGTACTCACATCGGGCTCCCTGGAAAAGCCAGGTCATCTCCCATCTCAGGGGCAGCTGATTAGCAATTTGAGTTAGTTTTCAGTTTCTCCCCTTTTGCCCTGTGGCCTAACGTGTTCCCAGCTCCCAGGGACTGTGACGTGAACACCCCTGGTAGCCAGTATTTTGCCTGTCACATTGCCCCGCCTACAGAATGGCCACCACAGCACCCCTGACCCCTGTCGGGGTGACAGAGAAATGGAGGTAACCGTGCAGGCATCAGGGTCGGCGACGCTGAGCAGAGCAGTGACCAGAGCAAACTCAGAGCAAGACTCCGAACACCCCGAGACAACGGGGACAGCAGCCACCCCCAGAGCATGGGCGTGAGAGCTCCCCGAGAAAAACACGTGAGTGAGGCTGCACCCCGGCAAGCTCTCCGTCCAGAGCACCTGTGCCTGCAGTTCGCCCGGTTTAAGCTCTGGCACAACATTGGGAATTTTCCAGCCATTCTCTTTCATAAGAGGCTGGAAGGAGAACAACCTCTTCTGCCTTTACCTCCAGAACATTCATCGTCTTGTGGCCTCCGAGCAGTTTCCAAATCACAAGCTAATTAAATACGCCGGCGACGAGCTAGAAGCAGATGAAACATCGATGTGGACGCCTATCGATCGGGGCATTTCCTCAACTTGTGATGCAATGCATCAGTGACATTAAATCATCTCCTAATAAAATTTCCTGCTCATCATACCACCCCTCCTTGTTCGCGCTTTCTGAAAATGCATCTGCATAGGAAATAAACATTATTTCTAAGTGGCTATCAATAAGTGCCAAATGGGGTGACAAGAACAGCATAAGGGAACGACCTCCGAGCACACTGCTCTGTGGCTGTTTGTGTTACAGTCAGAATACATTGAGACTAACTTCCACAGCACTGAGTCAGGCTGCGTGGATACTGTGGGTTCTATTTTTCTGCTGTGTTTTGCACAGAATCTGCCCATTGGGCTCAGCAGGAATTCAGAACCACTTCCTCAGTGCCCGGCTTATGGAGCCGTCAGTCCATGTCGGGCGCTGGGTTAAGCCACATTGGCACCCGCTGTCTTGTGCAGTCCTCCCAGTGAACCTGGGATCTGCATTAGAATGAAGGGCCTGAGGCCTGAGGCAGCCAAGACCCCGTTCACGGCCTCAGGCCTCAGTAACCGGTCACAGGGGCTGATCTGTCTGAGCTGCATGTCCAGCCGCCACATGGTGCTACTGGTGCTGGGGCCTGAGCCGTAGTCGTGAACCTCAGGAGGTCCCTGCCCCAGAAGAAGCTGAAACACTGTGGGCTGATGTTCACATTTGCACTTCAAAAAGGACTTGTGTGGCCCCAAATTTTAAAAATACAAAAGGATCTACAATGAGAGTAGGTCTCCCTTTCATTCTTGACCTGGAGTTCCTGGTTATTTGCCATCCCTGCAAATCGTCATAAACCACTGCCTCTGTCCTTCCCACAACAACAAACACATTCGAAACAAATAAAACATGTAAACAAGATTGAAAGGCCATGTTTAATGTCTTCCTCTCCACGCTGAGCAGACAAAGGCCAAGGTGAAAGCCAGCGGCTTCGCTCCGTGGTCAGGACACAAGATCACAGGTGAAGCCCCCACCCGCCCGGGAGGGTTGGAGGGAGGGATGGAGGGTGAGCTCTGCAGCCCCGTCCAGACTGTGGGAAAGTACAAGAAAAACAACAAAACCAAAACACAGGAGGAGGAACCAGAGACTTAAACCAACTATCAACCAAACACACCGCGGGGGACTTGTCTGAATCCCAATTCAAAGTCAGCACCCCACAAACACAAAGGTGGGGGATTTGCTTCCAAATGATCCAGAATTGTGGGAAGAGGCCAGATTGGATGGAGGCTCCAAAGGCCATTTCAAATGCTGGGTCCTCTGCGTTGGCGGTGGTCTCCGCAGGCTCCCCTAGGCTGGCATGGAGCCGCCCTGGGCTTGTGTCTTGTCAGCAGGAGACAAGTACCTGCTTCTGTGCCCCGTGCTACAGTGACAGTGACCCTCCCAACTCCTGCTGGCTCATGCTGTCAGTCATCTCTGCCCACGAGAGGGCTGAGCAGCCAGGAAACCTCAGTGGTGTATAAAACCCCTTATTCCTCATGCATCTGGGGTCGGTGGGGTCCCGCTGGTGGCTCTGTGACCCTGGGTGCCTTTGCTCACGTGCTGGGTGGCTCAGCTCTTTTCCCCATGTGTGTCCCCTCCCGCAGGCATGTTCTCCCACGATGGCAGAGGCACCGAGCAGCAGGGCCTCACCACTTCTACCAACTGGCCAAACACGACATCGGGCATTGACGGGCCCTTTGGCGGGTGGCTCACAGCGGCTGCAAGCAGGGAGGCTGGAGGGCGGGCACACTGAGCGGCCTTCCTCCTAGTCCTCAGCGCCCTGGGCCAATGCCAGCCATGGCCCCATGCCCACCCCTGAGCTGAGATGTGATGGGACTTCTCAGAGGACGGGTGGGACAGGACTGTCCCCAGAGGAACACTGATGTGCAAAGCAGCCTAAGTGCAAACAACCCGGCCCCACGGTACAAAGGAGCAGAGGGACTCGACCAAGACAACACTCAACCAAGGTGCGAGGTCGCCCTGGAAGGCGGTCAGCTTGTGCTCTGGGCCCAGACCTGTCTTCTACCGAAGTCAGGTCACT
>NW_017731485.1:185120-204845 GCF_001890085.2 Hipposideros armiger | reverse complement strand
GCTCGTGGAGCTGGGCCATGTTCCCACATGAAGGAGCCGTGGGGTGCGGCTGGAAGCTGGGGCCAGGGGAGAAAAGGCAACGGTGGCACCATTAGGTGAGGTCCTGAGACATTCAGAGGGGTCATGAGCACAGGCAAGCTGGCTTAGGCGCTGACCGGAAAGAGGGAGCCTGGAAGCCACTGACTGGTCATGGGGTCAGCTGAGCAGGTGCCCCGCGTCGTTTGCACCAAGCCTTAGAAGGCGCTGGGAATACATACAGGACCGAGAGGCCGTGGTCCCTGCCCCACAGAGACTACAGTTTGGCGCAACAGAGGAAGAAACAAGGCCGGTTCCCTGGGGCCCGAGACCACCCACAGGGCCCCGGGAGCAGAGGGGCAGGCTTCTGATGGGCGGGAGAGCTGGAGGGGGTCGTGGTGCCTGCCGGGACTGGGGGGTGTGCAGGGTGCCCCTGGCCGGGGCCGACCTGAGCAAAACCGTGATGCACAGCCAGCGTCGCACATTCAAGATTTCGTCCAGCTGACAAAAGGGCAGTACCTCACATGAGGAGCCGACTTCATCGTCAGGTCAAAGAAATGGCAGGAAAGGCGGGATTATAAACAGATGTGTGATGTGGACAGGTTTACAGTGTAGAAGGAGCCCCATGTCCCTGGCGAACATGGGGGCAAGAATGGGGCGGAGAGCCAGTTAAAGGGAGGCTGCTTTAGCAGGACCAGAGTGCTTGTGGGAGCCGCAAGCAGCTGCGTGATGTTAGTGACCCTGCTGGCGGGAAGCGACCGCCCCGCCGTGGTCTGGGCGGTGCCTGGCGGCTTCCCCAGGCTGACAGGAGGGGGACTCGGGCCCAACAGTGGGGGTGCTATCTGCAGCTAAGCGAGCACCCGTCACCTGGAGGGCTGCTTGTATCGGTCTTATGTAAAATTTGGTTGGAAAAAAAAGTAGATCCAACTATTGACAGTGCTCTCTCACAGATGAAGGAAATGTCAGGCCCTCCTGCCACGGGTCTCAAGTTCTGTGAACCCGAATCACGGAGGGAGGGTCGGCCTGGGCTCCCCACACTGTGCAGGGGTATGAGCTGGGTCCCTCCAGAACCCAGGAGCCTGGTCAGTGGAACACAGGCCCTGGCCCTGCTCCCAGCGTCCACGTGACGAGGAAACATTCACAAAAGAGAAGCGCAAGCATCAATGCTCCCAAAGCAACATACTGCTAACAGCCCCGCGTCTGGCAGTGGGTGGAAATGCCCCGATTAGAAAGCTGGCAATTAGGGCTTCCGAGAGGCGCTCACATAGACGCAGGCAAGTCCCTGGAGCTGCTCTGAGCGGGGGCGAGACAGGAGGCGACTCAGGAGGGAGGCAGTCACCGCCGCTCCACGGCCGGTCGCCTGCACCGACGGGCCGCGGGTGGGTGCCCCTCTCACCGAACCTGCTGGAAATGCCGACAGGCGAGTCGTTCTAGGGGGGTGCGTCCGCAGCCCGAGCGTAGCGGGAGGAGACCCCGACCTCCTCCCCAGCCAGGCGGCGTAGCTTGGCATTTACAGCCCACTTTTACGGGGCAATGGCAGGGAACCGCTCCGTGCCTTGGTTTCTCCAGGTGCAGAGGGATTTCTAACAGCGGAGCCCACGTGCCGGGGCTGCTGTGGGATGAGGGGCCGGCAGGGCGCGGTGCTCACACCTGTGCAGCGCTAACGCAGCACGCGTGGGCCGCCGGTGGTCTCCGCGGGCCGGCAGCTCGGCGTTGGAAAGGAAGCAAGCCCCCCCTTATCCCCGCGCACCAAGGGAGACGGGCCGAGAGTCCGGCACAAGCCGGGTGGCGCGGCAAACCCACCCTGGCGCCCCAGACGCAATACACCGGCAGGGCCTTTACCCCACGCACCCCACGAATCCCACGGGAGGTCGTCCGGAGGGAAAGAACTCACATGTCGGCCTGCTGACAGCACTTTTCGCAGGAAACAGGCCCCACAGCGTCTGTCTCCTCCAGGGCGCCTCACGCTGTTTCTAACCGCTCGCGGCAGGCGTGGCCCGCATTTCACACGTGACTGACCGAGCCACAGCCGTCGGCACACGTGTGCGCGCCTGCGCACCAGCACCTGCGCGTAGCTGCTGGGGCCGGAAGGCCGCCCCCTCGGGTCTCCTTGCACGTGAGGGGCAGAGCGGAAAGACAGGAGGGAGAGGACAGACGCACAGCCGGGGGGTGGGCCACGGGGCTCTCACACCTGGACCTGCGCTGTCATCTGCGCTCTCGTCCCCACACCATTAGGGAGATTCCAGCCAGGCGCCAGGTCCTGCGGTCCCCTCAGACGCACCGGCCTGTCTTCGGGTGGAAACACGACAGCGGCGGGACAAGGCGGGTCCCCGCGACCTGGGCGAGCCCCAGGAACGAGGCCCCGGCCTCCGCCAGGCCTCTGACGCCGGCAGGACGGAAGCTGGGCGACGCCGGGCGCTGCCTGCCTGGGAGCAGCCGGAGCGAGGGCAGCGGAGCCAAGCCCGGCGGCCGCTCCTGACGCCACGCGTCCGCTTCCGGGACACCTGCGGCGCATCTGTCCCAGGTGCGGCCCACTGAGCCTCCAGGGCTGTGAACCGGCGCAGGTGGGCTGTCAGTTACTTGCTGGCCCCGCCCACTGTGCCCATCATCCCAGCACCTGGGTCATTTCTGACTAGATTGGCACCCGTGGGGTAGGAGGGAAGCCACGTTCTCAGAAAAGGGAAGTGAGGGGCCCCTGGGGGGCCCCGCCAGTCGTAGCCCCAGCCCCGCCCAAGCTCCTGGGCGGCCGATCAGATCCGGGAGCCGGGCGGCCAGGTGCGGCCCCACGGTAACGGCCCTGCGCATGCGCTCGGTCGCTCCGCGTGTTCCAGGCCCGGACGGGCTTCCGCCCAGGTCCGCTGTCCTCACCCAGCCAGTCTCCCTCCCTGTGAGACTAAGAAACATATTCTTGTCTTTGTCCCTGGTTCCTGGCACTGATCTCCTAAAACCCTTGGAGTTTCCTCAGTGAAGGGTGAGGGGAGCTCCTTTCTATCCTCATTGAACCACTTTATGCTAATGAAGCGACTGCAGGATGGGGGACTCCGCCATGGGATCAGAGGTCCTTTCCCTCGTTTGGGTCACCGTCTGTCCCCCAGACCGTTGTCTCCGAGTCTCCCCAGCTCTTCCTCAGGCCAGACTGCCTGCTGCCTTCATCTGTACGTCTGTCTCTCAGACTCCCTCCCCTTGTCCCCTTGTCCCCATCCTTGAGCCCGGCCCACCACTCCATCAGGGAGCTGAGGCTCTGAAGTGAAACTGCTGCTCACCCGGGACGCCCGCTGTCCACACAAAGCCGCTTCTCCAACGCTCCGACCACATCCATTCAGAAGCCTTAGATTCATGGCTTCATACGCATCCACTCTCCAAAGCAGCAAGCACCTTTTGTTAAGCAGCCGCACATCTGAACACAAGCTGAAAAATTAATGGCCCCGGAAGGCAGTCTCCCTTCCCACAGGCACCGCTGGCCTTCCCAGGTGGCTGCACAGCAGCAGAGCCCAGAGCTCCGCCTCTCTGTGCAGCCACAGGGCAAGAAGACAGGCCGGTGGCCCCGTGTTTCTGAGGGGACAGCAGGTCCTGGCGTCTGGCTGGACTCTCCTTAATGGTGTGGGGACGAGAGCGAAGGTGACAGTGCAGGTCCAGGTGTGACAGCCCCGTGACCCATCCCCCGGCCCTCAGAGAGCCCTCCTGACTTCCCAGGGGCAGCAGGGTTTCTCGTGGCCTTGCAGGAAACAGACAGTTTCACTGCAGTTCTGTTAAGTCCTCAGCACGTCATGAGGGACCATTCCCAGGGACCGAGACCCCTCATCCTTGTCGTCTGAAGGCCAGTCTCACCTGGCTACCCGGCAGCGTCGACGCCCCCTGGGAGCTTGTTGGCAACGCAGAGTCGCAGGCCCAGCCAGACCTCCTGACTCAGACCCTGCCTCTCTCTCTCCTGGGGGTGCACCTTGAAGTCCGAGAAGCCGTGCCGTGAGCTGTGCCGATGGCTGGCTTTATGCCTCATCTTGGCTGGGCCACGGGATGCCTGGATGGCGGGCTAAACATTATCTTGGGGCACGTCTGTGAGGGTGTCTCTGGAAGAGATGAGCTTTGAATCAGTGGAGACAGTGAAGCAGACAGCCTCCGCGGAGGTCTGGGTGGAAAAACAGGTGGAAGGAGGTTAGAGGTGCTCTCTGCCTGACTGCGTGGGCGGGAACAGCCATCCCCTCCTGCCCGAGGCCCGGTGCTCAGGCCTTCAGCCAGACCCGGCCCAGAACCGGCCCAGAACCCACACCCTTGGCGCTGAGCCTCTCAGACCTCAGAAATGCACTGACGCTCTCCTGGGTCTGCAGCTTGCACATGGCAGATGGTGGGACTTCTCAGCCTCCAAAATGGTGTGAGCCAATCAATGTATTATCATAAATCTCTTCCTGGAGAGAAAGCTATCTATACCATGTCTCTATCTATATCTGTGTCTGTCTGTGTCTGTGTCTATCTCTGTATCTAGAGATCACCGATGTCTATATCTGCACCATCTATGCCGTATGTATAGCTCTGTCTACATGTATGTCTGCGTCTATCTGTGTATCTCTGGGTGGGCAGGGACAAGGAAGCCCATATTGCAGGTGTGCACGTTAGGGTGCCGGGTGAACTGAGTCACTGGGAAGATTGCACCGCCGCAAAGCCTGAGCAGCTCTTGCTTGGAGCCACATTTCAGTTTCAGGAGGCAGGCTGACGGTCAGGGCGCTACACAAGGAAATGCGCAGCGTCTCTGAGACAAGCTCATTCGTGGTCCCGAGTCAGCTTCGCTCCCGATGGGCACGGGCTGCGATTATGCTGGCAGGAAGTCAAGATCACAGAAAGGGCCTCAGACGTGACTACCAAGAGGGCACCCTGCCCAGTTCCCAGCGCTGCCCAGCCTGGGCAGGTGGCCACAGAGCAGCCGGTTCTGATCTCCCGTAGCGGATACTAGTGCATCAGAGGGCTCTTCCCACGGACCAGGAGCCACATGAAGTCCGTCAGGAATTTGCTAGTTCTTTCACCCAACAAATAGTTATTGAGCTCCTACCAGTTGCCCTGCACTGTTTCGGGAACTCCTTGTGCATCATGTCATGAAATTCTCGTTTCTAAAATACCCTGAGGTAGGGACTGTAATACCCAGCAGGAGACAGGCGCTCATGCTGGCTGTGACACACAGGAAGCAGGACTCACACTCAGGCCCACTGTGCCCTGTGGCCTGGGCCGCCCCCCTCCCAAGGCCAAGCCTTCCTCCTCACACAACCAGAAGTTCCTCAGGCCGCCCTGGACAAAGCCGCTCCGGTAACCCCCACCTTGGGCAGAGGAAAGCCACAGGCTCCTGCATTTTGTGGGAAGAGAGACCTAATTAGAAGTGTCTCAAATGAGAAACCACTACCACCCTGTGGAGACAGACATGACGGAGACAGGGAGACAAATAGGAGGACTGAGGACAAAGACAAAAGCAGAGAGAGACAGAGAAGGGGGAAGGGGCATGAAAACTGAGAGGAAGAGGCGGACCGAAGAGGAAGCCAGAGAGAGGGCTGGGAGAGGAGGAGGGGACGGCGGTAACAGGGGAGCGGGGACGCAGGCTTAGAGGGCCGAGAGGAGGAGCCAGAGGACAAGCACGGAGGGAGGCAGACGGCAGCCGCGGACGTGGCGGGCACACTCTGCAGTGGCGGGTCTGCGTGGGGCAGGACCCCAGGGGAAGCCACCCAGAGTGGCCCCGCCAAGTGCCGCTGGGGAGGGCGATGCCCTCTGTGAAGGAGCTGGCTCCCAAGGTAAGACTAACGTTATGTTTCTTTGGTTTGACCTTGAATTTTGCCCATTGCAAAGCCTGAGAAGCCTGAGACCCTTGTTGTGTCTACAAGGAGACGTACCGGTGCGGTGGATGGGTGACACTAGCTCGCCACGCAAATGCCCCAGCCCTGAGCCGGCCGACCTGCGTGCCTCGTCCCAGGGGCCCTCGGGTGCACCTGGGCCAGCAGGGTCACAAGGCGTGTTCTGAGTCAGGGACAATGACCCCAGGAGGAGAGATGAGCATCAGAAAAGCTGGAAGGGCAGTAGGTGGACTGACACGGCTACGAGGCTGCCTGCCCCGCAGGGCGGTGGCTGAGGGACACGGGCTCGTTGGCATCGCCGCTTCTGCAGCACCACCTCCGTCCTGAGCCCTGCTCAGGGCTGACACCGCGCTACGTACTCACGCCACTCAGTCCCTGCCTCAAACCCGTGAGGCTGCACAGACGTGATTCCCATTCTCCACGTGAGGACACTCAGGCCCAGCCAGCCTCCCAAGGCCACACAGAGCCCCACGACTGTCATGCCCGTCCTTGCGACAACATCCCCTTCGCCCCGAGGTTCCCAAAACACCCAGTCTGGGGCAGCACAGCTTGGCTTGGATGCGACGGGCATCCCAGGCCACCTGCCTGGGGGTGCTGAGGCCAGGCCTTTTGGGGTTCCCTAAGTCAGGAAGGTGGAGGGGATGTGGTTTGGGGGGGTCAGTTCATTCTCAGGAGGACTCTGGACAGTGGTGTTGGAACAGGCCTGAGGCGGAGCTGAAGGCTTGGGGTGGGGGGGAGTGGGGGGAAGACATCCCTTCCAGGCAGGTGTCAGGGCAACAGAGAAGATGGAGAGCCAGCAGGGAGACAGACACAGGCCCAACTGTGCAAACGTGGCCCAGAGGTAGCCAGCGGCAGTGGTCCTGGGCACACAGAGGCAGCTGGACGGAAGCAAGACTCCATCTAGTGGCCTGTCTCCACATGGGGGCCCTTTCCTGGTCAGACTGGCGTGCAGGAGGAGGTCTTGGGGACTGCAGCTGGCAGGGGCGGGGGGGGAACGTCATGGACAGTCAGCCCCAAAGGAAAATCACTCCTCTGGGCCCGACAGTAACAGCTCGAGGGCCGTAAGTCCCCGTGTAGTAACAATCACATTTAAATAGCCATTATGAGCCAACCCGCTAAGTGCACATGGGACGGCATTGCTCAGAATGAGGAGACGCCAGGAGGGGACTCGAGGTACATCTTCACGCAGCTGGGCTCCTGCAGGCCAGTGCGTGTCTGCAGAGGGGAGGTGGGGGGGACGCAGGGCTGAGGAAGGGCGAGCGTGCACAGGGAGACCTGTCGGGGTGCGTGCAGGGAGGCTGGGTACAGATGCGCTCGGGGGTGAAGGGAGGATAAGCCTGGACGTGAAGGTGGGGCACAGACTGTGCACGCCCATCACACCACGTGGGGGTCTTCAGGGCGTCTGCAAGGCTCAGCGATCACACGACACACACACACACACACACACACACACACACACACACACAAGTGACTGTCCTGTGGCTGCGAAGTCGGTAGCACTGAGCCCCACCCTGTGACTGGGGAACGCCCTGCTTTTCATCCCGGGAGGGAATGGTGACATTTAAAAAGCAGGGCTTCATTTCCCCACAACCACCCCTTTGTTTGCTAGTCTCAGGTCCCACCCTCTGCAGCCCCTCCCTCTGGGACACTCCCTGTGGGCGCTGCCACATCTGCATCAGCCCAGAATCCTGGAGCGCAGAGGTGATTGTAACTGGGTCCCGGAACCTACCACAGCGCCACCCTGGCGTGTCCATGGACCAGGGGCACCGGGTTGACAGGGAAGAGGCCAGCCAAGTCCTGCCCCGCGCGGCAGGTGGGCGGCTAGAAGGGCACAGGGGACCAGAAGCAGGCGGTCGGGGAATTCTTCATCTCGTTGCAAACTCTCATCCACGACCTGAGACCAATGGAGCCTGTGGGGGAGGGGGAGAACAAGACAGCGTTAGACACACCTGCGGCCTCGGCATCTCTTGGGGCACGTGGATTTCAGGCACTAGATTTAATCTGAAAACGGGCACAAACTAGACAGGGAGCTCTGGGGAGGGGGCTGCCGACAACATCCGGCTTCCAGGAAGGTGTGGCGATGTCGGGATTTGCAGGTGGCGGAGCTGAGAGGAAGGGAGATGTGTGGACAGAAGAAAATGGTACCTCTGTCTGCACAAAACACCACTGGGAAATGGTCCCAACGCGAGAAACCCAGTTCACTGAGCCATCAATTATTTATTTCAACTACGTTTCACTGAGCACTTACTATGTGCCAACAAGACACTCACGGTGCCTGGTGTTGGTACCAGGGAGACCACCGTGAGTAAGAAAGGATCCTGACTTCACAGAGTTCACATTCCAGTGAAACCAAAATATGCAACTAAAAGAATGAAGGCCATTAAGTGTACACAATTATAAAAATAATCAAATAAAATAAAGCAGAGTGAACAGAGTAGCAGGGAGGGGCTATTTGAGGTCAGGTGATTAAGGAAGGCTTCAGCCTTATGAAGAACCACAATCCTCAGTGAATTACTCCAGGATGGATTCCTGAGGCTTAAGATGCAAAAAATCTTCAGTAACGCGAGTTTGGCTAAAAAGATGTCCTGAAGTTCAGCACTGCAGTGACCCACGAGGACACCAGCACATCCGAGACAGGTGCAGAGGGACAGGCAGCCCTGGCCTGATGCTGAAGCCATGGCCCCAGGAAAGCCAGAGGCGTGTGGTCGTGGTGCCTGGCGAACCCTCCCATGTGGGCCTGGGACCCACGGATGCCTGTGTCACAGCTCTCTTCCTCACGGTGAATAAATGCCATAAATAAGTGTTATTGTTACCTGTTGTTCCAAAGTAAGCTATCCTGGTGCCTTTGTTTACCTTCCAAAATAGGGACTGCATGTCTAACAGAGGGACGAAAACTGAATCATCTCTCCATTTTCTGTGAAAAGCTCTTTTTTGTTTAAACCAGACTTGCTAGATTGTTCCATAAAAGACCAGTTAGCACGTGCCCTAGGTGTGCCAAACCGACAAAGAGAGGTGTAAGTGCACGCCCGCATGGCCGCAATCTCTGCCGTGAGGGAAGGAAGGAAAGGTCCGCTTGGTCCTCTGACGCGGCCAGCTGGCCACACTCGCCACACAGGCTCTGCGGGGTCTGCGCCTGCTCCCGACACTGGGGCCCAGTGCAGCTCATGCAGTTGGAGCAGGTAAGACCAGGGGCAGGCTCGGCGATGCGTTTACCAATGACCTATCCTGAGGGAGATGAATTTCTAAAGTTGTCCCGTTGTCCTTAACACCTCACCAAGCAAAACCTCACCCATCGAATGTAATTAAAATCGCATCTTCTCTGACTCCGTTCAAAGACAGCTCCAGGGCACGCGGAGCTGGGCTCACTGAACAGGCCTCTGGGCACCCGGAGCTGCTGCTGGACACACAGAGCCGACCACGGGTCTCAGGCCAATGCAGGAACCCCAACATTAATCGTGGTCATAGCTGGCTGCACCCTGTCAGCCTACAGACCCCTCTCCACTTTCAATTAACACAGCTCTGTCTCCTGTCTTGCGGAATATTACATTTAACTAATTTAAGAGGATTGGGAAAGAGAGTTTTCACACTTCACAGGAAAACATAATGAAATAATTATACCTCTACCTACAAAAGGCATGAGGATATTACATAAGCAGCCCTCATGGCTCCGTCTTCCTCTCGCGGGGCCTGACGCTCTCACAGCTCGTGCTCACACCCAGGTGGCGGGCTGTCTGGTGACTCCTGGGGATGGCACAGCAGTACCGTCCTGGGCGAGGAGCAGGCTGGCTGAGGCATGGCAGGCGGGGGCACCACCACCTGTGCCGAGGGCAGGCATGGAGCAGACCACTGAGCACATAGGCGCGGCCCGGGGACTTGGCCAGTGGCAGTGTCCTAGCCCGGGGGCTTATCAGCCACGACACTGAGTGTCACCAACTCCAGGGCTCAGCGTCGCACAAGCACAGCGTGAACCCTCACGCATGCGGGTCCTCAGACCAGTGGTGCCTCGGCCGGCCAACTGTCAGGCTGCAGGGCACCGGCAGTGGTTCTGGCACCAGGCTCCCTGTCCTCAGGCTGAAGGGCGTGGCCGCTCCATGCTGGCTCCCCACGCCCTCAGCTCACGGCACGCCTGCCCACATCCCTGCGGCCAGAGAAGGCACAGAGCTTTAAACGTCAGGAAGAAAAGGGAGCCATGTCCACAGAGGTCCAAGAAGAAGGAGTTGTAATTCTAGAACATTCCTTCACATCACTCAGTATATGGGCAACAGGAAAAACCTGCTTTAGGTTTGAAATAAATCAGAAATGACAGAATGATATAATAAAAAGGTAAAACAAAGAACTCGCGACTTCGGTAAACGACCTCGTGAGCACAGACTCCATTTAATTATAGATTCCAGACTCAGTAGCCTGGGTCTGAGGGTTCCAGGGCAAAGCGTGGATTAACACACGGTGATGAAGTAAAAGTAAAGACACTTAACAGAAACCAACAGGGCTGGACACGGGTAGGATGTACGTGTGCTAATGCTTTTCATCTTTCACATCAGGAGCCACTCAATACCGCCCAAAATTAAAACATGAAGTTAAAAAAAACATTGGTTCCTACCTCTGTCAGTATTTTTTTTTCTTAACGTTAGAGGGCTCTTACAGTAGTTATGGTGAAGAATTACAGTGTAACAAATCCTTCAGTTTCATTTAAATTGTTTTTCTTCTGTTACACTCAGGAAATTTTAATAACTTTTATCTAAAGAGCACATTATATTTCTATTAAATCCTTTTATTAATAGCACCTATTGCACCTCTATTTCTTACAGTATCTCTTTCTGTCTGGAATGACAGGCACTTCATGTTGACAATGGTTATTTTTAGGTATAAGGGTTCAGGTGATTTATTTTACTTCCCTTCCTCCTACTTTGGCACCATGTGAATTACTTATAATGAGCAGAGATAGTTTTTAAAACGGAGTCATTATTTTAAAAGCTAAGAGCCCATTCCCGCAGTGTCACATAAAGATGCTTCGCCTGGGAAATCCGAGCCAAACCAGGGGGGCAGAACCCCCACCTGATGCCAACGCCCCGATGTGCTGCGCTCCGAGGACGGCGGGGTCCTGAGAAGGGAAAGGCCCTCGGAAGAGCCGGAGCTGAGCTAGAAACAGTACAGGTTAGACGCACTGGGTATTTCTGTACTGCGCACTGCGCTAAGACTTCCTAATGTAATGACACCCGTCCTCCTGGTATGACTCATAACTCGGTGGCAGGGAACCCGCCGAGGCCACCGCTGGGGGACAGGGCCGGCATTTTGACGCCACACCTGGGTCTTAGCCACGGTGCCGCCCACCTTCTAAATGGGGACCTGGATCTGGACTGGTAGGGTTGGCCTGCCTGGGCTTCCTGAGGGCTGAGTGTCACCCCTGTGGCTTTCTTCCACTGGAGCAAGGACACGTATTTCCCGATGTGCCCAGCCCTCTGTGATTATCCTGAAGAGAAGAACATCCACCCCCACGGCCATGGGGTCCTGCCTTCCCTGTAGGGAGACTTTGCTTCCGATGCTGATGAGCTCCGTGTCCCGAAGTCTGGTGCCGGCTCTCTCCCCACCCCACAGGCTGCTGTGCAAAGTCTGCACAGGTCAGCAGTCACCTGGCACACCAGGAATATAGGATGAATCCTTCCCGGTGTAACTTCCATAGCCTGGACCAAGAGAAGAGCCCCCCAAGTCCAGATAATCAGGCCTAGGAAACGCCCTTCGTGGCCCACACCAGAAAAAGATCCGTCCTCCTGGAACCTGCGAAAGTGACCTTATTTGGAAAAGGGTCATTGCCATTGTAATTAAGCTACAGCTCAAGTGATGAGATCAGGCAGGGCTAGGGCAGGCCCTGAACCCAGGGACAAGTGGCCTCGTAAGAGAAGGGAGGAGACACATCCGACCGTCCAGGAGGCACCACCGCCCACGCCCTGGGTTTGGACTTGTGGCCTCCTGACTGCGGGGAACACAATTCTCATGATCGGACCGCTGAGTGGCGGTGATGTGGCGATCCTGGGAGACCAGCACAGCCCATCCCAGTGCCGACGTCCTTCCTGCTCAGGAGGCAGGGGTGCAGCTGACCCGGCACTCACGGCTCGCCTCAGCGACCCTGGCAGCGTCTCTAGTTCCGAAGGTCTGGAGGGGGCCCGAGAACGGGCATTTCTAACAAGTTTCCAGGTGACGCCGCGGATGCTCAGGCCGGACTTCCCCATGGGAACACTGCGTTAGACCAAAGTGACAGTGCATTCCACGTGACAGGGACAGATGCTTCCCGTCACAGTCCCAGGAGGGGGACAAAGTGTCCCGCAGGCCAACCCTTAACACAGAAAACAGGCAGCTCCGGCCACGTGCCCATGTGGTGCTCAAAGGCCAGGCCGAGCTGTGACCAGCCAGTGGAAGCCACGTGGCAGAGCGCTCGGTCATTGTGGCTGGAGTCCTGAGGCCCACAAGGAGGTGTGGGCGTTTTGTGCATATTCCCCCTGCCCACCCCCCACCCCGCAGGCATTCTCAGTGATGCTTTTTATGGATAGGTCAGCCTGTCTCACCTCGGCTCACAGGAACCAGGAGCAGATGCTCGTCCAGAGGGGCCAGGTGTCTGAGGAGCCACAAGGGACAGACCTGGGCACTAGCTGAGCACCTGCCGTGAGGCCAGGTGGAGAGTCAGAAAGGCAGACACGGAGGACGGAACTCGGGGATGTGAACGGGTCAGTCTGCCCACACTGTCCCCTCACTCTTCCCAATGACACGTCATCAAAATGGGAGAATGTCGAAATCCAAACACACAGCTGAAGACAGAAGACGAGGGTTTGTAGCATTTTGTTTTCTAAGAGAAATTCCTTAGAGGCATTATCGGATGTGGTGGGCACGACGCACTCGCCTGGTTCCCTCAGCCTGCGAACAGGATCATTAGGGCATCACACTAACTGGGTGTGATCATGAATTAAGTCGGGGGGAGCCCAGAGGCATCCTTCCTCTTAACACCTTGACATGAAGGTACGGTTAGGAAAAAAGGGGCCAAAACCAAAACAAAAACCCTCTGCAGCTTAATCCTGAGTGCGCTCGGCAATGAAGCCTGGTGCCCCCGTGACCTGCCCGTCCTCCCAGCTGCCTCGGCCGCACTCATTACTTCATTTCACTACCCGACAGGCTGAAAAGCTGCCTGCAACCTGGTTAATTGGAACCAACAGTGCTGGGTGAGCGCGGAGACACTGCGGCTCAGGAACGGAGCGAGGCCCTAGGAGCACGCGGTGGCCTCGCCGAGGTGGCTGGGACCCGGCATTTCTCTGAGTTTGGGCGGGTGCTGGGGAGAGACAGGTCCACCCCGAGGAGAAAGGGACGTTCACTGTAAAGACACGGAAGCAATGCCGCGGGGATGTCTGGGGATGCGTGTGACACAGGGCGTCTCTCGCCTCCTGCCCTCCCCGCCCCCTGTGGCCCTTCTCTGTCCCCCCTGCATGACCCGGGTCCCCTTCTCTCCTCACCTGGGCACTGCGGATAACCACCGTCGGTTAATGATGGCGCGGCGAGCCACCCCCAGGCATCTGGGGGTCCTGACCTTCGTTTTCTCAGTCGTGTGACTTGGAAAACGTCCCACTGACCAAAGCTGGGGATGCGACTTGTCACCAGGCCTTCACCAGCCAGCTCACTGGGTTCCCTCTGGGCGAGACGTTGGCTCTGGGATGATGCCATGGTGAAGCTTCTGCTCTGTCTTTACCACGAGGCTGCGGTGTAGGTTCCGGATTGCCGGCGTCACCTGGCAGCTCCCAGGCAAGTCCCACTGCAGAGCACAGCCGGCTGGGGAGGGGGGCGCGTGGCCACGAGGGGACCAGACCATACGCCCTCATCACAGCCCCACGTGCCGAGGTGCCGGAACCAGGAAATCCCCTCATGCGCAAGCTCATTTGTCTTCAATTTTCTGTCTCTTGTGATAGAGAGAGCTCCTATCGAAAACCCGGCGTGCTCCAGCTCCTCCAGCCTGGGCTGCAAAGGGCCCAGCTCCGACCCTGATTCCAGGTGACCAGCATCAGGCCATAGTCTCTGTGTGTCTCCCTTCCTGTTCTCAGAGATACGGACTCAGACCTCCCAGGCAAGGACTGGGTCTCCTGACCCAGCCGCTGCAAGCAGCTCTCGCTGCGAGGTTGAGGTCACATACAATGAATACGGTCACTCTCAGCTGGGACCATGGGACAAGAACAATATCAAAGACGAGTCTAAATCATGACCAGCATGTTTCCTGGGTCCCCTCAGCCCACCTGGACGCAGGCGGTTTACCTGGAAGCACACTCTGGTGTGAACACGGGGTGCAAACAGCAGGGGGGCTACAGGTCAGTGGACAGCAGCCCAACCTCCTCAAGCCCCAACGGGATGACCCCAAGGGGCTTCCTCAGAGGGGCCCCAGCAGGCTCAGCCAGGTGCCCGCGGCAGCGACCTGCTCAGGAGCCACCCTTACGGCTCTCCCCTTCCCGGTCTCGCCTCCGCCTCTGCCTCCCTGTGCTTCCAAATAAACCACCTGCGTCCGAGTCCTGCTCTCGGTCCGTGTTGGAGGAACAGAAGCCAAACCGCCACTGGGCCCGGCTGCCTCCACCGGTATTTGCTTACAGCCCAGGCTCCTTTCTTGGAGTTAAACTCATTTCTGGAATTAAACAAATGTTATCAGAGTCTTGGGAAGGCTTCCAGGGACATTTTATGCCTTCACAAGCAGATGCCTGTGGAAGACTCTCACACAAGCAAGCGTCTTCCTTCATGCCGAGCGTTTGGAGCCCTGCCTGCCTCTGTCCACACATCTCCTGCACCCCAGCTCTCATTTCCTATCGGTTCACACTCCGTGCCAGAGAAAATGTGCTGTGGGTGGAGGGGGGGGCACACCAGGTGCTGTAACAGCTGGAGGGGGGTGGGGGTCAGAGAAGGCTCCGTAGAGGAAACGTCATTTGAGTTACGTCTGAGGGTCCAGAGCCAGAGTTACGTCTGAGGGTCCAGAGCCAGCGGGGATATGCAAAGGGCCTGGAAGCAGAGACAGAGCCGGCGCGCCCCTCAGCTGCCCGCCATCTGGGTGGTCCAACCCTCGCTGAAGCTCCGGCTCCTTGGCGTGCCGTGTCCTTTCTGCACAGAGAACTGCCTGCAGCCACTCAGGGTGTAATTCCCTCAGCTTCCCTTCATCTGACTGTGTCCTGATTGCCCTTTCTTCCTGATGGAGATTTTCTCTGGATGCAAAATTCTGGGCTCCTGATTTTTGTTGTTTTTGTTTCCTTATCAGTGGGAGTGCTTCATACACTGTGTCCAATGCACTATACACATGAAGCTGAAGTCGAATCATATTGAATGTCAACTATAACTAAATATATGGGTTCCTTTACTGTCAATACTTCAACAGTATCGTACCACTTCATTCTGTCCCTCATGGGTTCTCATTTTTAAAACCTGCTATTGTTCTAATCGCTTTTCCCCTACAGGTAATGTGCAATTTCTCTCTGACCACTTTCGAAATTGTTTTGTCTTGTTCACTCAGCTTCATGAACCTTTAGGTTTACAGCTTCTGTCAATTTGCAGAATTTTCAGCCATTTTTTCGGTTTCCTCCCCGCCCTTTCCCCCTCCTAGGGGACTACCATGGCCCGACGGTTAGATCCTCTCTGAGATTCTGCAGGTTCCTGAGGTTCTGCCCGCGTTTTTCTACCTGCTCTCTCTCTCTGAAGCTCAGACTGCGTAATTCCTGTCTGAAGGTCACTGGTTCTGTCTTCTGTCCTCTCCGCTCTGCTGCTGAGCCCATCCACAGAGTCTTTATTTCACCTTTTGTATTTTTTTGGTGCTAACATTTCCATTTGGCTCCTCTTTATATCTTCTATTCCTTGCTGAGAATTTCTGTTTCTTTTCAGAGGCCGTGGAGGGTCCTGAACAGAGAAGGACACGACCGGACTGAACGCTGCCAGGTGGAGAAGACACCTGGTGGACAGGTGGGGCTGGGCGGGGCGGGGGCAGGGCGGGGGGTACACAGAGCTGTCAGGACGCTCCTGCCGGAGTCCAGATGAACAAATGCACACTCCATCACTCATTCCCTCCCCACGCCACCCACTCTCCTCATGGTGGCCCCCATTCTGAGTGTCACAAGTCCTCCCTGTGCTTGTTCCAGGTCACACACAGGGAGGACTCCAGATGCCGTGTCCTCACCACCACCCAACCCCCGCCTCCGACTCGTCTGCACTGCCTTCCCTGCTCTCCTGGCCCAGAGTCGGGGTGCATCTCAACGTGGGGCCACGTGTGCTGTCGATGGCAAGCATTTGCTGCAGTGGCTACTGGTCGTCAGCCAAGGATGCTCATCGACTTCTGCAGCGTCTGAGAGCGTCTGGGCATCACGGCTGCTCATGCAGCCGCGAGATTGCGCTCCCTGAGGACTCAGACGGCCTCTGTCTTTCTCGACAGAGGAGTCCTCAGCACCTGGAGTGCCCGGCACAAAAATAAACCATGGTTACGTGGGAGGCTCACATCAGGGGAAGCGGGGTGGTGCGTACCTGGGGACTCTCTCGTATCCTGTAAATCTGAAATTATTTCAAGTGAAAAAAATCAACAACATTGGGGGGCAAAAAACAAACAGCGTGGATTCCAACAAGTGCAGACCCGGCCTGCTTGCACTTTCTCTTCCTAAGCCTGGCCCCCAAACTCAGGGCATCCGTTGCAGCCTCTGCAGTACATACCTGGCCACACCTGAGTGCAGGTAACACCTACTGCTCCAGTCAGAACCCCCAACGTCGCCCAGCCTTCCCCGGTGGGCGTCTCTGTCCCCGTGAGGCAGTTGAAGGGTTTTATTATAATGTCACTTTGTGAGCAAGCTCAGCCGTCGTCTGATAATTCTCTGACTTAATGTGAAACCTGAGCCTGCAGCTGTGCGAGCATGGTCCTGGGCAGCTCAGGCGGCTTTTGGCTGCAGCTGGCACACATTTTATTTCAGCGACTCGAATAAGCAGTGTTTGGAAGTCTCCCTAATTAGTCACAGCCCTGCTTGAGGTGTCATTTTATTTTATTTTTATTTTTTTATGAGCCAGATAACATATTGCCACTTAAGTTTCTGGAAGACGGGGAGCTATAAATAAAATGATAATTTACTTGAAGTCTATCAGACAGATATTCCAAGTTCAGAAGTGAGTTTTAATTTGACTAATGAGATGAAACTCTCTGCAGAGTGTGGGCTGTGGGTGTGACGGTCACTGTTACAAGGAGGGGTCATTCCCCAAAGGCCCGGAGCACTGCCCGGAGGCAGAGAACGAATCCTGATCTGCCCCACGGAGGGCGGCTCAGACCCTGAGCCTCTCCTCCCTTCCAGGAGCCTCAGCTTCCTCTTACACCCAAGGAGAAGGAGGGTGCTTCTGCCTCCAGCAGGGGCTTTTGCAAACATGGAAAGATCTCAGATATGCGGGAACAGCCAGCGCCACTGAGCAGGTGGTGTGGTGTCGCGCTCAAGGCGCTGTTCAGAAGCCAGACTGCTTGAGTTCAAATCCTGCCTCCTTTATTACCTGGCTGTGTCAACTCCGGCGAACTACTTAGCCTCTCTGTGCCCCTCTTCCTTCACCGGTTAAACACTCATTAGGCTTCTTGACTAAATCAATCGATACATATGCAAATCGCTTAGAACTACAGAGAGGACATAGCAGGTTCTCTGTAAGTCTTACTAGCACATGTGTTCTCCAAAAAAGCTCACATAGGACAAAGGTCGGGGGGCCTCCAAAGGGCACCGCACACAGCAGATGTGCAGTGCGTCTGTGGTATTAAAACATGAGGAGGCTGAGAAACCCTAACGCACGAACTTGCGGTGGTGACTTGCGTGCAAACGTTTATCAGGCATGTCCCTGACTGTTGTGACGTGAGGTTTGGGGACCAGACAGACAGATACGTACATCTGGTTCTTTTCCTTCTGAACTCCGTGATCCTGGCAGGTCACTTCACTTCTCTGTGCCCGAGCTTTCTTATCTCCAAAATGGAGCTAGGGAAGTTGTGGTGAGGATGAAATAAAATGATGCTTGGTGAGCGCAGCACATGCCGAACGGGAAACACGACCTGTGGTGGCTGCGTGACTAGGCCCGGAAGGAGCCTGACTCGTGGGGGCACACGGCTCGTGACAGCTCCGCCGGCTTCCAGCCTCTTCGACAGACACTGTCTCAGGCTCTTTGTCACCCTCCCTAATGATTCTGGGAAATGCTGCTGTTTGCTATGCAGATATGTCACTGTTAGTCTGCAATCTCACTGTCACACACCAGAGACTGGACTGTGACAAGAGAAACACAGGAGGTGGGGCATTTGCAGGTGTTCGTGGGTTCCCGGCAGGGCTGAGGGGGCTGCAGAGGCAGCTGGTCAGCCCCTGCTTCTGGCACGTTCAGGAGACGACGTCATGTCAGTGCCACTTGCTTTCTCTCCAACGGTCACTTCCTGTCCGGCAGTGACACCACGGAAAGGGCCACTTGTAAACAATCAGTGTGGAATTAGAAAAATGGGGAAGCGCGTCTCTCACCGCAAGGCTTCCTGCAGAGCACACAGGACCCGGATTTGTGCTCAGGGAAGACACGGGCCGCCTGGGCCGTCCTCTGCACCCTGGGCCAAGGCCACGTCCTGGCTCCCACCACCCGCAGGCCGCAGGCCGCTGGCCACTTGCAAAGCCCAGCATTCGTGCCCGGGCCTGGGTCGTCCTGCTCTCGGTACTTTCCCGAGGTCCAGTCTGAGTCCTTCTTGCGGACGGAATCCATTCTCCTGGATCTTGACTCCTAAGCAGACCGTCCACTTGGCTGTGGGCAGTGGGAATGGGGGCACTGCCGGCCAGCAAGGACCCAGCTCAGCCCCGCAGCCCACCTGCTCAGCCTGTCGAGTGGGGTTTCCTCCCCAGCTGGCCGTCCAGGAGTTCTTAGTCGAGGCTGGAAGAGTCTGCAGGCACACGCTGGAAAAAGCCTCGTTTGCCCTGGACGGACTGTGGGTCAGGATGCAGGCGTGAACGGTGCTCCTGGGATGGCAGTGCGGGGCCCTGACCCAATAAACACCCAGCTCCAGAGCGATCCCCACAGGCTGAGGGGTCCATCACGGCAGCTCCCTTTTCTCATGACAGAGTCTGTGTCTGCTCCGGCCGCCATAAGGAGACCACGCAGACGGCTAAACACAGAGGCGTTTGTCTCCCATCCTGGGCCAGGCGTGGGCAGGCTGCCTCCTCCCCGCCTCGCTCATCCACGTGCAGACACTACCTTCGCCCCGGGGTCGTCCCTGGGAACACACATCCCTGCTGTCTCCTTGTGCCAAACTTCCTCTTCTGGTGTGGACATCAGTCATGCTGGGTTACAGCCCACCCCAAGGGCCTCATTTCAGTTTCATGACGTCTTTTGTGTCCCTGGTCCCTGTGTCACGTTCCGAGGCACTGGCATCTGGGCTGCCAGCTGTGGAGTTGGGGGACCGTCCAGCCCAGGCAGAGCTGCACTGTCTCTCGTGCCTGTAAACAGAGGCATTCAGTGAGCACCCCTGGGGTGCTGTGAGGGGACAAGCCTGTCCCCACGCCGAGGCCAGGGCCACAGCCAGGAGTGGCCAGAGGGGGAAGGAGCCGGAGGGAACGAGGCAGCTATGATATCAGCTCCACAACCACATAATTCTCTCCATCTTCCCCTGCCGCGCGGTTCTTTCCGTCATTTAATAAACGGACTCCAACATTATGAGAGGAAGCACCTCCCTCGTGTCCTCGGGCCCCAGAGGGGTCGCGGGGTCTCACCGAGCAACGTGGAGCCTGTAACGCAGCCCCTGCTCACCCCTTGGGTACTGCGCGCTGTCCCCTATTTCTCAGCTCCCGTTTCAAGTGGAAAACGTGATACGCCGTGAAAAATGCCTGGTTCAGTATGGCTCTCCTGCTCC
>NW_017731485.1:155919-184990 GCF_001890085.2 Hipposideros armiger | reverse complement strand
CGACACCAGCGTCCAAGTCCAGCTGGGATGCAGCTCTGGGCCCGGCTCGGACATGGAGGTGCAGAACCACAGAATGACGGCACTCAGAGAGCTCGTCCTGCCCCCGTTCCATGGATGAGACGGTGAAGGCCCAGAGGCGGGATGCAACTTGCCCCAGGACACACAGCCAGTAGGGGGCAAAGCCACGCCCATGTTTTTCTGGCCCTTAAACCTCTCCCCCTGTACCCCACTGCAGGGTCTGGGAAGAGGGGAGGCTGAGATTAACTACGAAGAAGGAAGACGGAACAGACACCGAAAAGCAACCCTTCCCGCAGGTCATCTGGGGACCCCTTGGCTCAGCCAGCCTGCGGCTCCCCAGGGCTCAGGCCCACTGAGTGACCGACCCCCACACTGTGATGTGTGTCGTGTCAGAAGCCATGGCGGGGCCTGACACTTTCCCTTCCAGGACTGAGGGCTCTCAGACGAGCTGTAAATCGGAGTGGTCACAGGGCCCTGGTGAAATGCGGCACTGGGGTCAGCCCAGCCACTTGCTCAAAGCTACAGGACAGTGACTTAGATGCAGAGCCCGCTGCCTTGGGGACACAGTGGGAGCCCCGCTTCAGGCCGACCAGGAGATGGCCAGGTCGGGGCTGAGGATGCATCACACGTGTGCTGGCTGACCTCGAAGCCCCTGCACTGGCTCCAGGGTAGCAGGCAGTCCTGTAACGGAGAGTCCATGGCAGCTGCACTTGGGTGTCCTTCTCTGGGTACATGAAAGGACCCCCACACACACACAGCCTGAAGGAGGGAGTCCCACAGGGGGTTCTGGACGATTGGCTGTGAGCAGGTGGATCAAAGCGTTCAACTGCAACGGTGAGATCTTCCAGCTTCTCTTCCCTGGCTTGGCAGCTGGGGAAAGGTGTGTGCGGCAGAAAAGGACCCGCAGGTGAAGACAGCTGCCCAGGAGAGGGGCTTCTGTCCTCCATCGGTCAGGTCACTGTGTGTCCAGGGTTGCTGCTCATGGCAGCACAACCGAGCAGATGACATCGCACGCTCACCCGTGTCCCTAAGAGCCACCACCATTCATGAGCACGGACGACGACGTTTCAGGGGCTGTGCCAAGCGTTCTACGGCCGACGTCGCGTACACCCCACACTCACCCGGGGGCTTTCCCAGGGACAGATCCTTAAGACACGGCGAAGCTGTGAATTCTCTGCCCCCAGCGATCTTACTCCAAAGTCTGATGTGTTTCTGTTGTTAAACATGGAAGGAAATAACCCACAGGGAGAAAAACTTTTATAGTATATTGAAAAAAGTTAGGTAGAAAAGTATGTATATAAGATGACTCCAATATTTTACACAGAGAGAGAGAGTGGAAGAGAGAAGCACAATACATACAGCTGAAATCTTTAGTGGGTGGTTTTATGGAAGATTTTCATTTTTATATGCTTCTAAAATCCCTTAGGTCTATGAGTAAACATTGCTCCATAATCAGAAAGCAACGCATTGTTAAATGTGAGGCAGTCTCCAAACGGAATGGGTTACTGGCATCCAGAGCCTCACGACCCACGGAGTCGGGGAGCCCCTGCCTTGTCTGACATTTCTATGTGTGACGGCCATCAGCGCTCCAGGGGCCCTGAGAAATAAGGGTAACTTTTCCAGATGCACTTTTCTTGGCTTTCTCAACATGCTCAGCTCTGCACTAAAAGCCCCCACACAGCTGCACGCAGGAGCCCGAGCCCCCACTGCACAGATGGGGGACCGACACTCGGAGAACTTGAGGAAGGTGACCAAGGACACAGAGGGGCACGCTGACCTCCCAAGTCATGGAATTTAGAGCAAAATTATTACATTGCTGACAAAAAAGTTACAGTGCTTGCCGTGGTAACCCAACTGAATATTTGAGAAATGTTTGAAATAGCTGACTATTTGAAGGAAGCTTTTGATATTTGCATGACTTTAAATCTTGCTCTAAATGGCATCATTTCTTTTAAATAGACCAAGCAACTATGAATAATTAGCAATTAATAATTATTATGCCTCATTAACTTAATAAAGGATTATATCTTTATAGAAAATGCAGAGCTAATAGGAAAAGAAAGTTAACCCCTGCTTTTCAGCTTCCACAGGGAAGATCCACCCACTTCAAGGAGACTCTGCAGGAGATTCTGCTCATCTGTGACCCGGTGACGAAGGCCACTCACCTGTGACCAAATTGGGAGCTGGAGAGCTGGCCTCGCGAACTCAAACCTACAAAGAGCACTGTCACTAACCAAACCTCAATCTCAGGAAACAAAACAAAATTTGGATTTGGACTGTTTTTGATCCATGTTGACAGGTGGATGCCTTGGGCTGCAAACGACCCCAAAAACCCAATCAAGGAGCACCATCTATCTCACGTAAAGGGGAGTTTGGCCAAAGGGCCACGCCAGAGGTAATGCAACCCAGTTCTCTGCATTCTGACCTCCCACTCCAAACAGGGCCTTCCACAGACCGGCTCCCCAGAGCCTGCGGTGCTGCCATGGTCCCAAGGATGACACCTTCCCCACCTGTCCCCTGGTGGCAGCTGGGTCTGGGAGGTGGGGGACAAGGCAGAGATGTTGGTTCAAGTTTACAAAGGTTCAATTATGCAAAGTGACTAAGTTCTAGAGGTCTAATGTACAGCGGTGATTATAGTTAACAAGGCTGATTATATATTTGAAATTTGTTGAGAGTTAAATCTTAAGTGTTCTCACCACAAAACAATTCTGTGAGGTGACAGATGTTAATTAGCTTAATTGTGGTAATCATTCCACGGTGTACACGTATATCAAACAGCACATTACACAACCTAAATATATATAGTTTTATTTGTTAATTATTCCTTAATAAAGCTGGGGAAAAAATTTCAATTTAATTCTTTAAAAAGTAACATGACATAGAAAAAAAGCTAAAACTATAAAGCTCTTGGAAAAAAACATAGAAGTAAATCTTCATACTTTATGCCGTTTTAGGCAATGTTTTCTTAGCTATGACAATAAATTAATAAGTGATAAAAAAGATAAATTGGCCTACATTAAAATTAAAAACATTGTGCTGCAAAGGATGCTATCAAAAAACTGAAGAGGGATACAGCCAATAATACTGTGATAACTGCACGGTGACAGGAGGTTACCAAGTGGGGTGATCACATCATAAGGTATGTAAACGTCCAATCACTATATTGTACGCCTGAAACTAATACAGATTGTATGTCAATTATACTTAAATGGAAAAAAAGGTGAAAAGATAGATCACAGGATGGGAGAAAGTATCTGAGGTTAATATATCTGATAAGGAACTTTCACCCAGGATATATAAAGTATTCTTACAACTCACTAAAAACACCCGTGACCCAATTAGAAATGGGCCAAAGATATGAATAGCTCTTTCCCCAAAGAAGACACAAATGTCTGATAAGCAGATGAAAAGATGCATAATGTCATTAGTCACTGCAAGAATGCCATTCACACATGAAGATGACTAAATGAAAAAGATGGACAAGTGTCAGCAAGGATGAGGGGAGCGGAAGCCACACACATCGCGGGTGGGAACGTACAGCGGGGCAGCTGCTGTGGAAAGTCTGGCGGTTCCTCCAAACGTTAAACACAGAGTCACCCTTTGCCCAGCAGCCCCACTCCACGGTCTGGACCCAAGAGGCCCGAAAGCACGCGGTCCACACGGACACATGTACACGAATGTTCAAAGCAGCATTGCTCATAATAGCCGAAAGACAGAAACAGCCAAAAAGTCCATCAAACAACTGAAGGATAAATAAGTTAGATATATTCATACAATGGAATATTATTTGGCAATGAAAAGAAATAAAGCACTGACACACGCTATAGCATGGATGACCCTTGGAAATGTGCTAAGGGAAAGAAGCCAGACATAAAAGATCAATATTTCATATGATTCCACTTAAGTGAAATTTCCAGAAAGCAAGTTTATAGACACAGAAACTAAGTTAGTGGTTGCTGGAGGAAGGGCAGGGTAGGATGGGAATGAGATCAACTGCTAATGGGTATGGGGGTCCCCCTGGGGGTGACATGTTCTAAGCTGAGATTCCTGTGACGACCGCATGCCCTGTGGGTATATATACTAAGAAACACTGAGGCGTTCCCTGTAAGGGGTGAACTATATGGTATGTGAGTTCCATCTTAATAAAATGCTTTTTTAAAGAAGTCAGGAGCCACAGGCGCAGGCCCAATGAAGCCCGGATGTAGGGACGCGAGGTCCTGGGCCCTGGGGAGCCACGTGCTTGCTGGTGGAGAAGGAAAGGCAGAGCAGCCACCTGGGACCCCAGAGCCGAGCAAGCCAGCGCCAGCCTCAGTTTCCTCATCTGTACCGGGGGGATACCAGCTGGATGTGCTGTTGGGAAGATGTGCGGCCTGTGCACAAAATGCCTCACCCGTGGGCAGCACAGGGCACCCTGACCAATACCCCACATGCTCAGTGCCAGGGGTCAGGGAACCGCTGTGAAGGCTGAAGGAAGCAGTGACATGCGGGAGCCAGGGGTTGTGTTTTGGCTCCTGAAAAGCAACATGGTGATACTTGTGTGGTGGTTCCTAGGAGCGTCGTCTCCCACGACCTCTTGACTCCCGTGACCTGCACAGTGGGGTCATCCTGGTAATCGGGGTCTGAACGCTGGACTTCAGCCATGAGGGCACCGGATGCCATACTGCGCCCCCCCCCGTGCTATCAGGAGGACAGCGGGGCACCGGGTGGCAGAAGCACCCAGCAGCGGACATCGCTGGAAGCAGGCCCTGCTCACAGGCCACCGTGGCCGCCTCTCAGGCCCAATCACAGGCCGAGGGGCCACTGCCAGCTTCAGATTAGTCCCCACGTGCAAAAGGAACTCCGAGCCTAGGAAGACGTCAGCCCCCATGGCTCCCAGGAGCCCCGGTGCGGCCAAGAGGAAGGGCCCCAAGGAACCATATGAGGCCGAGAAGGACCTCCCAACCTTGGGGACCCCAGAAGCCTGGACAGGTGAGGACGTCTCCCTCCAAACCAGGGGCAGCCAAGGAGAGGGCCTCCAAGAGTGGTGGCCAAACCAAGGACCAAGGGACAAGGGACAAGGCTGGGCAGAGCCACACAGGCCCCCACAGGGAAGTCAAAGGTCAAAGGCAGAAGGAACAGCTGAGACGCCAATGCCCACAGCCAAACAAAAGCTGGGAGTCAAGAATGCAGGACCCACGGCCACCCGAGACAAGGATGGTGCTGCCTCCCCAGTGGAAAAGACCTACAGAGGTCACTGTGAGTGGCCTGGAGGGACTGATGGCCACGGCAGCGGGTCCACAATGGCGCCTGCACTGCTGGCCAGGAAGGCAGAAGCCCCCGGGCCCCGAGAAGGCCGAGCAGGCCCACCAAAGGCCTTGTCATCCAAAGTGTCCAGGAAGACAGCAGAAGCCAAAAGCTGGAGGGCAGAGCGCAAAGACGAGACTCTGCTTTTATTCCCCAACAAACTGTCACTGTTTCATCTAACCGATTTATCAATAAAGGCTTTTCCCCACCAGAAAACAAACAAACAATACGGTGCTTAAGGCATGTTTTATGACTGAGTGAACGAACGAACGAACGAACGAACGAACGAACGAACGAACGAACGAACGAACGAAGAGCCTGTCATTCTGGGCAGCTTGATTTCTCCTGAAAATGGATCTGATGTGTCAAAATGCTGAACCACATGAAGAAAAAACACATGGAACAGACACCCTGAAGAGACCGACACGCTGAGGTTTTTTCCCTTATAAAAATGAACAATAAAGAAGACAGATGGGAAAAACGCCCAGCCTCCCCTTCAAGCATAAATAAGCTGTGACAATAAAGGTGACGCTCGGCCTTGACTGTTTCAGGGCGGAGGCAGAGGAACCGGGGGCTCACGCTGACAAACCCCTCAGCCGGGCGCTGACCCATGGGGAAGGGGCAGGTGGTCTCAGGGTCACCACGCACAAAGCAGGGTGAGGCCCTGTGAGTCCGCTTACGGGTCAGTCATGTGCGTCCCGCTGGTGGGGCGCCTGTTGGAAGGCTTTGGGGGCCCTTCCTGACACTGAGCTGTTTGGGGCTGCCACGCATGCCTTCTTGGCCACACGAGGCAATGAAGTTCCTCTCACCTGAGGGACCATGGACCCAAGCTCAACACCCACCTGGTCACCCCCGAGGCCCTCTTCTGGGTCGCACACACATGCCCACCGTGGGCCTCGGCGCTGAACAAAACAGTTGGGTCCTTCCAAGCAAAGATCTCACAAGCCTCGGGGGAGAGGTTGGGTGGGAGCACTGAGGCGGTTCAGCGGCGAGGACGACGACGAGGGAAGACGGGGGCTCAGCCCTCACCTCCCAGGGGCCCATTTCAGCAAAGATGGAGAGACACAAGTGATATGAACCAGCCACACAGAGGGGGTAGGGGCTGGAGGAAGAAGGGGGACAGGCCCAGCGAAGGAAATGGGGGGCTGCCGCCCCACTGAGATCGGCAGTGTGGGGGCTGGCTACACCTGTATTTCCAGGGTTCTAAGAACAGCAGCTCTAGAACCCCGTGATTCTAGGCGTCCATGACTCACAGCTGTTACTAAGATTCTCGGAATTGAGTTTCGCAGGATCCCAGACACACACGTGTCTGAGCCTCTGCACCTGACTTCACTGCAGCCTGACCCGCCCTGGGTCATCCCACTGCGGGTGTGGACAGGACTCCCCCGCTGCTGTGCAGTCTGCCTCCCAATTAGACCCGTGTTCCTCCCTGCTCTGGGGAGACACAAAGGCAGATGCAGCTGGGCCGCTGCTAACGAGCCATCCCCCAGGCTGCGCCGAGGCCCAGGCCGGCGTCAGCATGGGGTGAGCACACAGACTAATTTATGTGGCATTAAACACATTTCTACATGGTGTCCTGACACTAAGACAGGCATTTCCTCCCCACAAAACAAGCCCAATTATCATGGTCCGCTTGGCGGCCTCTTCTGCTCCGTGAAAGAGTTGCAAATCCTCTTAACCCTTTATAGCACCGAGGGGAAGAGCAAATAGCAGAATGGTGCAAGCGAGAGAGCGCATCCTGGCGGCGGGGGCAGGTGAGGCTGGTGTGGCCTGAGGCTCAGAGCTCGGGGTTAGATCAGGAGTGTCCAGCCCAGGAAAACGGCTCACCCACTCAGTGCCTCCGTGGCCCCAACCAGTAAAACGGTGTTGAGCCCAGCACTCCGAAGCTGGTTGTGCCATTAGGTGACTTAAGGCAGGTGGCGTGTGTTGGATGGTGGCCGGCTCAGCGTGCCGGCTGTTGTCACTACGCAGAGGCCAGAGAACGCCGCACTGTGTACTCCATGCTGAGCTGTGGGATTATCCAGCGCCTGACGGCCACTGAGCAAAAGGTCTCAACAGGTACGCTGGGCCTTGCTGACTGCGGAGGGCCCACTGGGAGGCCATGGTGGGCCGAGGACGGCGGGTCCTTTGCTACGAAGGGCCTGGAGTGTGGTGAAGGCTGGCAGGTGACCGTGGATGTGCACACGGGGTGTCTCAGCCCATGCAGGCGGCTGTGACGAGTGCCACAGACTGGGGGGGGGGGGAGCCGGGGACTGCTGTGTGTTTCTGAGAGTCTGGAGGCTGGAGGTCCGAGACCAGGTGTCAGCATGGCCAGCTGCTGGTGAGGACGCTCCCTGGCTGGAGGCTGCCATCTTTTCTCTGGGTGCACACATGTAGGGGGGCTCTGTGGGGTCCCCTTTATCACAGGAGGACTCCACCCTCAGGAGCTCCTTGCCTCCCAAAGGCCTCAACCCCTAATACCATCTCATTGGGGGACAGGTGTCACACATGAATTTCGAGGGGACACAAGCATTAGGTCCGTTTCAAGGGAAATAGCAAAAAGGTTTTTGAACAAAGTAAATCGTTCGTTATGCTTCTGTTCCATGTGTCAGAAACACAACTCGAACCGGCTTAAGCAAAACAGACAAGCTCATGGGTGGGGATCCCCAGGGTAGAGCTGGTCCTAGCCTAGGTCAGACTAGATCCGCTCTGGACGAGCTGAGCTGGGATCAGAGGCTGAAGCGACTTCTTTGGGACATGGTTCCATTCACCCACTGGCTTCATTCAGCACTGAGAGGTCCCCAACCCAGGACAAGGAGGGCCACGAACAACTCCAGTCTTGCAGCCCATCAGGGAAGCCATGTGGGAGACCGGGGAGCCTTCAGGCTCGAGTCTCATTGGCCTGCTTTGAGTGAAGTGCACATCCCTGAGCCAATCACGGTGGCTAAGGTGGGATGCTGAGATCTCTGATTGGTGATTGGTCAGACCTGGTCTTGAGACTATTACTGGGTGGGGGTGGGGGTGGTAATGGCCTGATGGCAGGAAAGGGACAGTTCCTCAAGGAGAGCCAGAGGGGGGTGCGTGTATGTGCTCACATGTGTGTGCTTTACTTTTTTATGGTTTTACATCCTTCGTTTTGTTGTGGTGGGTGTAGATGTGTTGTTTTCCCAAATGAGGACGATAAATTCTAGGCAGGCAAAAATACCATATGTCCACAGCACACACACATACGCGTTTACGTCGTTTGTTTGTGCTTCTGAACAAAATGTGGATTTGTGTGAACGGACTAGAGCAGCGGTGTCGATGGTGCAGTGCCTCGTTATCACAGCCCTGCCTCTTGTCTACCCGTCCTGGGTGTCGCCACCCGTCAATGCGAGTGACAGCTGTTCGCCACCCCTGGCTTGGGGGCAGGGTGCCTAACTTTCTCCTCTCTCCTCTTTTTCAGCTAGAAGGAGATGGATGAATGCAAGATGGGGCTGACGAACACTCATATGGAGATACGAAAAAAAGGAAGTAATGTGTCCAAAGCTAAGAGACGGAGTCTGAACTGAGGTGTCCTGAATGCCAGCTGAGAGCAGCAATCAGGTGGCTCTGTGCCCAGCTCCCATCTTCGCCACTTGCCATCCCTGTCACCTTTGGTAAAGAACTCCAGCTCAGGAGCCTAGTTTCCTCCCATGTAAAACGGAAGCAGCCCCCACGCAGGGTCACTGTGCAGCCTGAAGCGGCGATGCCCGCAGAGCCCTCGCCCAACACAGCGAGCGCTCGGAAAACGGACGTCATCTTTGGAATCACGGTTAATACACCTTCTTGTCATTGCTCCCAGCTCCCAGGCGCTCATCACTTTTGAAATTCAGTTGAGGAAGTGAGAAAATTAAGATAACGAAGTGGTTTAGGGACAATGTTATGTAAAACTGTCTCCCTGTGGATCCTTCCCAGCTAAACAGACAATAGCGTTTGAATTTCCAACAGTAACTCAGGAAACTTATCTTTGGGGAGTGGGGAGGCTGCCTTAACCAAATACAGAGAAATCAGACCTCATCAAATAAGGAGGTGCTGTATTCACTGAGCTGGGGTTCACGTTACTAAAAGGATTAGGGTGCAACAGGAGCATAGCCCCAAACGCCGGACGGCTCCCTACTACCCATGAGAACGGACACCCCAGAACCTGGCTCCGGGCTGTGATTTTGGGCCCTGGGGCCCCAGGTGGCCCTCTCTCCCACCCATCATCCGTGGGCCCCAGGCATACATACGCCTGCACCTCACGGCCTGCTCCTGCAGGGCCTGAGTCACGTCACTGGGCCTTCCTGCACATCTGTGTCCCCACCTCCACATGGCAGAATGGGGTGTCCTCACGGTGTTGGGCGTGTGAGGGGGGATGCCTGGAGGAATGCATGCTGGGCTTCGTGTAGCCTCAGCTGAGCCAGATGTGGGGACCTGGAACCCCCACACTCCAACAGTGATGACAGAAGACCGAGGGCCCCGGGAGGGCCTGGAGAGTGTTCTCAGCTGCCCAAGAAAGTCCGTTATAATTAACCGCCCTTCTCGGGGGCCCCACTGCTGACAAACCAGACTACTTAGGGTACAAAGGTGAAGCCGGTCCCAGTCATTGAGGCACTCCTGTCACTCGTAAGAAGTGAGGAGGCTGTCCTGTCTCAGACGCCTCGGTGACTGCATCTGGAGGCAGCAACACTCCAGCTCAGGGCCCCACATGCATTTGGATTTGGGTCTGCCTGAGGACGTTAGTATTAAATAACTAAGGCAAATTCAACAGGTAAACAGTGGCCTTTAGGACCCTGCCACCCTGCCGGGGTCTCACAGCCCGAAGGTGTAACTGCCGGATGCCTGGGACGCCTCTAGGTGCCTGTTTTACGACAGCCCTGCAGGGCCCCACCCCCACCCCCACTCCCGGTCAGCCTCGTCTTGAGCCTCTGTGTCCCTTCTGGGCATCGTTAGGAGCTCGGTCCCGTCCAGATGCCCGGAGACGATGTTTGCTGTTACTTGTCGTGAGCTGTGGCTCTAGCAGGGCTGGGCTACGAATGTGCACTGGCTCTGGGCCCAGACTGCCATTTGCTACCTGTGTGACACTGGAGCATGTCTTTGAAATTCCCTGTGTGTCTGGCTTCCCCTGTGAAATGAGAACATAGTAGCATGTATCATGCAGGGTTTGGGGAGGATTAAAGAGGTAACCCTCATGAGGTGCCGGATAAACACCGGGAATCACTCCACACTGAAATCACGGGGTGCTTCGTCAGCCTGGCCATGCGGCATGCGTGGGGGCTGCAGCGTGGGGGCTGCGTCCCCCTGGGCACAGCAGGATCTGTCAGACTGTCACCAGCTCAGGGGGAGGCTGGAGGGGACTGACTGGATTGTGTTTCAAGCCCACCCTTTGTGTTCATCCTTCCCCAGGGCTCTCTGGTAACCATGGCAACCAGCTTACAGGTTGCCAAGTTCAAAACAATATATTTCCAAGCAAGAAGTTTTGCTGACATCACCTATCCTGACCAGAAGGGAGTGAAGGCTCCAGGGTGCCCGTCAGTCTCTCTTCACACCTCTCCCTAAGTAATGATGTCTGAGCAAAACTGGGGCCATTACTATTGGGGCCCACGTGAGAGCCTGGAGCACCCCTCACTACGCTGACACTGCGGGCACAAGCCTGAGCTTTGGGGCCCCATTAACTGAGAGCTGCTCCTGACTCAGCTGCTTACTGTGTGACACTGGGTAGGTAGCTGAACCTCTCTGTGCTTCAGCTCCTCGTCGGAAATACGGGACAAGCCCAAGGTTCCTGTGTGAACAAAAGCTCAGAGTGCAGGGCCTGGCACACAGTAGGCCTGCAGACACTGTCCTCTGTGGCTTCTTGGGTCTGCTCGTGCCCCCAGACCAGCCTACCTGCTGAAAACACACTCGGCGTTCCCTGCAGAGCTGCTGCACAAAGCTTCACGTACAAAGACCGTGATCACAACAGCATTTATAATGACGAGAAATGGCAGGCCATGCAAATACCTGACAATAGAGCGCTGATTACAGAAAGCAAGGTGTATTCACAGACTAGGACGTGATTCGTCTGTTTAAAACGGTGGTGCGCATTGGTATTTATCGCTGCAGAAGTGACTACTGTAAAATAAAAAACACCCACAGAATGGCCGTGTTTTGGTAGGTACCGACGTCAGGAGACTGGCTGCTGTGGGGGATCCTCTCTGGTCAGCTTGCTCATCTGTGGCTTGCACACTTTTCACCACACACGTGTGTGCCTTCCTGACAGGACCCTCCAGGAACCCGGCGGTCCTAATTACGCCAGCACCATCTCAGGGTTCGGGACTAACCCCACTTTGGCTGCGGGCTCAGGGACAGTCCCCTCCCACCTTGTCCAAAGCCTGTGCAGCCCGCTCTGCGTGTCCCAGCTGCCTGGTGCCCACTCCGTGCCAGGGCACATGTTCCGGGAACGAGGCTGCCCTGCTGAGACCGAGCATCAGCGAAGGAGAGCATGACTGCGTCCTTCTCACTCCAGGACTCTGCTGGGAGGTCTTCTCCTTGGTGAGGCCTTTCGGGACCCCTCCCCTCTCTCGGCCCTGTGGATGCTGTGCCCGCTAGAGCCGGCCAGCCTGAGCTGTCACCCCTGCCCACAGCTTCCTGGAACTGTCTCCTGTCTGAGGCAGAAGCAGGTGGCCTGACCCCAAAGGCGCCAGCGGGAAACAGCCGACAGTGACCAGGCCAGGAAAAGGCTCTCAGGAAAGGCGACTGTGGCCATTCTCTGGGATGACCCTCCCGTGACTCTGGGAGGCAGAAGGCAGTGCCTGGATCCAGGGGCCCGTCAGTCCCTCTATTTACAGTCCCCCAAAAGGGCTACTTCTTTGAGAATTCCTTTAAATGCGCTGTGGTAGCACAACTGTTCCTATCCAAATCCCATGTTCTCCGTGTCTCCCAGTGGTTAGGTTGGGGCCGCATGGCTATGCACGTGAGGCGACACGAGGAGACGCTGAGACCAGTGTGTCACCTCCTCCATCCTGCTGCAACGTGACGCATGTGCCCCAGGCGGCGCAGAAAACTGCCTGACCACAGCTGAGCTCTGCGTGACACTGACGCCTTCGGATGCCAGGCTTCTGTCTCCACCTTCTCAGTTCGCGCCCCTCACACCCCGACATAGTTATCTGGGAAACACCCACGGGGGCTGGTTGGCCGCAGAAGGGCTGCTTATCTAAAGCAGCAGCAAGCAGGAAGGGGAGGCTGTTGGACTGTGACCGGAACATGGCTGGTCCTGCCAGGGAAGGAAGGGCATCCGTCAGGAGGTGGGAAAGGACTCGGGGCTGCCTCCCTCCTGAGGAAGGACATCTGCGGTGTCAGCTGCTCCAGTTCTCAGAAGACCACAGGTTCCGGCATCTCATGGAATCGGGTCTGCCCCCTCCCCTGCCATTTACTAGCTGTGTGACTTGGAGCAGGTCACTGTCCCTCTCTGCCAAGTTTTCTCATTGGCCGAATGGGGCCCACGGTGTGGACCTCTGAGGGCTGCTACGGTGTTTGGTTGGAATAGTCCCTGTGAAGTGTGGGCACTCACACCAGTAAGTGTCTGTCACCCTCCTGTTCATCACCAGCGTCACTCACTGACAGCGAGCAGTGAGACCCTGTAGCTGGGTCCTCAGTCCTTCCTGCAGGGACACTGAAGGGCAGGGACTCTGCTCAGCAGAACAGTGACGATGACGATACAAGAGAGGGAGGGGCGGTGGCAGGCAGACGGCCTCCCCGCTGTCTGCACGGCCACCTTCCTGGTTTGTGAGCACCCTGTTTTATTGACAAAGAAGCTGAAGTGACATGCCCGGGTCACTGGCTGGCATACGACAGAGCCAGGATCAGGGCCCCATGTGTCTGACCCGGTGGCTCACACAGGGTCCACTCCAGACCTAGTGGCAGCAAGGAAAGACCGAACACTGAGTCCGTCGTCCCCGGGAACCCTGGTTCCCTGGGACAGGGACGAAGAGGACACGGCAGGGAGAGGGAGTGAACAGTGGCAGGAAAATGGATCGGGGGAGTGGGGAGGAGCTGCCTGCCATTAATCACCATGAAGAGTAGGTCCCAGAGAGCTGCCCCTGGCTGCACGGTGATTGATGACCTTTTTAATTTCCCAATTATGCAGGGGCACGGGGGGAGCCCGCCTCCCTGGGGGAGCAGGGACGTCTGTGCGACGCCCCAGAGCAAGGCGAGGAGGGCACTGGGGACACCCAGGGTTGTTTTCCGAAGACCCTGGGCCCAGGGGCAGGGGTTGGAAGAGCTGCAGATGGGGTCCCCGAGCTGGCGGGATCCAGGGAGACAGCACAGGCCTCCCCAGGGGCGTGATGGGCACCACTCTCCACCCTCACTTACAAAGAACTCAACGAAATTTCTATCACGAGTGCTCGTTTTTCCCCAATGGCAGGATCTTAATCTTGTCTCTGAGTCGCGTCTAAGCTGCGGACGTCAAGACAGGCTGAGAGCCGGGGCAGCCGGCTGCTTGAGATTCTCCAGCGGCCGCAGGCACCTCCTGGTTCATCCATCATCCCATCCGACCCTCAGTCGTCAGTCTCGGCTGCTCAAAACCCTCACCTTCCCGGCCACACCCAACCACGCCCGTGTGTGTCTGCTGCGCGCTGAGGGGCGGTGGTCCTGACAACACTGCTTCTGGTCCCAGCTGCACAGACAGAGCCCCCCCCCCACCTTCCAAGCTGGTGTCCTGCTGAGACTCGGGATGCAGGGGTGGCCTCTAAGCCATGCCGTCCTCTCCTCGTCCCAGCCGAGGGCAGGGCACCGCGCATCAGCCAACACCACAGCCCCAGGGCCTGACCACACAGCCAGGCCTCTGGGTCCCACTTCCCCGAAACGCTCTGGCTTCTTGATCAGAAAAGCCAAGACCAGCAGGTTATTTCTGTTTGTCACCCTGAGGCATTAAGCACTGGGCTAAGTCTCTCTGTCTCTCTGTCTCTCTGTCTCTCTGTCTCTCTGTCTCTCTGTCTCTCTCTCTCTCTCTCCCTCCCTCGCTCCCTCCCTCCTCCCTTCCTTTCCTCCCTCCTTTATTCTGAGAAGGTGGAGAACAGAGGAGAAGAGAGCTCCAGTGGTTGGCATCCCATAAATGTCACCCCACCACACAGAACACTCTGGAAGTCTCAGGAGGAGGGAGCACATCCTGTGAGAAACCTACAAAGCCGCTCAGGAGACAGCAGTGTTTCTTCATTGCTAAGAGCACAGGCTCTAGAGCCCCAGACCTTGGCTCCATCCACGGCCTCCGCTGACCTTGAGCAAGGGGCTGAATCTCCCCTGGCCTCAGTGGCCTCATCTGTAAGGTGGGCAGGAGCGAAGCTGCCGCAGCATCAGCTAGACGGTGCGTGTGGAAGGGCCTCGCCGGGTCCTGTGGACCCACGAAAGGAAGGAAGGATGGACACAGCTCAGTCAGCAGACGGGGCTGGTGGGACGGTGGATGATAGGCCACTAACACGCGAGGAGACGGGGAGGCTGAGCCCCCACCTGCCCCCGACACACACACACACACACACACACACACACACACACACACACACACACACACACTGCACAGTGGAAACAAATACAATCAAAGTCAAACTCCCGAGAATGTCCTCCAAGGCCCTGAAAGACCTCAGGTCACCTGCTCTTGAATCTCCCCGCTCCCCGCGCTGGGCCCCAACCATGCAGCCCCTTCCTCTCCCTCTGAGGCGGGGCTCCAAACCATGATGCACTTTAGAGCACCTGGGAGCGTTTAAAAAACATAAAATTTTAGGTCAAACCCCAGACCAATGTAATCACAATCTCCTGGAGAGGGAACCCAGCACCAGGAAATCCTAAGGCTCCCAGGAGATCTCAGCGTGCAGTCCAGGGGAGAATCGCTGCTCTAAGTCCAAGTCCAAGGGCTCTATGCCGTCCCCCCCTGCCCCGTCCTGGCACGTGGCCCCTTGTCATCAGCCCCATCGCAGCCCAATGCCTGTCAACGAAGCTGTCCACACACCTCGTCCAACACCAGCAGTTGTTTTATGTCCTTCCTGGAACTTACCACAGTCTGTAATTGCCTTATTTATTTATGTTTTGTTCATTCTCTGTTCCCTTCACCAAAATGATCGTCCCGTGATGCAAGAACCCTGGTTTGATTGTCACCGTACCCAGCACTTATCACAGGGTCTGACCCACAGTCAGGCTGAGCAAGCAGTCAACGAACGAATGAAAGGTCTAGTGTTAGCTGCGGCTCTGTTTAACCTTCCTGCCCCCTAGAGTCACACGAAGTGAGGACGCCCCAGACCTGAGCCTCAGAAACGTGCCCCACGTGACAGTGTCCCCATCCTGCCTCCTGTTTCCTCCTGTTGTAAGCCACCAGCTCAGTGTCCCCACCCTGCTCACATTGGACGCCACACTCTTCCAAAACGGAGGAAAACTCCTCTTCCAGGGCTCCCCCCCAGCCACGCACCAACGTCGACTCAAGGCTCCACCTGCTGAACTTGGGCGCTCCCGATGCAGAGAGATCGTGTGGGTGCTCAGATTCCAACGGCGGCAGCCGCAGACGCTCCCGATCCTGAGAAGCACCCTCAGCAAAACCAACACTCGTTTCTCCCAGAGCGATGCTGGGACCGCGTTATATGAGGGAATGAGATCGCCAGTCAGCATGGCAATACCAGAGGACGACGGCCCCCTTCTAACCATCAGCTGCTCTCACCGCCCTAAGGACGCTCGCCGTGGCCTGACTCCCACGACCAGAGACGGTTCTTCCCACACCTTCCAGAGACGGCGTGTGATGGCCCAGGTCTCTCACCTGTGGCTTCTCCTTCCTTCCTGTCAATCAACCCAGTATTGCTGTCCTTGGCTGTCCGTTTCTTCCCTTTCCCCATGTGATAAAAATAACATGAGACACCGCCCAGCAGAAATGAGGGGCTGCTGCAGAAATGGACTCGCTGTCACATCTGAGCTGATGGCCACAGAGGCCCTGACAGGGCCCCGTTCCACCACAGGCGCTCAGGCCAGAAAAACTGGTAGCTGTTTACAGCTGCTGCTTCTGCTGCCACTGTCACCCGTGTCCCTAGCACGTAGCCACAGACCTCGTGTACATCAGTGCTTGTCGGATAGGTAAATGAATTAAGGATAAAGCTGGGATTTCTCTTAAAATTATGTCGTAGCTGTCCCGCGTGCCACAGACAGAAACACCGGGTCATTGCTCCCATATTGGGCCATCTCCCTAAACTGTGCTCATGGCTCGGAGCCCTGGCACCCGACCGGGAATGTCCCCGCGCCCGGCCTTAAGCTCAGGGGCGCACACATCCAGTCCTAATGCCTGGAGGATATTTACACAGCACACAGTCATTAAAAGACAGCTCCGAAATGTATTTGCAGAAATCAAATTGCCGGTATGCATGACTAAATGCTGAATCGGGACTCGATATGTCCCGAAAGGTCAACTCTCTCAAGATGCCATTTTCTGAGAATAAAGATAATGTAGACCTGCGTTCACAGCTCCACACGTGCTCAGGATAGAAAAGCATCGTTCAGCCATAGCCTGAGTGAAAAGCAATGGTGTTTCCACTGGAATCGGCTCGCGGACAAAGATATTCTTTTCTAATTGAACAAATAACATGAAACAAATGTTTGGCAAATGCAGAGAGCTGGCCCAACTCACCCTCAAAAAAAAGGACTTTCCATCTCATTTTTATTCTGACTTTGAGAGGAAAGTGATGCCGAACCAACAGGGAAACTAAGTAAGTGCTGCTATTAAGTTCGTGGTTACCACGTAGCAGGTACTGCGCCCAAAGCATCCCCACACCGTCTCACTGCGTCAGCCTCTCTGGTCTGTTCAAAGATGCTGACTCGCACAAAGACGCCCTCGGGCCATCCTGACCAGGACGCTGGGCACGGACCTCCTCCCCACTGTGTGGGGAATGTGACCTTCTCTTTCAGGGAGAAACGTTATTTATGCAAATTACATAGGAAGGTGTCGGCTACCGAAATCTGGCGCTTTGAATCACGTGGCCCATTTCACCAAATGGGCCTGATCCAGAAACAGTAGCAGGAAAAGGCTCCAGAGCCCTAAATGCGATAAAAAAAATCTCCCCACTTAAGGAGTCTGCCAGTTGACTGCTGAACAAACTAGAGGAAGCTCTCATCAGAGCACAATACAATTCAAGATGGAAGTTCAGCCCAGATCCAGAAACGCCTAAGGATCAATAAGGTGGAAATCTCACGTATCTACTGGGAGCTGCGTTTGTCATTCATTCAGCAAAGACTTTCCGTCCCCTGCTCTGTGCCTACTGTAGGTATTTGGGACTCGCCTATAGGTATTTGGGCAGACAACCCCTGCCCTCAGGAAGCTTACACTCCAGCAGTGGGGTGGGGACAATAGAAAAAAAAATAAATGATAATAAAAGGGCCAAAGGTGATGAGGACAAAACCATGCAGGGCCTTGGAAAACCGTCACAAGACGTCAGCTTTTACTCGGAGAACATGTTAGTGGGGAGCATCAACACCAGGTCCGGCTTACCAAGCAGTAACATGCGTTGGCCGTGTGGGCTCCGAGACAGACAGTGAGGCTCTGCGGACCCAGACAGGGAGAGGCGACACCGAGTACGAGTCCGGACCTTAACCAAACTATCTGTATCCTGGCAGGAGCAGAGCGTTTCCTCACTGAGTTGCGTCCATGCTCATTTGCAGCTTCACCCTTGAGGGAGGTTCCAGAATGCCTCCCACCATCACTGTCAGCACCTCCCTCAGAACGTGCTCTTAGTTAAATATTCAGAATTATCTGGTTTAATTATTTGTCGGCTATTCTAAGAGAGCAGGAAACTTACCTGTCTGGTTCATGTCTACACACCCAGCAGCCAGGCTGAGGTTTGCAATTTGGATCCAGGGCAGCACAGGTGCTCAGTGTGTTAAACTATTGAGGAAATGAGTGAGTGACATATACCACGGAAAGTCACCAGGGCTTGCACTCACATGTAAGCCACATTGTGGATATAATTATGAGATTCCATCCCAATGAGACTTTGGAGACGTAAGAGTATAGATCTGGGACAATCTCATTACTCACCAATGAAAGGGTTAAATCATATTTGGATGTCAGAGTGTGTTTCATTTTCTAGCAGCTTACCTCCCTTATTCAACTGAAATTGCACACAGAATGTTCATGTTTACGATGCATAAAAAGGGGCTGCTGTGCTTGGAGTCTGAGGTAGGAGGGAACCAGGCTCGTGGCTCTTAGCCACCTCAGAAAAGTAGAGGGTGCCCCTGAATACAGTTTGCAAAACACTGGACAAGGTATGAGCATCATGAAATAATGGGGTGTTCAACCATCCATCCATCCATCCATCCATCCATCCATCATCCACCCATCCATCCACCCACCTAGCCACCTATCCATCCATCCATCCACCTTTCCATCCATCCATCCATCCATTTTTCCATCATCCATCCATCATCCACCCATCCATCCACCCACCCAGCCACCTATCCATCCATCCATCTGTCCATCCATCCATCCACCTTTCCATCCATCCATCCATCCATCCATCCATCCATCATCCATCCATCTATCCATCAGCCATCCATCCATCCATCCACCCACCCACCTATCCATCCATCCATCATCTACCCACCCACCCAGCCCCCTATCCATCCTTCCATCCACTGGCTCTTTCTGGGCTCAGGTAACCGTCCTAGACACCTCCCCAGTGCCTGGCTTCGTGCCCCCAGGGGCTGGCACTTGCTGCCAGTTGACGGACACTCTGCCTCGTGCCTAGTGATGCTCCACAGCCCATGCTTTATTTCCTGAGTTTTCAATCCTTTCATAAAAAATGCATGCTGGATGACAGGTTTTGCATATCAAACAGGCCAGAGGTTTAAGACGGCCAGCTTGCTGGTTCAAAAATGTTCCTTTTTTTTTAATTGTATTACAATTGTTCTGAAAGAAATCCGTATTTCTTGATATTAACAAATGTAGCTGCGGAAGCAGATGCACAGACGCCCAAACACCAGAATTAATTGCCTGCAGCTCCAACATTTCCCAGGCAATGCTGTGAAGGGTGGCTGCTCTGCGGCCAGTCGCCGAGCCTTAGGCCTCCCCCACTTGGCACCAGGACCCACCAAGCAGTGGCGATGACAGGGAACCTTCACGGGGAGGACCCTGGGCATGCCCTTCTGGCCACACACATGTCCTGGACTGAGAGTCACCTAACTTGACTAGAATCTACATCTGAAGGGCATCCCAGAGGCATGAGCTCTCATAGTGGAAGTAACAGCCCCTCCCATGTAAGCCGTGCTCTGCAGTGACAGAGGCCTCACAAATCTGTGCCCCTGCAGCCCTGCAAGGGACTGAGGGAAGCGGCACCCAGAAGCCCGCCCACACAGCTGTGTGGTAAATGCTCCCACCCGCGCTTCATGGCAGGACAGAGCTGGGCTAGGGACAGAGGACGTGGCTCTGAAACCTTGGCAGCAATCCTATTAGCTGTAATTTTAGCACTGTGCACACGTTACCTCATTTAAATGCCCACAGAATCTCAGTGGTCTCAGTATCTTTATATGACAGAGGACAACACTGAAGAATGGGGGGTGGGGTGGAAGGGGCAGGTTAAACGTACCCAGGGAAACCGATCCAGTAACTGCAGAAACTGGAGTTTGAACGCAGGAGGTGCAGATGCAGGGCCCCGGGTCTTACACATCATGCTATCTTAAGAGACGTCACTGGGTTTGCAGTTAGCCCAAAGTCTGCCCTGAACAGGCTGTTTTCACCTGGGGGGGTGGCTGTGCCACTTAGAGACAGCATCCTGCGCTCACCAGCGAGCTAGATTCTCATAGTGACCTGTGATCTGTTCACGCCCCTTGTACCTAGGCCCTTTGCTGTCCCCTCCCACACGGACTCCGAGCTTGGGCATATGACTGGCTGTAGCCACAGGACCAGGGCCAAGATGATGTCGTCACAAACCTGAAGGTGCTTGGGCAGTGGCACTTGTCCTCTCCTGCTGCACTTGGGAGCCCTGTGGCCATGTTATGAACGAGTCCAGGCTGGCCTCTCGATGACACACACCTTTATCACCCCAGCTCACATGGACACAGCCCCTAGGCCTGTGTCACCCAGTCCCAGTGAAGCCACCAGCTGACCCAGAGCCTCCTTAGCACCCAGCCCAGTGCTAGGAATAAAGGGAGTTGGTTCCAGAAAGCTCTGACTGAACAAGACCTCAAGAGGAGGGATGTGTGGCCAAGGTGTCACAATAAGGGACAAGAACTCTCTTGGCTGAGTCAAGACAGAGTCCTGTTCAGCCCCTGAAGGCAGCATTGACCATGACCCCCGCCCCACGGCCAGGACCACATGGCCCAGTACCCACTCCGACCAAAGGTGGCTAGTTCCCAGGCCGTGGGCATCAGTGTGTGTCAGTCCCCTCAGAGAGCAGCAGTCCAGTCCAGTGGTTTTGAGAGAAAAAATACATACACCACTGAAAAACATTTCCATTAGTCCTTGATAATTTTTTTAAAAATCAAGACAGTCCAGATAATTTTTATAAAGTTACATTTATCAAAATCTTAAAGGAATGTTCATGACTCTGACATATGCCCTTCCTCAATTTTTTATGTGACGATGTCCTTTCTATATGAACTAATGATAATAAATGCTACTTCTTGTATCTTTTTAATGGCCTATTCAGCAAAATTAAAATTGATAACTTTTGTAGTTTTATTTTTTAAGTTTAATGATAATGGGTGCTGGTTGCTAAGCATTGAACATGTAACAACTAATCTTCAGAACAGCCGTCTGAGGTCAGTCCTATTATCACTTGTACCTTCAGGGGAGCAAACTGAGCCCATCGGCGCCCCATCACTGTGACAGCCAGGCACGCTGCCCCAAGCTGAGTCCTGCCGGTGCCCCATCACTGTGACAGCGCTGGCCAGCCCCTCACCCTCAGCCAGCTGGGCTGTGTGAGCTATAGACCTGCCCCTTAGGGGACTCGGAAGGGTGTCATCCTCCACAGGAGACAGACAACTAGACCTGGCAATTCTGGATGCCGGCCAAGCCCCCTCGTGCTAACCTCTGGTGTAGGTCAGCAGGTGGGAGGGTTTGGACCCAGGGCTGTGTCCTAGACCGAGTCCCTTGAAGAGAGAGCCTACATCCCAGCTGGAGGGAGACCTGGCCCACTTCCTGTGGGGTGCTAAGTCCATCCCTTCTTAGGGTCAGGCCAGGCAGGCTCGCTTCAGTCCAGCCACCTTAGGCCATGGCTGGAGCCAGGGGTTCGGGGCACAGTGTGGAAACCCTTACCTCAGGTTCTCCTCCTTTTTCTATTTTGAGTTGATGCCCATCTGAGGAGCTAGCACATTCTTAAGGCCTATTCAGGATGGTGGGGCAAACCAGTGGTGACCCAAAGGGTAGGTTCAAGCACAAAGGGCAGGAGATCGTATAAACACCTAGGAGAGGGGGTGTTACTTAGAGAGGACATCTTGCTCCCTGATTTAGCCTCCGTGTCCCCATCCATAAAGTAGGGCCATGGCCACCCAGACAAAGCACTCAGCTCTGGGCTTGGCTCATGACAAGCAACAGATGGCACCCTGCTGTTGGGTGTGACTATTGGCGGCTCAACGGACTAATCTCAAACCCAAGGGACAAAACAGAGACAAAGGCAAATTTGGTGTGGACTTTGAAAGGAGAACTTCTAATAAATGGGATAGATTTTTTAAAAAAAGAAAGAAAAAGAAGAGGGGGGAAAAAAGTGTTGTTTTGTAGTTAGAACCAAAACAGTAGGAAAGAGAAATAAAAGGAAAAGCAGTGAGGCAGATCCTAATAGGCTCCAGTAAACAGCCGTAGCCCTGCCTGTGGGAGAGGAAGTCTGGGGCCAATTTGAGAGGCAGTTTTCAGTTCTGAAATCCTGGCAGGATCCACTTAAAAGAAGGAGGAGAATGCCAGAGGGATCCTGAAACGGAACGTCAGAGGAAGTCGAGAACAGCCTCGCTGCAGCAGGAAAAGCGATGGCCACAGGAAATATTTGTGTTCACATCTAAGCAAGGAAGGTTCCCCAAGGCCTGAGAAACTCAGAAGCAGAGAAAAACGGAGCCGTAAGGAGAAGCAAGTGATGGAGAAAACTGCCTCTCAGGAAACCCAAGAACATACAGACTGGGGATGTGTCACCTGACAGCAGCCCCATGCTTGAAATCTGCGGACGTGGAGGCCAGGACCCTGGACAGAGCTCACATACTGTGTGGCATTGGGACAAGGTCAGGGGACAGAGGGCAGTCAGGGCATTTTAAATATGAGAAATATGCAATATGGGAGATAGGGCTCAATAAAGAGATGTGACATTGGAGGCACCCCATTGCATGTTTCCAATCTCGGCTAGAACAGTAACTGACTGGCTGGGACTTTCTGAGGGGACTAGGTGCCAGGGGCGTGTGTGAGCCCTACACAGGCGACATTGCCTTGTCTTCAGGCTTCTACATCCCAGTAAGAAAGGCCAACCAGTGGTGAAGTTTTTCTCTGGGATTTGAGAAGCATGACGTCATCCTCAGTCTTCTGACTGGAGATGTCTGATTGGGCTTTCAGGTGATAAGACACCAGGCAACTGGACAGCTGACCCACATGCTCTGACACTGAACTGCCATTCTCTCTCTTTGTATTCGCTCCACTTTCCCTAACTGCCCTTCAATGAAAACAGGGCTGTGAACTGTCTATAGGTGGTAACAGCAGTCAGATGGAAAGTGTAAGAAGCATCTGGAGTCTGTCTGGAAGTCTCTTTCTTGGGGGGGGGGGGAAGAGGCTACTGTACAAGGAAACCTGTGTCCACATTATGGTTCTGATAGTTTTAAAACTTTGCAAAGATGGGATATATGAGAGACTTGGGTTTTGAAGAGTCTAACTTTAAGAAGCTAAAGGAATAAAAGCTGCCCGATACGGCAAACAGAATCTTACTAGGTACCAGAGCAAGGCATCTTTGGCTGTGACAAAGCAGAATAAGGAGGTTATGAGGTAGGAGAAATGACTCTGTATATTATTTGCATCTTTGATGCTTCTCTGGGAACAGAGTGCTTTGGAAAAGGAATAGATGAACAGTGTCAGCTTTAATAAACTAAAGAAATATTGAATGCATTTTATACTGCTAATATCCCATAATAATTGGGCCACTCTATTATTTCAAGAACATTATATAACCCTCTCTGGAGAATCTGCATGGATATATAGCTGAGCATAATTTGTACAAACATATTGGACCATTAGTATGACTTTGAAACGCAGTGTACAATCACCTGGGAAATTTTTCCAAAATTAAAAAGGAGGAGTTAAAACCTGAATAAATTCTAGGGTGCCACATGGCTCCGCCTCTACATGAGGTCACATTTAGATAATAAGAGTTGCCATTCGTTGCATGCTGACATTGTGGGAGGCAGTCCTGTAAGCTCATTCACACCTTATCTCACCGGATCCTGCAACAAACCTGTGAGGCAGGCACTGTCATTGCACTTGGTCCAAACCGCCTGTGCTCTCCTGCCTGAGCTGCTGCGATGGTCTTCTCACTGGACTCCCTGACGTCACTCATGTCCTCCTAGGGTTTTCTGAGGATGTGTCACTCAGAGGGACCCCCTTAAAACATAAGAAATAGTATGTCCCCCCTCTGCTCAGAGCCCTCCAACAGCCCATTTGTGCTCAAATCTTCACTCTGGCCTACAAATCTCTGTATGATCAAACGCCCCATGTCCCTCTCAGTCCTCCTTGCTGTCCGTGCTCCAGCTGCACTGGCCTCCTCAGTGTTCTGTGAATGTGTCCCCACCCTAAGGCCGCCCCCCTCCCCCTGTCCCCAGATAGCCACATGGCTAACTCACTCCCCTCATACAATCCATTTGCTCAGATCTCACCTGCTTAAGAGCCCAATTCCAATCCCTCTTTTAAATATTTGATGGAACATTCTACATTAAAACGGCACCCCAACTGCCCGGCTTCCTCACGTCCTCTCCCTTGCTTTAGTTTCACATAACACTTAACTTACGGCTTATTACTTTTATGACTATCTCCATGCACAAGTTTGTAATTCCGTGGATTGGAGATGTGGGCCTGCTCTGTTCGGTGATGTAGCCCAAGCACGTACAACAGCGCCTGGCTCATAAAGACTGTGAACGACCACTTGTGGGGACGAACTAGTTCTGGGTTTAAAGTGAGGAAACTGTGGGCTATGGCATGAATGACTCACAATCAAAAAAGATTCAGGCCCAAGATCGAGACCTAGTGTGATCCACAGAACCAGTGCACTTATCCCCTCAAAGAAAGACACTCCATTAACCAAAATGTGAGTTAAAGGTGATTTCTTTCAAAAAGGCCCTTCATTCCATAATGTATGGTGACAGCCTCCTGTCTTTTCTCAGATAGGGATCTGTGTCTTGCATAGAAATAGGTAAGTGGGTAGGAGGACAGGAGGGAGGGAAAGGGAGAGATGGGGAGAGAGAGAGGTAGATGATGGATGGACAGATATAGATAGATAATAGATCAATAGATTGATCAATAGAGATGATAGACTATAGACAGATGATAGATATAGATCAATAGATTGATCGATAGAGTTGATAGATAGAAGATAGATGATGGAGATGGATGGTGGATAATGGGTACAGAAATTGATAGAGAGCTGAGTTCACAAGAGAAACTCAAAGCCCTGTGTTTATCGCCCTGACTTACACCAAAGGGCCCAGACCCACTTTGTGAGGGAACTGGAGGCTGACAGTGAATGAGTGATCAATATGGGAACACGCCATGGGTTAGGGAGGGGGCTGTGAATGCCAATAAATTTTAAAGATTGGTTTCTTTAATTAACACTTAAATGTTTGACGTTTGCACCCCACCCTGCGCCGATTCTGTAGATCTGGGAGGAGCCCCAGGCTTTTTTTTTTCTTTTAGCTGAGCCATCCTGTCACCTGTTGGTAGCTCAGCGGCAACTCACCTCGGGCCGGGAATTGAACTGCTGTTGCTCAGAGCTTGCACTCTTGAGCGAGCTCTTAACCAATCGAGCCACTCAGCCAGCCCCCCAGGCATTTTTTAAAGAAATTCACAGGTAGTTCTCTAGGTCACCTCTGGTTGCAAAGCCCTAGAGAAGGGGTGGCCTCTAATCCTACTCCACGTAATTGTTGCGTGGCCTCCACCGAACCAATGGACTGCCAATTCTGGAGACAAAGTCACAGCGTGCATGACCACTCATCCCACTGACACATTCTCACAGTCAGTTGTAAAATGAAGAAAAATCCCACAAAAGAGCAGGATGACTATGCCAAGACTCCACCCGTCTCCTCCCCACAAGAGGCAGTAGCACCCCAGGCTAATTGCAGCCCTGGTCGGCAAAACCAGGTTTTTCATAGGAGGGTAAAGTGTGGGTAGGAATTCCCAGGCCTCCTTTCAGCCCCATTCCAAGAAGAAAAGAGGCTTCCGTGTGCGTTATAGGTCCAACTGCATCGTGGCCCAAGAATGTAGTGTTTGATAAAACGTTCTTCCATGGAGAGTGCTTCCTCGAATCTGCCTTTCCTCTTTGTTTTGCTTTTCTGCCTTGTCAGCATGTCCATCTGCTGCTATTTCTGGGACGAAAAAGCCCACCTTTCTCCCAAACTTCAGAAAGCCCAGCAGGAAGCAGACAGGGCATGAGAGCAAAGGGAGTCTGGGACCAGCCACCTAGGAACCCCAACAGACTTCCCTGGCCCCCCAACTTGAGGAGCTGGTTCGCCCCGTGCTGGGCTCTCCCATCTCGACACAGATCAGAACTGGGTGTTGACCACGCAGAGTCCAACACATCCAGTGACTTAGCAGAAGGGCCTGGGGGTCTGCCTGTAGAACAGCTGTGCTCCCTCACTGCTGAGCCGATTCTGACCAGGGCAGGGGCTATGGGGACAGCTTTCCCAGGGACATGGGGCCGAGAGTCAGCTTTGTGGTCACAGGTCTGGTATCTCTGTGCTGGGGTGGGTCCTGAGCACCACGAACCTAGCCCTAGTCTCCCTCACCCACAGACACTCAGACCTGGGAACCCCGAACCCGTCTGGCTGCCTGGAGCCCCCCCAAACACATCACACACAAGTGCACGCACACAGCCTTTGTGGCCATTCCCACACTGCTGGGCACCCATGGCGCTTCTGACCCTAACTGGACTGAACCCCCAGAACAGGACACTGTCAACCAGCCTGACCTTGAAAACCCCATGCTGGGGTCCTCACTCCCAGGACCCAACACTCTGAGGATCAGCAGCAACTCGGTCAAACCCAGAATCAGGCCTCCTGCCAGGCCTCTGCAGGACCCAACTGCTGGCCTCCTCAGCTCCCTCTACATCGCGGCAGTTAAAGCTGAAACCACTCTACACAACACACTCGATTCACACAGCTGCGATGATTTTCCCCCAGAAAGCTGCGGATGACGTTTTCTGGCCCCTCTGGCCCTGCCCGCCCTCTTCGTCCAGGAGCGCGGACCATCTCGCAGCCCAGATGGAAGGCTTCTCCAAGACGCGCCCTACAGAGTACAGCCTCACACGGCGACGCTGACACAATGTCTTCAAACATTTTTAATTGCCCTGTCAAGCTGACAATTATAGAACTAATTATTGAGGAGACAATACCAGATACACTGACTGAATGGAGCGTCAACTGAGTTTTTATGTAATTATGCAATTTAATGAATTGAGGGCTGCAGTAATGGACGATTGCTAGTTAATTAGGAACTCCCTTTATGCTAATAATGCCATTTATTTTCAACTCGCAGTATTTATTTTCAGTGTCTAAAGCACTGGACACCTCTTCCTCTTACACTGGCATGCTGGCTGTTTTTCAGAGGCTTTGGCTGCCGGCTGTGCTATTCACAGGCAGCGAACGCTTCCCGTTGCTGACTGAAGAGCTCCAACTGGCTCCTATCGAAAGTATCTCATTTTAGACCTAGGTTTGAACGGTCCTGCTGCTGTGTCTTCCTTCTCCTGAAATCCGAGAGACAGAAAAGTCAGGGCTGTGGCAGATGGCCCCCAAGAAGCCCCACGTCAAGGTCAACCTAGGCAAAGGGGCAGAGGTGTCACTGTGCATAACTCTTAGGCACCAGCCTGTCCTCGTCCCATGGATGGCACAACTGCAAACCACGCTGAAGAGCAGTGTCTCTCAACCAGGGGCAATTTTGCCGCCAGGGGACACTTGACGATGTCTGTAGACATTCTTGCTGTCACAGCTGAGAGCTGGCTACTGGTACCCAGTGGGCAGAGGCCAGAGCTGTTTCTGAACACCCTGCGATGCACAGGGCACCCGCCCCAACAGCCCTGAAGGTCAACAGGGTTGAGGCTGGTGAAACACAGCTCAGAGTGTCAGGGGTCAGGGGGCAGGTGGGTTGTTGCCGCCCCAGCTTCACAGAGGAAACACAGATCTCGCAGCATCTAGGGCATTATGGGACTGTCAGGAGTATGTGAGGTCAGCTACCGAAATTGTGACACCTGAGTCATAGTTACGTTTGTTCTGCAACAGTGTGAAAACTCGGAGATTTTTTCTCTTTATGAAAACAGAAAAGTAACAAGCATGCTCTCCTGGAGAACCCGGTCCTTGCACAGCCCTCTGCTCTCCTGATACCCATCAACCCAGGCTCGTCTGTGACGGTTATTCACAGTCTGCAGCAAAATGAGAAAACAAAGGAGCGTGTGCTCGGATTTCCCCAATGCTAATTCAACCACTTTTTCATTTTAAGAATCCGTCTTTCCTACTTTTCAAAAAGACACCTTGTGTTTTCGCTTGGCCAGCATCCTTTCTTCTCACTTAAAGAACAAATCCTCCCCACTCACTTTCAGCATCAGATGGGGCAGGTCCTGCTCCTCCAGTCCCAGGTCTGGCCTGAGGAGCCACGTGCGCAGAGACCCAGGCGTCAGCCCAGGGCTCTGATGGGGCCGAGGTGTCCCACTCCCGTCTGCCGGGATGGAACGCGGGTGATGAAAACCTGCAGCAGACTGACGCCATCTCTGCCACCCCAAGGATGAAATTTGCCCAAGATGGAGTCAGCACAGGAAGCAGAGGAGGAGGACAGCGAGCAGGGGTCAAAGGTGAGGAGAGGAGAGGAGAGGAGAGGAAACCACACATTCTGTTCTGTATGTTATTACTGGGTTATCGGGAAAGTCATGGCGCATTTTTGCAGTGAAAAGCATAGAAAAACTATGTCATGACTTTCCCGACAGCCCGATATAGCGCATCACATCGTTCTATTGTTGAGGCCGTGGTCCCAGCCATTCTGACAGCCTGATAATTGCACGGCTTTTCGGTGTCATAGATGAATAATTTTTCTTCTGGTTTGAGGGTCCCCTCCTCATTCTCCCCCTTTGGCTTGTCGTCAGCCAAGCCCTGAATCCTTTGTTCCTCGGGGTTCTAGCGAGGGTCCTTGCCCCTCTCTCCTCTGCCTTCCTCAGTGGGCCCTGCCCTCACCTCCGTCCTCTGTCGCCTCGCATGTGCTGAGGACTCTCCATTTCACACCATTAGGCTTCACCTCTGCCCAGATGTCATCACTGTCTACCAGACATCTCCAACAGCAAGTCCCACCAACACCACAAAGCCCACGAGTCAACAGCTACACTCCTCACTTCCCTCCACCCGTGTCCCCTGCAATTCTTGTCACATGAATGGCACTGTCACCCAGCAGGGGCTGGATCGGGAAACGGCACTACCCTCCCTCAGCTCTTGTTTCTCATCCGTGATGTCTGGTCTCCACCACCTCTTGGCCTCATCACCCTTACTCCACCCCCTGCTGGCTCTGCCACGTACTCTGTTCTCCATCCACACCAAGCATGCAGCCTCCCCGCATGCTCCCAGCTCTGCTTGGAGGGCCTGC
>NW_017731485.1:125172-155019 GCF_001890085.2 Hipposideros armiger | reverse complement strand
GCCTCCCACTTAGAACAGTATCAGTAATAAAAGCCAGAGAAAAGCGATGTTTGCTGGCTGGAGGGGCACTGTCTTGTTTCCCAGCACCAATTCGCAGCTGACCCACTCAGCTGGGCTCAGGCCAGGTAGGAGGAGCCTTGCCTGGTTTGCACTTTGCAGAATTCCACGGCAACAAAACCAGCTGGAATGAGGGCAACAGTTACAACTGTTTAGTGTTAATGACCTTTCAGGGTCCAGGTGGCAAAGCACGCTGGGACTTCGGCTACGTGGCTGGTGGGAGTGGAGGTGGCTGCATGGATGGCGCGGGAATTCTGGAGTCGGGTACAGCCCAGTGCTCTTCCCAAAGACACAGGCCACAGTCTGACAGACACGATCCAAAATGCCCTGCTGTTTGGGGCCCTAGTCTGGCTGGCATCAAAATCCAAACTTGTCACAGTATTAGGGGTGAAGGCAGCTTTTCGATAACAGATCGATGGGCTAGAAACTCAGGACGTGCGACACAGCATCCGTGTGGGCGCACTCCACTCAGGGGGAAAGGGCGAGGCCCCTCGTCACAGATGGAACTTCGCTGAGGAGGGGGGACGTGCACGAGGGCTGGTGTCTCCCACAAGCAGCATGGGCTGCAAACACGACCTCCCCATTTCCTGCTCCTGCCTCACAGAGGAGCCGACTGCCACTGCTCAGGAGGCCTCTCAAGCCCTTCCCCTGCCCGCAGTGTCTGTATAACTGGGGGAAGCTCCAACTCTCCAGCCTCGGTTGTCTCACCTGTAAAATGGGTGTGTGTCACCCTGGGTTGCTCTGCAGACCAAAGAAGGTGCGATCGGTGTCCTGCAGAACCCGAGGGCTCCAAGACAGGACAGGGGCAAGTCACAGCCACAGTGACTCACGTTTTATGGGTTTATACAAGATTTGGTTTGAGAAAGAGCCACGTGCTACGAATGTATGCACGTTTATGTAAAGCCGTTTGTACCAGTGAGAAGCAATGCACTTCAGCTGAGTCTGAAGGACAGTGACATTCTTAAGGATGAAAGAATAACGCCCCCTGTGCTGGTCTTTCTCCTCCCCACTCTGACCTCTCCCTACACCTGTGCCCTGCTCCATGTCCCAGGAGGTGTCCCCTCTGGGGCACCTCACCGGCCCCTCTGCCCTCTAGTTGGGTTTGGCTAATGGGGGCCTCTGAAGGGAGTCGGCACCCCTCCTCACTGCACCCCCGCACCTGCCGGGGCAGCCCTAGCTCCACGTCTTTCTGGGCTCTGTCTCCCGCTTCCTCCATTTGTGTCTTCAATGCCAGGAGGCTAAGGGCTTCTCGCTGTAGCAGGACGCTTGCTGCCTCAGTGCCCCTTACTGCTCCATCGTGGCTGCACCTGCTCTTAAAATCCCTTCACCTCTCTCTCCATTTCTCCCAGAGAGAACCCTGACTGCCGGGCTCTTTAGAATGAGGCTAGAACCTTCTCTGTCAGAAAAAAAAAAACCCAGTTGTCAGAGGTGGATTTACTATTTGTAGTCTGTGCCTGGTTGTGAAGTCACTACAGCCCCACAGAGTCTCAGTGTTCACATCTGCAAAATGGCCTCAAATATCTCATCTGTTTTGCCCACAAGCCCCAACTAAAAAGAAATGTTTCTTACTAGAAAGAATTTCAGCTGCCAAAACATGCTAATCAGCCCACCTGCAATCTTAGTGGGTTACTATCCTGCCAAGTTCTGAGGTCAGGAAAGGAGAGGACACACTTGTCGCTTTTTTTAAAGAGAATATCTGAGACAGTGAAGCTTCCTAATTCTTCATTGTAGAGGAAAAATTGGGCCCTAAATTATTTATTGTATTTTAAACTTACTGACAGAAGCAATTTTGAAAACTTTACCATTCTTATCGAAAATAATCAACCTACTTAAATGTTTTAAATCCTTTAAACTATTTTCTATTAAGTGTTAAGGTGAGGGGGAAATAATGTTCATTAGAATAGGCTGTCCAGAGCTGAGGAGAAAATTCACACCTCCCTTTCCTCCAGGGTCCTTGGGGGTGGCGGGGGGGAACGGCTGTCCTGGCCTTGACCTCTTTGCTGGGTCTATCTTATCCAGAGCTGGTGGGTATGGGGAGGAAAGTGCCATTTTTATGGGGCTCAGTGCAAAAAACTAGGACTCCTGAGACCTGAATTGCAGGTGCAACAATGCCATCAGCTGCAAACAGAAAACCCAGCACAAACCAGCGAATGCAAGGAGACGACTGATTGGTTCATACACCCAGAGTGTCCATCCTTGCTTTCAGAGTCCCACTCAGTACATCTCAGTCCCCTGGCCTCAGTGGCTGGTTCCGACATGTACACGTGACCCCCATCAGAGAGAAGGAGATGGGAAGTATCTTTTTCCGCTATGTGGCTGAGAACATTTGCTCTCTCCTCCTGGGCTTCCTGTGGGGAAAGGGGTGCAAATTCTATCCCCAGGTCCTACTTCCCCTCTCTTCATCTCTCAGCTTCTCCCTCTGGGGGGATCACAGTCTCCTACAGGGTCCTCCCAGCCACAAGATGTCAAGTTTTCAGCGCTCTGAGTTTGAGTGACTTTGTACAGGCTCTGCTTTGTGTAGACTCTGGGGAAATGGAGTCTGTCCTGAGGTAATGAGGACCCTCTGAAGGTGGAACAGGTTTGAATTTCACTCCCCCATAACAGTCAGGCGCAAGAAATCTTATTTCCTCTTTGTCCCAACAATCCAATTCAACCTGACTCTGACCCTCGCCTGGAAGGCTCACTTGTCATTGGGGCTTTTTGTCCAACTCTCCGAAGGATCATACAAAGGTCCTAGGAGGTTTCCACACTCCAGGCTTCTAGGTCACAGCTGTCACCTGGCATCAGGGCCCACTGTGTAATTTGTGCAAAATGAGAACACGGGGTTCCTTGTTCCACAATTATTAAGCATTTGAAGATGGCGGCAGAAAGGCAGTGAGCTGCACAGGGCCCTTCTCACGTTCGCACAGGTCGCACGCCCACAGGCTGGCCTTGCCTAACACACGATACTTCTGCAATTCCAAGTGGTCCCTCGAAGCTGCACATTCATGCTGCCTGCCTACCCTCTGGCACAGCGTCTTTGCCAAGACTGACGCCCCAGATGTGCCATGTGCCATTCTCCTCCTAAGTCAGTCGCTTCCCCAGGGCACTGTGAGGAATCGGGGCTCACGGTTCTGATGTAGCAGGACCCCAAGCCTGTCCTCAACTCAGGCCCACATCTCCACGCGCTGAGCACCCCTGCAGCTACCATGTCTTCCCTCGGGCACAAGGCGCTACGGGTAGCTAAGACTCAGTTAAGACCCTGCTTGCACATCAATCTGCGGAGAAGGGAGGCAGATAGTTCTCGTTTCCTCTTTAACAGCAGGAAAAAATAAAACACACCACGCTAACTCAATACATTATCCTGCAGGGGAGTGACATGGTCAGATTTATGTTCTATAAAGACCTCTCTGGCCACAGTGTAGAAAATAGATTATGTGGGGGAAGAGGGTGTCAAGAGGGAATGTGAAAATACAAATAGGAAGCTATCGCAGAGTCCAAGAGAGAAATAATAATGGCCTGGAGTGTCAGTGCAGATAAAGGGGAACAGGCACCTCCAAAAGATATTTAGAAGATAACCACACATACCAGTAGCTGCCCACTCCAGTCCCCACTCTCTTTATTACTAATAAAATCCCAGATATGCCCTGGTTGGCAAGGTGTGTGCTTAAAAATATTCACTTCTCAATCTTCCTTGCAGATAAAGGTGACCACGTAGTTCACTTATGACTGTGTGTGTGTGTGTGTGTGTGTGTGTGTGTGTGTGTGTGTGTGTGTATATATATATATATATATATATATATATATATATATAAAAGAGGATACTGGGTGAGGTTTCTGGACTTTGGAAAAGGAAACAGATTTGACTGGCTTCAATTTCTGCATCTCCCCTTCATGCTTTGCCCTGAGTCCTGCCTGGAATCTGGATGTGATGGGAGGAGGTGCAGCAGCCAGCCTGGGCTGTGAGGTCATGAGGATTCTGCCCAATTCTATACGCTAGGAGTGGGAGACAGGAAATGTCGAGACACTGACGGCATCACAGAGCTCTGAATCTGGGGTCATCCTCCAGATTTCTTGTTACTTGAGAAAAATAAACTTCTTTGTTTCAAGGTCCGTGTGATGGGGTTTTCTGTTACATGCTTCAAAACGCAACCCCCGATTCAACCCAGATACACAACCAACAAGTCGCAGGGTGGATGTGGCAGGGGAGGTGAGAAGGGGCGGCAGGGCCTGGGGGAGGGGGGGGCCCACTGCAGAAACTCCAAACCAGCCATAAAGAATGTTAAGCCAAATGTGAAGCTCAAAGAAGTTGTAACGTTTAAAGGGAGAAATATATCTAGGTCATAAACCTATTTCTTCCAAAATACTAAATCAACAGCCAGGAGGACCCTCCACCTCTCTGGGCCTATGTGTTTACGAGCAGAGGGGGGACCATGATTCAAAGGTCTGGCAGGAAACGCGGATTTACTGGAAGCCCCAGGGCCGCGTTTTGCCCGCTTAGCGCACAGGGTCCGGGGCTATCAATCCCCGAGTTCGGAGCCCAGCTCTGTCCTCTGCGGGGCGGGACCCTGGACGGGAAGCGACCGCGTCCCTTCCCTCTGGACTCAGTGTCCTCGTCTGTCTGTCCGCTGCCACGTCCATCACAGCGACATCTCACCGCGCGGTCTTCTGAATCCAACGCGCCGGTGCACACGGGGGACCGGCTGCACCCCCGCACCCGCCGCGCCCCGCGAAGGGCCCGGCGGGGACGGAGCTAGGACGCTCGTCGGCAGGAGGCCGCCCTCCGCGTTCCCAGCCACGGGGACGAGTGCGGTCACGGCGGGGACGGGCGCCCGGGCCTCCCGCCCTGCGGGCTCGCCGCCAGGGACCACGGGAGCCCACGGGACCCGCTCCCCTTCCCTGCGCGCACGGCCGTCCCCACCCGGCACGAGCCCGCTTCTCGTCCTCCCCTCCCGCCTCCGCGATCCCCAGGACAGACGGACGGAGGGAGGGAGGACGGAGGGAGGGAGGACGGGAGGGCCGCTGGAGGAGTGAGTCTGTGCGGACTCACAACTGAACTCAGACCAGTTGAGTTCCAGAGAAAACGCACCTAATGTGTGACCCACTGCGCATCCCGGTCCCTCCACGACCACAACGCGGCTGACACGCGCCTGTGTGACGGAGCTGGAAACATGCGCGGGAAATTCTAGTTTGGAGCCTTTTATTTTAAAAACTTGGGTTTACTTTTTTGGGGAGTACTTTAAAAATCGGTAATACTTGCATAAAGTAAAAATATCAGAATTACAAGCCCACATGCTGTGAAAACTGAGTTTCTGTCCCTAACCCCAGTTCCCCTGCTTCCTTTCCTTCCCAGAAACTACCACCATCACTAAGTTTTTGGATGTTCCTTTAGAAATACTCTACATCTATACAAATACACAATATATGCCCCCCATTTTCTTTGTCTAATATTAGATTGTGTACATTAATTAGATCATGTATATTTTTCACCATCATTGTAACCATGGATTTTAATGATCATCCTACTTTAGCACATAAAGAACTTTTAAACACAAACACCATAGTTCATCAGATGGATATACTGGTCTTTATATTTAACAACTTTGCTATTAATATGTATTCGTGTTGTAACACTGAGCTAGTATCCAACAGTTTGACATTACAATGTCGAAGTGGAGCAACCCTGGCACATATACCCTTGCATGCAAGTCCTTTCAAGAAGTTTCTGGCCCAAATCTTCTGAGTATTATTTTTTGTACTGTTTAATATTTTTATTGGGATATAACTGGCATATAACAAACTACGAATTTAAAGCATATAAGCTGATGGGTGACATATGTACACGCCTGTGAAACTGAGACCCAGGTCACGGCGACGAGCATATCCAACACTCCAAAAGCTGCCTCGTGCCCCTTTGACACCCCTCCCCACATCTGCCCCCAACCAACCACTGATTTGCTTTCTGTCACTATAGGTGGATATGAATTTTTAATTATTTTATGAAAATGGAATCATGTACTATGTACTCTTGTGGCCTGCCTTCTTTCACTCAACACAATTATTTTTATATTTACGTGCATTACTGCAGGTATCAACAGGATTGCCCAATAGTATTCCATTGAGTGGCTGACCACTGCTTGTTTTCCCATTCACCTGGACACCAGTTCGTGGCTGTAACAAACAGAGATGCTGTGAATGCTTGTGTAGAAGGCCTTCATATGGGCACAGGCTTGTTAGGAAAGGCCGGGTAGTAAGGGATGTGGAACTTTTGAAGAAATTGTCAAACTGTTTCCAAAGTGGTTGTACCATCCAGCATTCCCCCAGCAGTGTCTGAGAGCTCCGATTGCTCTGCCTTGGCCAATGTTTGGCATGGTGAGTCTTTTTAAATGCAGGTGTTTGATTTCCCCCGACTAGTGATGTGCACCTTTTCAAGTGCTTACTTGCCGAGGCATGTGCTCATTAGTATGTGATGATTTCTTATTTTTAAAATTTGAGAGTTTCATGTTTATTCTAGATGAGGTCTGATTCAGATGTGTGATTTTCAAATATTTCCTCCCCATTTATGAATTGTCTTCTTATTCTCTTAACAATGTCTTTCAAAGAGCTGTGTTCGAATTTTTATGACGTCCCATACCGATTATTCTCTTTTACGGATGGCAGAAAAGGGTAAACACATGGCGGTGGAAGGAGAACTGACTCTGGGTGGTGAGCACACATGTGATATAGAGATGATATTTTATACAACTGTACACTTGAGACTTATATATGTGTATTTTTACTAATCAATGTCACCCCAATAAATGTAATAAAAAAAAAGAAACAGCCACGTGCATGTATTATTACAGACGGTGATAACTGCTTTCACGGGAAAAGCAGCATGTTATGCCAGAGAACGACAAGGCAGGTCAGGACAGCTTTACTGAGGTGACAGGTGAGCTGACACCTGAGATGTGGTAAGAAGGAAGCCCGCCAGTGGAGACAAGGTCCGCGGAGGAGGAGCCTGGATGTCTCTGCATTTTCATCGGGGCCCCAGCCTTCGTTAGGTTCTCAAATGGAACCATGAACCCCCCGACCCCCACCCCCAAACTAGGAAGCACACGCCCAGCTGCCCTTACTCCTGCACATGTGACGCTCCCGGGGCCAGGCCCACGTCGCACAGAGGACTCAGGATCGACACCTCAGGGCGCACTGTTCTTTCTCTGATACCCCGTTCTCTCCAGGTGCTCCTCCCCCCTCCCCTGCCTGGCGTCACCCCTGCAGTTGCAGAAAGATGCACTGTGGCCCCCAGCAGCTGCAACAACTCAAAATGCCAGAGCAACAAGGCACAGACACAGCCTACAGACTGTCTCCCGGCCAGGCGCACGCCTGTGACATGCCTGACAGCCTGGGAGACGGATGGCAGCAGGGCTCGGGCCACCCTTCCAGGACAATTGAAACCATCCTTCCTGGGAACGGCCTCATACATCAAGCTGAACACGTCCGGCCCAGCCGTCACAGCCCACTCTCGCCGCCTGTTCTGGGCCTCCAGGCCTCTGGGCCCTGCAGGATGGACTTAGTGGCAGGACCCTGCCTGGAACACAGGACGCCCCCGCACAGGCGCTGTGGGAGAGGCAGTTCCACGAAATCTAACACGAGCTTCTCTGGGTTCCGCAATGCAGTGAAGTTATCGTTTTACTAAAACACGTAACGAGCTGTTACAAAGACCTCACAGGCGTGCTCCCACAGCAGACACCGTGACAACTGGTTTCCATGTGTGATGGTACTATGCTCACTGCCCCAGGTAAGAGGCAGGCGCGCTGAGGCCGAGGGTCCTCCGAAACCAGACGCTGGGCAGAGCTGGGGTGCGAGCGGGTTGGGGCAGTAACAGCTGCGAGGAGAAGGGCTGGCCACTGCAGCCTCACGAGTTGTCTGCCAGCCTGTGTCAGCTCCAGAGCAAGGGGCACCCTCACAGGAGTCCCCCGTTGGGAGGAAATGGCCCAGGGATAGCTCTGCCCCAGAAGAAACGTAAGGAGCTAACGGCTGACCGCACGGCTCAGGCTGCACAGCACGTCCTTTCTCCAAAGGGGATCAGAGCAGGACAGATCCCCTTTCAGCTACCGGCCAAGTGGCCACCACCATGCTAATCTGCATCACCTCCCTAGAGTGCCCGCGACCTCTGAGCGCGCTGCCTGCCTCCCTCACTGTGGAAATGGGCCAGAAGAGTTGTCATTGTCCCCAGGTCTCACAGCACACCTGCGGTGGGCTGTGCCCTTGCTCAGAAGCAGCTCACATTCTAGATTCCTGAGCTGTCTTCCTCCGTGTTTGTCCTGGGATGGGGGTCCCCAGTGCTGTGGTCTGGGAGAGTGTGCCTCTGATTCTGGCGCCATCCACACACACTCCCAGGGGCCTGTGTCCTGAGAAGCAGGTGAAGGTGAGGAGGACAGGGTTTCTCCTCATCCCCCAGTTGCTGTAGAAGCATCAGGGTGGCTGAGAGGCACACGGACAGGGTAGTGGGGCCAGGGAGGACTTTCCTGGGTGGGACATGCTCTGCCTATGGCCCAGCTTCAGGCTGCACCCTCTCACCTCTGCTCCCTGAGCTCCAGCCCCTCTGGCTTCCATTCTGCTCCATGAACGTGCCACGATTCCTCCTGCCCCAGGACCTTTGCACACGCTGCTCTTACCACCTAGGATGCTCTTCCACCCTCTGTTTCCCCTTCACCTGGGAGGGTCTTGGAAAAATTATCAAAATATTGCCTGAGATCCTCTGAAGGCCACATTGCAGTGATGCCCAGGTTGTAAGTTCTGGCTGCAAACTAAATAAATTAAAAACAAAGCCTGCATTTGCTTCTAAGAAAAAGACCACATGTCCGTGGTGGGGAAGGAGACTCATGCTGTCGTTGAAGTCCTCTTAGCTTCAGCATCACACTCGCTCGCTTCTCTGATATGTAGCTGTAGAAATGGCGGGTGGGAGGGAAGGAGGGAAGGAGTCATAGAAATTTCTGGTCCACAGACCCTCTTGTCTTTCTCATTCATGCCCGAAATTTGCAGTGGAGATTTGGTTTTTTGGCCACTGCATGCTAGAAATACCTGGAGAGCCTTTTAAAGATATGAATGACCAGGCCTCACCCATCAGGTGTACCTGAAGGCTCCCGGTGGTTCTCCTGGGTGCTGCCCGGTGGGACAGGGCAGATCTGCCTTAGAGAGTGACTCAGTACCCCGAGCACGCACCCAAAAGGGAGAGAAAAGCCTTGGTGCTGGTTCCCTCCTGCTGTCACATTCCCAAGCTGGAGCTCGGTGGAGAGGACTGGAGACTGGGGTAGGGGCCTCCCTGTCTGAGTCGGGTCTTCTTATTGGCAGATTCCTGCTCTCCCCAGGATCCACCCACGTGTTCACCATTGTTGTTTGCTGTTTGGATTGGGAGGGGTTGCTTCCCTAACAAGCCCAGGCAAAACCACCCAGAGGCCTCTGTCCCCCAACTGTACCGTGCTGTGGGGGACCCAGTGGGTACCCGGAGCTTCCCCCTCGCCCGCCTCTGGCTCCTTCCAGAGTCAGGGAGAGAGGACGCAATGCATGTTCCCTGAAAACGTCAACTCCTCACACCCCTGGGTACACTGACGCATTTCACCTCCTTCCAGGTGGAGCCACCACCCACCCATTTCACAGACTGAAGAAACTGGGCCTCAGAGACGTTCTGACTTGCTTCGAGGTGCCCAGCCCAGGAATGGGGCCAACAGACCAGACCGCGCTGACTCAGAATCCCGTGCTGGAGTCCACGTGCTCCCAGAACCAGCACGGCCCGTCCCCTGTCCCGCCCCATGGCCTTACTGTCCCACAGAGCCTGGTTCCTTAGCAGGCTGATCCTGGGCAACTGCTTTCACATTTCTGACAACTCTAAGCTTCTCTGAAACAAAACAGAAAGCTTTACAGCTGCAAAAAAAAACAAAAAACAAAAAACAAAAAAAGAAAGAAAGAAAAAAAATCAGAGGCAGGGTATAATAAAAATACTGATCTCATTAGTACATCGTGGAAAGTAAGGTGAATTTTTTAAAATAAATGAGGCGTAGGTTGCCATGGGCTACCATGTGTAGCCCGCAGCCAGCGTGAGCGGCCAGCAGCCACAGTGAGCGGCCGTCCAGAAGCCGGCGACTGATCTGCCTCACTCGGGAAGAGCGTAATGATGGTGCCAACTTGGGCCAGTGAAGCAATGTCCTCCACAACTGGACTGAAGAATAAAACGACAGCAACTTGTCTGTTCCCCTTCCCCCAATTCCCCAGCGCTGTTCCCATCCCCCAAATTCCCCAATAAAAATCTTAAAAAAAAAAAAAAAAGTAAATGAGGTCTGCAGTCCCAGGCGTGCCACGCCATCACACTTACAGTGAACTCCACACAGCACCGCACAGCCCACGTGGCACCACCGCACAGCCAGGACCTCTCCCCACCTCTGGCCCTCACGTCCCACCAGGCCCCCTGCACTCCCTCCTTCTGTCCCCACGTCCCCAGCTCTTTGCTCTAGCTGACCCTCCTCCTCGGATGCTCTCCCTGCAGATCTTTCTCTGTCTGACTCCCAATCAACACATGGCTTGGCTCAAATGCCACCTCCTCAGAGAAGCCCTCCCTGACCACCTTACCAAACGCGGCCACACACACGCCACCGCGTGTTAGCACACTGATCCCGCTTCCCCAGGGGCTGTGTCGCTATCTGGAGCTCTCCTGCCTACACACATATATGGGCACTTGGTAATTGTCTTTCTTCCTCCTTTGGCAGATAAAGCACGGCCTCCCCATCTTGTCTAGCATTTCATCCTCACACCTCTAACTGTGGGGGGCAGGTGCTCAGAAAATATCTGTGGAAAGAACGCTGGCAGTGAGGTAAAGCACCTAGAATGCTCGACACAGAGCCCGTAAGACAAGCCCGGGCGGCCAGAGGAAGCAGTGGTCCTCCCCCGCTGCCCTGCCCCAGGGTCTCAGACTCTGCAGTGTCGTCATGAAAGCAGTCACAGACCATGCACCAGCGGGCGGATGCGGCTGGGTTCCAACAAGGCTCTATTCACAGAGCTGGCCAGGTCGGCCCACAGTGCCTGGTCCAGCGACCCCGTGGGGACACCTCTGGGACAGAGCGCAGGTGACAGCCCAGGCCAGCACTTGCCAAGCAGTCGCCCCCTGGGTCAGGACTCTGGGTACAGGCCGCAGGCTTCATCGTCCTGCAGGACGCTGGCCCGCAGCTCAGCTTTCCGCGGATTTTCCGGAGCAGTGGAGGCAGGCCCCATGCTGGTCACTGACGCCACCGAGAGGGAGCCTGCACGTTTAATTAAATGTTATTTGAGAAATAAAATCCAGGCCCTCAGCTGACAATGCAGAATATTAAAGCATCAATTTCCTGAAGGAAACCTGCCTTAATGAGATTCTCCAAATGAATGGGAGGGGGAAGCATATTAATCCAGCTGCCAATGTCAGCCGCAAAAACCCAGACCGGCGTCTCCGTCGGCACTAGCTGCCCACAATGGTCTGTGGTCTGCTGGGCGGGGAAGGTGAGCAAGACAGCCAGCCTGGGGCTCCACATGCAGCCAGGCCCCCCAAAAGCAGACCCTTCCCTCTCGCAAGCCCCTAGATTGAGGACAAGCCGTGACAAGTCACACCTGCGTGGCCAAAGGTGCTCATAACTGATTGCGTCAAGCTGGGGCTCTACAGTGGAGGGTCACAGGGCTCGGCCCTCGGTCTGGTCCCTGCACCTGCTCCTTAGTGAGGTGGAAGGGCACAAGGGGGAGACTGACCTCACCTGTTGAGAAGCTGAAGCTGGAGTTCGAGTGCTTTATGTAAGGTCCCTGGAATCCTCAGAACACAACAGCTGCCAATGGAACGTCTCCTCTCCCTGCGTAACCCTTCGATGCCCTCCTCTCCCCAGAAAACAATATGAATAAGGCCTCTTCACTCAACTGAAAACGTCTTCGTGGTTTCTGTGGTTTCTGCCACTCTTTCACTCCTTGTTCTATTATTAACTTAATATATTGTCTTTAATTTGATTCATTCATTATTGCAAAACAATAATTTTAGAGGACACTTGAGATCACTACTGTACAGGAAAAACTGTATTACTTGCCTCCATCAAAAAGTAGCCACAAGGACAACGATGAAAACTTTATTACTGCGGCTACATCTCACCACCAGTAAAAGCTGTGAGCCTGAGACGCTGTTGCTGTCAGTTACAGAGAGAAGCTAGGGACGTGCTACCGATGTAGGAGAGCACGGAGACGCCCACACCCCTCTCCCAGGCACTGCGCCAGGACCTGCGCCCCACACCAGCCCTGTCTGCTACTACTCCGAGTCCCCGAAATGATGCACTCCTGGCTCTCGGCTCTCCCCAGGTCCCTGGCACTGGCTCTTCTGTTCCCAAATGTCACAGAGCAGCTTCACTCTGGGACGTGAGATAAAGAAACATTGCCCGCCCCAATCCCGAGTAGCCAGAGGTCTTTCTTGCATCAGGTGCAGCTGGCTGTGGAGAGGGCAGGGCTGAGCCCTTTCTCACACAGTGGGTTCTACCTTCCTGATGGACACGGTAGGTTCCCTGTCCATGGGTGTCGGTGACGACTGACCACATCCACCACTGCGCCCCTCTGAGGCACCGCCAAAGATGCCCGCTCAAAGAGCTCAGGCGGGAAGTCCCTGTGTGCACACGTCACTCTGGTCCTGCCCCGGGAGCCCGGAAAGGTGCCTCAGAGTGGTGGGAGGGCATGCGTCCGCTTCAGGGCCATCAGATCGAATGTCCAGTCATCACTATTAGTCTTCATTGAACACTAAATATAAATATGAAGGATCAGGAACGACAACCAGATTGTGAAAAATCTCCCAAATTTATTTTTGCAGTGCTGTTAAATCCATTTCTGATTAAAATAATTCATCACTTATCCAAGCAATACTGGATGGTTATCCATATGTGACTCTGTCTTAGAAATATGCACCCACCTAAAGTGATTTTTAATAAAAATATATTATTTTTAGCCCGCAATTTGGTTCCGAGGGCTGGTCGCTGACAAAGGGACGGGAGCTAGTCTGTGAGTCGGTGACTGTCTTCCGGAAGATAAATTAAGGAGAAAACAGGAGAGGCAGCTAACTTCCACCGTGACACAGATTCCTGGTGCCACCGTCACTCCCAGCTTCATTGTTCTTCATTTGGGTGGCAGATGGGGCTGGTGTGGCTATTGTTTTGTTTTTAATGAAGTCAGCCAGACAGCTCCTGATAACTCGGGCTGGGGTTGCAGTTTCCTTGAAAGTGTCATGACTTGGAGAAAATTCTGAGAAATTACCCGGAATGTGCCCACTCTCCAGTGGTCCCTCACGAGTCACAACCCACTGCGCCCTGCTGCCCAGGTCCCCTAAGCTGATGCTGTCTCTGAAATAAAGGGGGGGACATAGGAAACATCTTCATGTATGCTCATATTTGTATGAAGCAAGTTTGGAGGGACCTTGGGAGCAAAGAAGGGGTTACGTGCGGGGAATGGAGGGGGATGTTCACTATGCACCTCTTTGTGCCTTTAGATCCCCTCCCTGGTCAGCGTGAGAACTCCCTGTGGACAGGACTGCAGAAACCTTCTCTCCATTGTACACCAGACCCAGCGTGGCGCCTAATGCATAGTAGGTGCTTGATAAATACGTCTGACGAGGGCCAGCCGAGTGGCGCATTGGTTAGGAGTTGGCTTGGGACGCCAGCTCTGAGCAGCAGGGCCCCGGTTCGGATCCCACATGAGGGCCAGTGACGCTGCGCCCTCTACAGCTAAGATGGTGAACAACAGCTCAACCTGGAACTGGGCTGCCGTGAGCGGCCGTCCAGAGGCCGGTGAGCGGCTGTCCAGAGGTCAGTGAGCGACTGCCTCACCCGGGAAGATCGCAATGATAATAACAACACTGGCCAGTGAAGCGACGTCCTCCATAACTAGACTGAAGAACAAAAGGACAGCAACTTGTCTGTTCCCCTTCCCCAATTCCCCAATGCTGTTCCCCTCCTCCAATTCCCCGATAAAATCTTTAAAAAAAACAAAAAACAATACATGTGACGAATGCATGATGAGCCATAAGGAGACGTGTAACAGTGCTTAAGAGCAGGGACACTGGTGTCAGGCAGATATGATGGGGCTGTGTGACCTTGTAAATGTGAACTAACTTCTCTGAGACCCAATTCCTCCCTCACAGGGCACAGAGTGAGGGACCTCGTGTGCAGTGAACATGCAGTGTTAGCAGTATGGTTGTGATTGTATTTGTGGCTGTGGCTGTCTGTCACACTGTGTGACAATCACCTGCCACTCTTCTGTGACCATCTCTGTCACATTTCTGCAGTGCCAGCCGTGGGCTGGAAACCAGCAAGAAAGCCATTTGAGAAGGTGTGCTGACTGACAAAGCAGGAGCAAATGAGTGAGGAGCCCGCGGCCTGAGGAAAAGGAGGAAGCAGAGCAGCCGGGCATCCCTCTTGCTGAGGACCGGAGTGCAGGAAACGCAAAGCACGCAGACTGGGTGGCACCGGAGGCCAGACCTCTGCCCTGCAGCAAGCCCCCCATGGGGACTCGAAATGAGTTCAGAAGCTGAGCCAGAAACTCAACACCCCCATCCTCTGTGACCCTGCTCGGCCAGCCCTCACCTATCACGCCCCCCTATAGGTCGGTGCTGGCCTCAGCCCCTTCTCACCGGCCTCCCGGGCCCGGCAGCCGTCTCCTGGTGTGGCTCGCCCCTGGGGGACAGCCTGTCCTAGTCCCGGGCACATAGTCTTACCCTGTCCCTCTTCCCCAGCGCCCGGCACTGTTCCAGTTCACTGCACTGGGCTCCATCTCTCACAAAATAAGTGTGCAGCTCCTGTTCGTGCAGCCTGGACCCAGCACTCCACAGGTGTTGTGACATTTGACTAAGGGCAACACCAAGGACCGAAGAAGGTCAGTAACATTCCCGCTACTGCACAGCTGTCAAGAGGCCAAAGGCAAGACTCAATCCCAGGTCTGTCTGGTCCCAAGACCTGGGATGTGAACCCCAAGCTATTGACACCTGTGGCACCAGCTCACCCACAATTACGCCTCATCCACCCTAACAGCTGCCAGGGTGCCTGGTCCTCCTGGCAATGCAACATCCCGGGCAACGCATGTCCTACGACCTCTCTGAAGTCCTCCCCAGAAGAGGGAGCTCACCCCTCACCCCCTCTTCCCCTGTAGCTTCCTTTCACTACCCCGGTAGGCCAGCTGATGCTCTTCAGAGCTCCCCAAGTCAGGTGGGTCACTGCCGCCCCACCTCCCACCCCAGAGGCCAGCTTGGCACCGTGCTAGGCCCATAACAGACGCTCACTCAACACGGCCAGCTTCAGGAACTGCCTGGGCAGCCAGACCCCCAAAGGAGGGGCCCTCCGCCTGGCCCCAGTTGTATCAGGTGCACCTCCTGTCCCTTTAAACACAAGTTACCTTGGGTGGCTGGGCAGGCAGGCAGCTTTCCGGATGAACAGGGACGCGCACCACCCTGGGCGAGTGCATCCAGCTCTCACTCACTCCATTCGCTCTCCCTTCCATCACATATTCACTGTGAATATAACATGCTGAGCACTGGAACCCAGATATAAATCAGCCCCTATCACAGAGAGATTCCCATGCACTCGGGGCCGCAGAAGTGGAAACAGACCCCAAAAACCAAGTGGAGGGCGCTGCTCACACTGCAACTCATTAGCTCTTTGCACTGCTCCTCAGTCAGTGCCGCCGTGCCCAGCAGCCCGTGTGCTCGGCCGGCTGTGTCTGCCTTGGGCAGTTCCCCCTGCACGCAGCTGGTGCCCGTGGGAGCGCAGTGCTGGGCAGATGAGTGAATGGATGAATGAGCAAATGAATGAGTGAGCAAGTGAGTGAGCGAATGAGTGAATGAGCTTCCTAGAGGTCTGTCCAATGTGGTGTTGCTGGAACAGAGGCACAAGCCGACTGCTTGGGACAGTGGGTGTTAAACAACGCGTCTAACCTCGTGAGTCAGCTGTCAGTGGGAGTGGGCACTGGAGGTGGGGACAGGACAGCCCAGCAGAAGGGGCCGCACAGACGAGGCAGGGGCCTGACAAAGACAGAAATGTCTGGGGGCTACAGGTGTTCCCATGTGGCTGCCAAAAGCACGTCAGTGCTGTACAAACGCACTAAATTACCTGAACTTGGAGCACAGCACTGAGTCTGAAACAGGACCAGCAGGGCTGGTGGCAATGGGAGGGGAGGGGCTGTGTCCACACCGTCGGGTAACATCCCCTCCTGCCTCTCTCCCTCTGTCCAGCCTGCATCTCTGGACCTGCGGCCTTGACCTTGAGCTTCTGCTCCCATGGGATGGAGACTGTCAGCGCCTGCAGAGCAGACAGACATGTGCTAAAATTCATGGCACTCTACAGCGACGGGACAAGTGACGCGCCCTTTCCTGGGTCTGACAGATCCCAGGGCTGCTCATCGACCAGTGTGCCTCCCCCACGCGCTGTGATTAGCTGGGGTGCGGTGACAGCCGGCTGACATTAATTATCTGTGAGCTAGAACATCTGAGAGCACAAACAGAGGGCTGTCAGCAGAGCCCAGTGGCGTCATTGCTGCTCCTGTGCTTTGCAGCTGGGACCATGAGCAGGGACATGGCCTCTCAGGCTCAGGGCAGGGTGGGTGGGGCCAGCCGCCTCCAGGATTGTCCACGAACAACCTTTGGGTTAATTCCTGAGAAGGTCAGGCCCCCGGTGGTGAGTGAACACCGCGTTCCCTACCAACCTTCCCCAGCGCCGGCCCATCACCAGCTCCTCCTAAAGAGTCCGCACCTCTGCCACTTGGCACCCCACCCTGGCCAGCTGTCTCCCAGCACTGCAGTTCCCTCCCACCCTGTCCCTGCTCCTGAGGCCCCATCAGCCGTCTCTGCCCTCAGCAGGCAGAGCAGGTCTTCGGAACCCGAGTCGGACCAGCTGCCACTCGGCCCGGAGCCCACGGTCTTGCACCACCGTCCTGGACCACCCGCCTGTGGCCCTGCCCTACCCTGCCCACACTCCCGCCCCATCACTCACTTCCCACCAGGCTCTCTGCTGCGCCCACAACCTCTTGCCACGTGGCTCCTGCACATGCTCGCCCCTCTTCTCCCACATCCCAGAGTTCCTTAAATCTCACATCCTACGTCCCTTCCCCCACAACGCGTCCCTCACCCCCAAAGCACGGCACATTCCTTTGTCTCATCAGGAGGCCGTGCACTGGAGAGGCCAAAGGCATGGAAGTTGGGGTCTGTGGGTTACGTTCCCATCCCACTCCAGCCCTTCAGTGGCTGTGTGACTCTGGGCAGGTACTTAACCTCTGTGAGCCCCGGTTTCCTAGTCTCAGGGGGATTGTGCTGTCAAGTATATGTTGAACTACAGCAAGCCCGAGGCATATCACTCCGCTGTGTTTCTAATAAGGAGAGGGCAGGTGGTAGTGGGGGAGAGCTGTGCTCCCGAGTTTTGCCCACTCAGGTCCCTATCCCGGCTGTGGTGCCCCCGCTGTGTGAGCTTTGGCATGTCACCTGCCCTCTCTGGGTCCCAGCTACCTTATCTACTAAATGGGTGCACAGACGGGTGTCATAGCACAAACCGGTACTTGAAAAGAATGTCCCTTTGAAGAAGGGGCCGGGCTGGGCAGGAAAGCAGGATGGCTGTGCCCCCGCTACATTGCAGGTATCTGCCACCTGTGCTAACAGTATTTATTTGCAGGAAATGATGCCACTCAGGGGACCTCGAAACTCAATGATTTGACATCTAAAATGAAGCAAAGAATATTCTTCAGCCTCTCCTGGCTCCTTAGGGGTAGTATTGCTCAGTGGGTCACGTGTGGACCCTGACCCAACAAACTGGGAATTTGGCCTCCCTGTTCTTGTCCCCAAAATGTGAAATGGAAATGACAGGCACTTTGTCTGAGACGGCTGTTGTCATGGTCACATGGGAGAACTGAGACAACATGTGCCCGCTGCTCTCCGTTGGTGAGGACAGGGTGCGCTGCGTGTGAGGGGTCCCATCCCCAGACAGGACTCACCTTTCCTGTCCCGCAGCCCTCAGCCCCTTCCCAGTAGAAAACCAAGTACAAAGCTGACAAGCACATCCAAAGTTAAACGGGGGAGAGAGCCTCCTAAAGGCACACGCTCTCCAGGATGTCGCCTGTCCACGTCTGGGAGCATCTCAGTAGTGTCTCCCAGACCTGGCTGCAGCCTGCAAGTCACTGATGACACCGCCTGGTGCTCGGGGGCCAGTGCTGACCGTGGGTCTCCAGGGGCCAGAGCTGCCTCGCTGAAGGCAGGTCCCCAAGGGCCCTGCCGCACTTGCTGCTCCCCACCCTGGCCTGAGGCCGCCCTCTGAGCTTCAGCCCTCGTCACCAGCCCAGTGCCCCAGTGTCCCACCCCAGGACAGGTCACAGGCCCCTCCTGGGCCACCTCTGCCATCTTTCAAAGGAGCTGCTCGGCTGGGAGAATTTCTAACATGGTCGTTAAGCTGTGACACTCACCAGGAGTACTGGAGGATCACACTTCACAAGAGATGTGATTAGCAGTAGTGAGGAAATGCTCAAAGGGGCATCCTTGAGCGCCTGCTATGGCAGAACCACCCACGGTGACAGGGGCTCCGAGGTAAAATCCAGCCTGGTTCCCAGAGTCAGACAGACCTGGATTCAAACCGTGACTTTGCCAGTTATTAATTGTGCAACTATTGGGTCATCGGAAAAGTAATGATGTATTTTTCTATGTTTTTCATTGCAAAAACGCATCATGACTTTACCGACAACCCAATATTATTTCTGTCATCTTTGCCATCACCTCTCCTGCCCTGTAGTGGACACTCGCTTTCTGTGACAGAGGATAATGATGGCACCTACCCCATCGGCTGCCCCAAAGACCAAATCAGGTGACACATGTGAGGTGCTTTCGCTCGGTTCCTGGCGCAACACTCGTGCAAAAGCTGGGAAATGTCTTTTTTTTTTTTAACAAGGCATCCCTATGTTTCAAATGCTAGCCCACCCAAATCAACTGGACAGCGTGCTAGAAGCATTGCTGGCCACGGTCCCACCAGGAAAAGGAGATGGTAGTTACGTGACGTGACAGATGGGCAGAACCCTTTCACAATATATAAATGAACTGAATCCACACACTGTACACCTTCAACTTACACAAAGTGGTATGTTAAGTGTGTCTCAACAGAGCAGGGGAGGAACCGCTGCTGGGGGGGGGGAGTGGGTGTGGTTACAGATGGTACCTGGAGACCCTTTCGCGTGGGGACCGTTTGGTACCTCGACTGCGGTGGTGGACGCGGACGGTACATGGGATGAAACTGCAGAATTAGCACCCTACACACACGGGCGAGACAAGTGAGATGGGAAATCTGAGTGACATCAGTCAATTGTACCAAGGTCATTGCCAAACGTTACTATTGGGAGAAAATGACAAAAGCAGGTTTCTCTGTTATTCCTTACACCTGTACGTGAATTTAGAATTATCTTTGAGCAAAACCAGATTTCTGGGCCCCACGCCCGATTAAGTAGGTCTGATGTGTAGGACTTGCATTCTCTTATCACGTTCCTTTTCTCTAGCTTTACTGACACACAGCTCAATATACATGTATGGCGTATAACATGATGACTGAATGTACGTTTATATTGTGAAATGACTGCAATAAGGTTAGCAGCACACGCATCAGCTCACTAGTTAATATTCATGTGGGGGGCTTTCCAGAAGTCAGCTCATTAACATAACACACCTTTACACCCTCATCACAGAAAAATCCAAGGGTTTTGGGAGCTCTGAGCCAGGAGTGGGGATGAACACCAATTATCAATTTCTTATTATGAACCAGTGTCACGATGACGACAATGACATCAACGGTCGCAGTGTCTGTCCACTACATGCTGTGCTCCAGGACCTTCCCACGGGGTGTACGCCACGATACACACATTGCCATCATCAATGGAGACTCAGAGCTTACGGTCTCACCAACCTCACGCACCTGGCGGTGGTGCCTGGAAGTGCACTCTTGTTCTTGGCCGTCACAGCAGCTACCGCTAACCAGTGTCCAGTGCTAAAACCCAGCCTACAGATGTGTTTTGTCTGACCCACAGAATGCCTTAAATTCCTTGAATCGGTAGCCAATTCTTAAATATAAGATTTGGGGTTTTGAGAGTTTCTTTTTCATATTACTAAAAGTATCACAGTTTCTGACTTCGGACATGGCCAAGGCCACCGTTCCCACATGAACTCCTGTCCGAGGCTGTGTTCACCACCTGCGTCTTTCTCATTGGGGCGCACACTGGCCCCCGGCACTTGCCTTTTGCACCTTTTCATTTCCACAAGGGGCACCTGGCTCCTAGATACCGCTGAGTGGCCTCAGTGGCCCAAGGATCAGAGACTGGCTCTGGGACCTCGCTGGCCTTCCAGACCTCTGGGCGGGCCTGATGGGCGTCCAAGTAACAGGTCCAGAAGCTGCATGGCATTTCCCTTAAAAGGCATGACTGAACTTAGATCAAAATACAGAATTGGTTTGGGAGGGGCAGGTCCCGTGCTCTCTGAGCTGCGTCTGCTGGGAGAAGACAGTCCACCTGGACTGAATGCAATCGATACAGCTCAGACGTCCCCCAGAAGCTGTGAAATTGCATAAAAGATTGGATCAAAGGCCCCATCAGCCGCCAAGCTATAATGACTTCTGCGGTCTTTCTTAACCGATTTTAATTTTTATGTTTATTATTTGGGGACTGGTGGAGCCGAGGGCATGCGTCAGCCTCCAGATCCCACTCTCGTCCTCTCCGGCGAAGCACTTTAAGAACTAGGAAAAACTCAATTGCAAAATAAAAGCACTTGACTCTCAGGGCCTCGTGTTTTGTTCCCACTCCCCGGGTTCACAGACAGCTCGGGAACTTAATTAAAATCAATGGAGAAAAGTATTGAATGCATCGCCACGTGAACATCTCTGAAAGTCTGTGTCGCACCACGGAGGCTCCGAGGTGAGGGCAGCCCTTCTCGTCCCTCCCTCCTTCTCGACGGGGAAATACTACAACCGTCTTAGGGAGCGCTCTCCGTCTGAAAGCAGGAATACGAGAAACAGACTGTCAGGCGGTCAAGGTCTGGATCTGCACCTCACTCGCAGGAGAGGTCACAAGCAAACGGAAAGACCCCCATTCGTTTTCGAATGTGGGGCACATCACATTGAGCTTCCTCCAACAGCCCCACAAAGTCATTGTGCCGTAGCCCCCCTTTGCAAATGAGGTTAAATAGTTTTCCCAGCGTCCTCCTGGGCTTCAGCTGGCTCCTGATGCCCATCACTTACCTGGAACTCCCAAGATCTCCTCTCTCTACTGGTGACATTGTGGACAAAGTATCTGCCGGGGATGTGAACCACACACAGAAAGGCGGGAGGGGACTCCACAGGACCACCCACCAAATCCCTGCCCCTCGCCACAATGTCACTCAAACGCTTGTCCCCGAGAACTGAGCGTCCATCCTTCTAGCACCAGAGGGGGAAAATCTGCAACCTTGACATGCATATGAGCCTCTGGCATGCTGACTCTCCATGGAGCGCAGCGGCTCTTGCTGGACCTGTTCTGTCTGAACCCCTTGGGCTTCAGGATGGATTGCGTCTTTGGAAACATCTGAAAATGAGTGATGGGTCCTCTTCCTCACCTCATCCTCCCTGCTGTTCGGCCCTCTTGCCTCCCAAAGCAGATAAAACCCCAACCCGGCGCCCAGCACAAAGCCGTGCTTATCAAACAGCGACGCCTGGCTTTACCTGCTTCCTTCCGCCCTGCCCGGGCTCTGGGGCGGCAGGGCTTACGCCCACCTCCATCCTTCGCCTGCAGCTGCCCACAGTCTAGAAGAAGGGCCCACTAAAACACACGGCGATGCAGACAGGCAGGTGTGACAAGGAGCAGAAGCCACACAGGACCCAGGGAAGGCCTCCTCTGCCCTTTACAACCCAGTCTCCGTCTTGTCATTCTGTCCTCACCAGCCTAAAACCTGCCATTGCCCTGAGGACAAAGGCCATCCCTGGGCCCTACAGCTCTCAGGCAAGCTCTCCTCATTCCGGGAGCACCCCCACCTCCCGCCCCCTCAGACTCAGTGGCTTGCAGCAAAACGTACTTACTCGTGCGTGTGGGTCGGCCGACCAACTGCAGTGCAACTGACCTAGGCTCTGCCCGGCTGCAGGCTCTGGACTGGCTCAGGTCAGCTCCGTGGTGCTTGTTCTGGGCCCAGGCTTGAAGGGACTGCAGCCACCTTCTCAGGACAGGTCACCAGAGCTGGGCACCCTGACACTCGCACCCCCATTCCAGGCCAAGCCAAGCTGATGGGATGAGGAAATGTGCTCTCCCTCTGGGGGACGCCTCCACAGCCACACGGCAAAGAGCATGGATTTGCAGCTTAATCCCAGGAGGGTGTGGACATCACAAAGATGACTCCATCCCTCACAACAAGAGCAGGTGAGGAAGAAGGGGGGCACTCAGACACCGTCTAGGTTCCCATGTGTACAAGTGGCAGGAACGTGTGAGAATACGGGTGGGTGGGGGCACAGGGGGGAAGCTGAGTTCCGCTCTGAGCAGCTGAGTGTGTGTGGTGCCCAAGACGCCCCAGTAGGAAGGTCTGGCCTCCACTGTCTCCATAAGTCTGAGTCCCAAAGGAAAGGTCTGAGCTGATTTTGGAAGCATCAGTGCAGGGTGGCAACCAAAGCTCTGGGGGGGTGAACAGGGTGGTGGAGTGGGACAGGCACAGTGGCCTGTCCTCCCCGCCTCCTTTGCATCTGGGGGTGGCCACGTGACCCAGTTCTGGCCAATAAGGTCGACGGAAAGCTTCCCAGGAGGGCTGCTGAAAGCTTCTGATTGTGCCAGTAAAAGGACAGGTGCAGAGAGGGGGGCTGGTGGTGCCCCCGTCACTGTCCCTGCCTCACACGCAGCAGGGTGCCCGACGCCACAGCTTTTTATTACTTTTTATTGACAAGCACAAGGAAGAAAAGCTAACAAGCCCAAGATGGGAATGGAAATGTGTAGAAAGACCTGAGTCCTTAATGACATCACTAGGCGGCCCTAAGACGCCCAGAGGTGAGCTCACCACGTCAGGGGAACAGTGAGTGTCCTTATGGGTTAAGCCACTGTTACTCAAGCCATCTGTCACTCATAGGCAAATGTGTCCCTCACTGATGCAAGGGCTAGGACCCACACCCGGGGCACAAACAACAGGTATCTAATGGTGGGGGGTGCAAAATGCAGGAGTCAGTCAAATACCATAAAAAGAGACAGATGTCTTGGAATATGGAGAAAATATCAAAATGTAATTTCATCTATGAATCAGGAAGCAGGTTGTCACCAGACACTGGCACCTTGATCTTGAACTTCCCAGCTTCTTGGCTGAGAAGTAAAATTCTGTTATTTATAAGCTGCCCAATCTCTGCTGTTCCACCACAGCGGCCGGAGCCGACTCAGACAACCACTGATGTCCTGAACTCCAGGAGAAAGTGTTTGGGGGGAGGAGAGAGATGGGGTGGAAGATCACCAGGAAAGAGGGGTGCAGTGGACATCTGGGGCACATCAGGACACATTCAGCCCTGCTCCCTTCTGGGTGGGGCCTCACCTGTGCCTCCAGGACCAGCAGTGGCCGTGTAGCCCCACCCAGTCCCCTACCTACAGCCACAGGTCGGCATGGCCATCACGTGGGCTGCTCAAAGTGGAATCTGGGCCTGGTGTTAGGGGACAGGGAGAAAGGTTCTCTAATTTTAATTTGTTATGTATTTAATTTAGGAAAGATTGTCCCAGGATCGGGGGAGGAAAGGAAGACTATCTATTGCTCCTCATAAGAAGGTGGTAAAAGAGCACACACCACCCTCCATTATCACCTCTCTGTGGTTAGTGTTTGAATTCAGAAGGATGGAGGACCCAGCCCTGGGGCCTTCACGCAGGCGACGACCACAAATGGCTCCAGCTGAGAAAAAGCAAGGAGGTAGCAGGACCTGTCACACGTGTGAGCACCTGCAGCCAGGCGCCACTCCCTGGACTTCCTGCCACCTGTGTAGAAAGATCCCTGATAAAAGAGGTGACACAAAGGGAGGAAACGGGATCAGTGATGGCCCTTTCTTCTCTCCGCAGGCACTAATTAAACCCTGCCCCCAGCCCGCTCACAGGATCACCCTTTTATCCTCCTTATCCAGTCAACAGCTGTCATTTCTGCCTAAGTGATGGGGAAGGCGGGCAGAGGCTGTCAGCTCTTTCCGCCCCCCTCCGTCTGAGAACTGCTGGCCTCTCCACAGCCGACCCTGTGACAGGCTCTGTTCTAGAACCAGGAGGTCCTGGTCTCCTCCAAGTCCACGTCTGTCGTAGTCACGCCCCTCATGGGAGCCCGCCAGCCTGGCCTCCGTTCCAGGAAACCCACCGCTCCCACCCAGCACAGCAGCTCAGACTCGTCAGGAGCAGCGCCCGAGGGCAGGGCCCGGTTGCACATGGGCTACGATCAAACTTTAGGGAGGGGAGGAGGGAAGGGCAGCTGGGCTCTGGACCTCTGGTAGGATCTACAGGTTTGCCAAACCAAGCGTCACTGTGACCTGGGCCTGGTCCCAAACGCCCAGGGCTGAGCCGTGGCCACCCAGCCTGGAGAGCCGCAGCAAGCCCTCTTGTGTCCACGGCTTAATAAAGGAGTCGTCGTTTCATTGTCGAGAGCATGTGCCATCCCCATCCAAATCAATTAGTTCCTGAATCACACCGTGAACTGAGCCGCCAACAAGCGTCTGCGTGGGAGTGATGAGTATCGCTCACAGGTAACCGTCAAAGCCTTCTGATAGCATGAAGCATCCTGGAGGCCGCACAGCAAAGCCAGAGCCTAACTGGTGAGAAACAAGGCCCCAGGCAGCTGGGCCTCATTAAGGCCGCCCTAGCCGGCCACTCAGAGCAAGGTCAGCGCCAGCCAGGGAGTGGGAAGACTGAGGGTCTCCCTCAGCAATGGATCTTTCTCAAACCCCGCGCTGTACATACGTCACCCCTACCAGCTGTACCACCAGGAATGTTCTGGAAAAGATGCAGGAACTGAGTATAGAGGCTCATGGGTACAGGTGGGCAGACCCGGGAGGACGGTCAGGCAGGCAGGTAGGGGCCGCCTACAAGGTTGTGTACTGCCCAAGGCTCCCTGCTGAAGTCCCAGCCTGAGCCCTGCCCACCGAGCCAGTGACCTGGCACGGGGCTGCGTCCGCACTGAGATGGGCAGGATTCTCTCTAATCCAACCGTCCCGAGGGCAAGCTGCACGCATGCTTTGAAACCCAGTTTCTCCGTGTGAAGAGGCTGAGTTAGGTGGGCTGCGCCTTCTGAAAAAACATACTTTGATGCCTACTGTCAACTACTTGTTAGTGAAGCATCTGCAGATATGGACACGGCCACCCAGCTGGAGGGCAGACAGAGCCCTGGGCACATAATGCCCCAGCAGTCTCTGGAGGGCACAGCGGGACCACATCCAGGCCCAGGACAGGACGCACCTGCCAATTTTCTCCCCGGGCCCCTCCCCTGCGGCCTGCACCACAGGGGCCAACAGTGGGACGTCATTATGCAGGAGCCACACCGCTGTCCCCTTCTGATGTACCCATCCGTCACCACTGCCAGGCTGGGACCTCCCTGAAATCATAATTATGCCTTGTTCATCTCTGGCGCTCCAAAATCCAGCCTAGTGTCTGACACACAGTCCAGGCTAGTGATGGTTTCACGGTTTCGTAGTTCAACTTGCTGTATGCCAGAAATGAGCACTTCACACACATAAACTCTTTCAGTCCTCCTTTCCACTCTGCAAGGGGTCATTGGAACTCGCTCATAGTCTCCCAGTCCCCAAAACACTCTCTATACCAACCTCCTTTTCCACAAAGGTACAGAGAGTAAGTATGTTAGGTTTTGTGGCCTAGCCTCTGTCACAACTGGTCTACTCTGCCACGTAGCACAGAAGCAGCCACAGACATAAACCAACGAACAGGGCTGGAATTTACAGATGCTGACATTTAAATTTCATTGAATTTTCGTGTCACAAAATATTATTCTTCTTTAGATTTTTCAGCCACTTAAAAGTGGAATACCCTTTTTTTTAAGATTTTATTGGGGAATTGGGGGAGGGGAACAGCGTTGGGGAGTTGGGGAAAGGGAATAGACAAGTTGCTGTCCTTTTGTTCTTCAGTCTAGTTGTGGAGGACGTCGCTTCACTGGCCCATGTTGGTATTATCATTGCATTCTTCCTGGGTGAGGCAGTCGCTCGGCAGCCATTGGACGGCCGCTCACGCCAGCTCACGAAAGCTCATGCCCACTGCCGGCCAGCCCCACTGCAGCCTACGCCGTCGCCGGAGACTCACAGCAGCCCAGCTCCAGGTCGAGCTATTGTTCACCATCTTAGCTATAGAGGGCGCAGCGTCACTGGCCCTCATATGGGATCCGAACCGGGGCCCTGCTGCTCAGAGCTCGCGTCCCAAGCCCACTCCTAACCAATGCACCACCCAGCCAGCCCTGGAAAACCCATTCTTAAATGGTGACCCACACAGAAGCAGCAGCCGGGACCTATGGTCTGCTCTGATTCCAGGCTGAATGGCCACCCACTGCCTCCCCCAGAAGTCCTTGGTGCCTGGCCTCCTGTGGGCTCCACCTGCCAGGAGCACTGCCAATGGGCTGGAGGGAGGAGGGACTCAGTCCTGCCCAGCGCTGTCTGAACCCCTCTGGCAGCTGTGTGGACGAGGCAGAAAGCAATGCCACCGACGCCTGTGCATCCAACACTCGTGTGAGAATGAGGACATCGCCTGCATCTCTGAAGCCACCACAGGTCCTTCCTGATCTCGGCCCGTCCCTCTCCGTCAGACTCACACGCCTCCTGCCAATCATGTCTGCTTATCATTCCACTGGTGTCAGTGAGCGTGTGGGGTGGTGCGAGTGCCACCCACTGCTGCAGAGGGCTAAGCTGGTGCAGGCAGTCAGCGGCCTCTAATAGTTCAACACAGACCAGCCTACAACCTGGCAATTCCACCCCTGGGCGTCACCCACAAGAAAAGAAAACGTGTCCGAAGAGCTGTCCGCTGACCGCTCTCCTTACAACAGCCCCAAACTAAAAACCCAAGTGTCTACCAAGAGGGGCTAAATGAAGAATATATAGCCTCCCCACAGAACAGCATTCAACAGTGAAAAGGGATGGACACTGGGGATAGCATGTCTGAATCCCACAGGCCTCACACCAATCCAAAGAGGTCAGACACGGACTGTTCACACCGGACGACTGCACCTCCATCAAGCTCAGGAGCAAAGTCGAAGGTGATGAAAATGTCAGCAGTGGCTGCTTCCCAGAGCGGGGGTCAGAGCTGGCTGGAAGGGGCCTGAGGGAGCCTTCTGATGCAGCGGCAGTGCCCTCGGTCTTGACTGGGGTGTGGGTTACCTGGGTTTATGCACCTGCCGGAACCCGCTGAGCTGTACAGCTAAGCTCTGTGCATATTACAGATTGTGGAATATATATACACCGGGATGCCAAAAAAAATGTTTACACATGATTTGCATTCATCTTTGTTATCGGTATACATCGAGTACTACATTTTTAATACAGTTTTTTCCTTTCTTAAAGCACGTATACTTTTTTTGGCACCCTCTGTATATGTGTACATATACACACATATGTTCCTCAGAAGCCCTCACAATGTTTGGCAATAGATTGTTTGTGCGGGTGTGAGACAAGTTACCAGCATACATTCCTGGTGACAGTGGAAACATGGTATCATCTCCCCGGGCGGGCAACTGTGACAATACCTATGAAAATACACACTGACCAGCCGTTGCAAGAGTCATCATACAGACATATTCACGCACGATGTAGACATAGTTGCAGAAAGATGCTCTTTGCAAAGCTTTTGTGGTAGCGGAAGAGTGGGAATAACACAGCAACCCATCCCCACAGGGCAGGCGGGTAGGTCACCATCGCTCTTCAGTGGAGTACAATGCAGCTGTTAAAATACCCAGGGAGATTATTGTGTCCTGATATGAAGAGATCCTGAAGGTATATGACACGTTGATCCACAGGAAAACTGTGTCCATCGGTGTTTATAATATTCTTCCCTCAGTGCAAAGCAGATGTGCCTGTGTGACGTGTCCTGACGGGGAAAACACTGGGTGTGCTGCTGTCCCCAGGAGCAAGTCTGGCAGATCAGGACGGTAGAGGCTGGGTGCAGGGGAAAAATTATTTCCACCTCTTTTATTGTCTGATCTGTTTGTTTACCATATGGGTATTATGTAGATCAATAATTTTTTTAAAATTTTATTAGGGAAAAGTGTGTTTCTCCAGGACCCATCAGCTCCAAGTCAAGTAGTTGTTTCAATCTAGTTGTGGAGGGCGCAGCTCAGTGGCCCATGTGGGGATCAAACCGGCAACCTTGGTGTTATGAGCACGGCACTCTAACCAACTGAGGTAACCGGCAGCTCCAATAATTTTTTAAAAAGCAAAGAAAGAGGCCAGAACTCAAATGGATTTTCCCTGCACTTGACCCAGCCCCCATGGTTCCTGTGTCCCCTAAACCCTGGGTCTGCCCCAGCTGCCCCATCGTCCTTGTCCCATGGCTGCTCTCCTCAGCTCTGAGCTCAGACCTACCTATGGCTGTTTGCTCTCCTACAGGCCCACCAGCACTGCATATCAGGGACCTTCCTACCCACACCACCCCTTTCACTCAGCATTTCAATGATAGGATTTTCCAGCCTTTTATTTATTCCTGGCTTTTCCCAAGCAGAACAGATCCATTCAGAGCCGGGACTGAGTCCAGCCAACCAAATATCTGCCCCAAAATGAGACCACAAAATATCCCTGTAATTTCAGATGCCTTAAGACATACACTCTTAAATATTCAGCAGATTATAAACAACCTAAGCTGCAGTCCAGCTCTTACATGTAGCTCCTTAATGAGACTGCACGGGCAATGTGCCCCCAACCCCCACCTGAAGCACAGAGTCGTGGCTGTCCTGGTGAGCAGGGGGCAGCCCCCAAAAACTGCTGTGCAGCATTAAGAAGGTGTCCTGGGGGCTCTGTGCCCAGAACAGGAGCAGACACTGCTCACAGCTTTTGCTCGGATCCTGTGGTGTGTGACCTGCTGCACAGACCTGTGGAGATAGATAGCATCAAAGAACCGGGTCTGAAACCCACGTCGGCCACGGGTTTCCGGGGTGGCCGTGAGCACACCAGCCTCCTCCCAGGGCCTCTGGGCCCTGCTCCGTGGCATCAGCTATTCCCTGAGGCCTTCGCAGCATTCAGCTTGAGGCTTCTGAGCATTTGCAATTATAATTATTTGTTAAAATATATTTCACAATGAAAGAGAAGGAAATACACAGCAAGAATTTTTAGAAAATGTTTTAAATCAGTTTAGAATGAAGAATCCTCTCATTGCTTTTAATCCTTGGTGTTCTGGCGCCACTGGCACCCCTGGGAGGTCACCAGGAACGCAGACTCTCCGGCCTCACCCCAGCCCTCCTGAACCAGAATCTGAATTTTAACAACACTCCCAGGTAATCCGGGACATACAAATGCCCCAGGGTCCTCTGTAAAACTGTGGCCCCCTGGAAGGGCTTGTTCCTTCTCAAGTCACCAGGCACAGCCCAGCCCCAGGGTCGGCCAGCTGCTGACACACGGAGATGCCATCTGTGGTGCCACATCCTGTTCTCAAGTTAACCTGGATTTTCGGATTTCTATGTGAAATCTCTTAATGATTACAACGTCACCGACTCAAACAAACACAGTGTAAAGCCAGATGTAAACACAATTTCAAAAGCCATGAAACGAGAATATGTTTGATAGATTCAAAATATAGAAGGGGGCCGGCCAAGTTGCTCAGTTGATTAAGAGTTAGCTGAAG
>NW_017731485.1:113978-124802 GCF_001890085.2 Hipposideros armiger | reverse complement strand
AAGAGTTAGCTGAAGAGCGTGAGCTCTGAGCAACAGGGCCGCCAGTTCGATTCCCACATGTGCCAGTGATGCTGCGCCCGAGCTGAGCTGCCGCTGAGCTGCCAACAGGTGGCAGGATGGCTTGGCTGGTGAAAGCACATGCTCCTAACAACAAGGTTGCCTGTTTGATGGTGGGCTACGCCCACCTGCAACTAAGACTGAACTCGGCACCTTGAGCTCAGTTGCCGCCCGGATGGCTCAGTGGCTAGAGCATGTGCTCTTAACAACAAGGCTGCTGGTTCGACTCCTGCATGGGATGGTGGCTACACCCACCCGCAACTAAGATTGAACACAGCACCTTGAGCTTAGAAGCTACGAGCTGCCAACGGGAAGCCAGATGGCGACTGGTGCTCTCCACAACTAAGATTGAAGAACAACAACTTGGCTGGTCCCCTCCCCAATTCCCCAACACTGTTCCCCTCCCCCAATTCCCCAATTTAAAAAAAACAAAAACAAAAAGAACAGAAATAGGATGAGGTGGCTGGAGTGGGCCGAGCACCAGGAAGGGGAAGCCTGGACGGGGTGGAGATGGGCAGGACCCTCGCTGGCTGCTGACAGGAGGCGGCAGTGACACGGCGTTCGGTGGTAAGCGTGGCGGCTGCAGCACCAGGCCTGGAGGCCCAGCCTGCCCTGCCCTGCGTCTGTGACCTCAGGTGAGTGGCTTCCTGCTGCTGTGCCTGTTTCCTCTTCTGTCAAAGGGGGATGACGGTGTGGCCCTCGGGGGCCACTGCAAGGAGGAGGGGTCCATGCGCCCCGGCCCGGAGAGCACTGAACCAAGAGGGGCATGAGGGATCAGGATGCGTGTACCTGCAGAGTGGCCAGAGGGCATGGTGTGAGTGGGGTGGCAGAAGACGTGGTTGGAGAAAGAGGCGGGAGCCAGGCTTCGGGCTTAGGCTTTGAGGGGTGTTCGGCCTGGACCTGCTCGGAAGAGGGGGGTTGATGGCTGGAACACTGGCTCTGCATTTAGCATCCTTGAGGGAAGAGCCCAGTGGTCTTGGGACAATTATCCATAATGGCACCTGGTGGGCAAACACAAGGCGTTATCTGGATGCAGAGGGGCACACAAAATTTTCAAAGTGGTTCAGTGACTTGATGGGAAGGACGGGTAGGCAATGGACGGAGCGTCGTGGGAAGACGGAAAGTGGAGACAGTGTCTTGGGCTAATTTTGAAGAGATTTTCTGTGGCAGGAAGGGAAGCGACAAGATGACACCCTGACTGACCACCTGGGAAGTTCCAAACAGTGGCTCCTGGGCCCACCTCCACCACAGACCCTGCCAACTGCTGGGGCAGCAGCCCAGGTTCCTGCTTCTGAACTCTCCTGCTGTTGGCGTCTGCAGGCCTCTGGGCAGGAAGTCGGTGCACAGCTATTATTCTGAAGGGGGAGACAGTCTTGAGAGTGTGGAGACAGTGACGGCAGAAGGATAGACAAGAAACATGCAGGAGACATGACAGTCAACCATCATCGGGTCAGAGCCGGTGGGCGGACGGGCTGGTTCGGGGCCACAGGAGGGAGGAGGGGGAGGAAAGTGTGGCTTTCAGGTGGAGAAGAAAAGGGTGATGCGCGACTTTTCTTGCTGACTATAATTTCATTTGTGAAGCAGAGGAGGAAAGGGTGGGCCGGGAAAGAAGGCAGGCTTGGGCTCCGCTGACTGTAGACCCACAGGAGGGGTTCCCAGCTGAGAATGCGGCCTGGGGCGGATGTGACCCCACTGGGAGAAATGCCAGGAGAGCACGCCTCTCTCCGTGGTCACTGTCATCACCGGGACTTCATCTGCTGTGCTTGGTGAATAAAGACCGAGAGGAATGCCTGTCGTGGCCCAACCCGGGGAACAAGGTAGGGAGACAGTGAGAGCTGCACTTCCGAAAGGCCTCGCTGGGCTGTGAGATTCTGTGGGGGGAGTGACAGGCGTTACCATCATCCTGGGTGACTCAGAGGGAGCAGGAAGGCAAATTCCAAACATTCTTTATATAGTAAGAACTGTCCAAACCTGGGCCAGGCTGCTCTGCAGGGCAATGAGCAGCCCTTCTACTTTGTGGGGACGCTAGGCTGAGACGGCTGAGAGCACCCTCCATGGATTGGGGACCCCGAGACAGCCACCTCAGTGCCCCCTCCTCCTCGGGAGGCCGTGGCCTCAGCTGAATGGCATCCACTTGTCCTCCGCCCACCAAGTGGCCTTGCGTACTTAAAAGCCAAAGAGGAAGCTAAACCCAGCCCAGGGAGGAAGTGATTTTGGCATTAAATAAAAGGAACGTTTTTATCCTGCAATGAAAATGCTGTGATCTTGGAACACAATTTGCATAAACACAATTTGGCTATAAACAACCTCACCAGTAACTGCTATTTACATATAGAACAACTCAGTCAAAACCCAATTAAAGGCCCTGATGGATTGGGGGCTGTCAAAACATTTGAAAGGCTCCATGGCCCCAGGCGATAAATGCGTCTGGGTTGGGCCGGGAGTTCCTGCTGCTCCTTCTCCTGTCCCAGCCTCCCTCAGACCTGGGGACCACAGCCCACCCCAGCCTGGCCCCCGAGGGGGACAAGGTCTCTAAGGAGCCCACGGAGAAGGAGACAGGGTCCGGGCCAGGGTGCTGCCTCGCCATGTGGAAACCAGGGACAGGAGTCCCATGTAGATTTTGGGCACATGACGCTGCCAAGAGGACCTGCCAAGGAAGGAGGTCAGGAAGCCCCAGGCAGTGATGGCGCCTGAGGTCAGACCATCAGCACCTCTGTGAGTCCAGGTTCCAAAGCTTCTAAGCAAAAGTGGCGGAGGAAGAAGATGAGACACCATGCCCCCACCCCGCGGAGAAGAGCTACGCTGGTCAGGGACCCAGGACGGCCACGGAAACCGGGTCAGCCTGGGGAAAACTGGGGTGGCTTTCATGGAAGGGAAACCAAGAGGCCAGAGTCACCTGGGTCAACTGCAGACCTCCAGGCCTAAGTGAGGGGACCCCACTAGGCCTAAGTCTCAAAGGCCTCCCACCTGAGCCACAGCTGAGACCCTGGAGCCCTCAGAGGACTCCAGCTCAGAGCAGCTGCGGGGCTGAGAGTTGACAGGACAAGGGCCTCTCCAGGTGCTGGGCCGGCTGCAGCACCACAATCACCAGTGATCTGCAGACAAGGACATGCAGCAGCTCCTTTTATTTCATTTATTTTATTTATTTATTTATTTATTTTTAGCTGAGCCATCCTGCCACCTGCTGGCACCTCAGCAGCTGCTCAGCTCGGGCTGGGAATTGAACCGCTGTTGCTCAGAGCTCAAACTCTTTTTTTTTTTTTTTAAAGATTTTTTTTATTGGGTAATTGGGGGGATGGGAACAGTGCTGGGGAACTAGGGAAAGGGGAACAGACAAGTTGCTGTCGTTTTGTTCTTCAATCTAGTTGTGGAGGACGCTGCTTCACTGGCCCAAGTTGGCACCATCATTGCGCTCTTCCCTGGCCAGGCAGATCAGTCGCTGGCTTCTGGACGGCCGCTCACTGCGACTGCTGGCCGCTCACGCTGGCTGCTGGCCGCTCACGCTGGCTGCTGGCTACATATGGTAGCCCATGGCAACCCACTGCCACAGGGACTGCAGCCTATGCCGTCGCCAGCAACTCACGGCAGCCCAGCTCCAGGTTGAGCTGTTGTTCAGCATCTTAGCTGTAGAGGGCAGTGTCACTGGCCCTCATATGTGGGATCCGAACCGGGGCCCTCTGGCATCCCAAGCGAGTTCTTAACCATCGCGCCACTCGGCCGGCCCAGAGCTCAAACTCTTGAGCGAGCTCTTAACCAACTGAGCCACTCAGCCGGTCCCTGTTCGCAGCTTTTAAATACCATGCGGGTTCTTAACTGTGTGAGGAACTGTGCTGAGCACTTTCCCACACGTGACTCCTTGTCCTCACATGTCACCATAGCGTCTGCACACCCATTAACAGGAAGACGGACCTGACGTGACAAAACACGCACCACAGCTCTGTTTCGGGCACCATTCGCCACCTGCACCGTGGCACCATGTCCTCCCTGTCCCTGGCTGGTGCCTCTCCCCCCGCCCCCAGCCCTCCCCAGTGCCAGCAGCCAGATTAATCCTCCATCTCAGTGAGCTAGGGCTGCAGAGCCAGCGGCTGCACTTGGCAGGCGCTCACCTCACGCATCTATGGCCATGGGAGCCGGACTGTCCATCCTTCTCGATGCGCCACCACAAGCTCACTCCCACACACTCCCTGGCAGCACCCAGCCATCTGAGTTGCATATTTCTTTCACAAAGGAAAAAAAACAACAACATATCCAACCCTAGAATTTGGAGCTTTCCCTCTAGTATCTCATAAAACATCATGTTCATATCATCATTTCAATCCAGAGAGAGGATTTGCCATGTGAGCTCTGAGAGGCATGCAAATTGCCTTTCTAAACCTCTGGCTACAAGAAGCAAACTTCCGAAGCTGACATTTCATTTGATAAATACCTAATAAAGCTTAAATAATTACTAAAAGCACACCAATGAAAGAGTAGAACAGTGAGAGGTTTGTGCTGGTAAATCAGCGGGAAGAAGGCAAAGCCCCAGCACATCCCGTCCCGGGAGGCGGCAGCGAGCAGCAGGGGCAGGGGACGAGGACAGCGGCGGTGGGCAGTGGCCAGGGCACCGAGCGGGGTGCGGGTGGGCTGTGTGGAATGCAGACGCACGAAACACACATCCGAGGGACATCAGCAGTGTCTCAGCTGATAACACACGGGCCCCCGAGTCATCGAGAGAACCATCTCCTCCACACTGCGGCCACAAAAGAAGGGAACGTCCAGTGTCCCCCCACTGTCACTTCTGGCTCGTGAGACGGTTAACGCGCAAGTGGCTTGACGGCAAGATTTCAATCCTACGATTACGCACCTGGACCGTTTTTCCCATTTATGGATCCCCGACACCTAACCCACTCACTGGCTTTTATGTGCATTGATCACATTTTGTAGTACAATTAAATCTGTATGTAACAGAACCAATTAATCTGGTTTTCCACGTACTGAGTGCCCTTTACAGTCAGACAAATGGACTCGCCGCTGTTAGACTGATTCATCCAGTGGCAAGAGGCTCGATGGGCTGAGCAGGGACCTGTCCCCACCTGGAACAGGGTTGCTGTGGTTGCTGGGGAAGCTGGCACCTCTGCGAAATGGCTCAGAGGACTGACTGTGATGGCCCAGCAGACGGCAGTGGGGTCAGGCTGGGTGTCCCTCAGGAGAGTGAGGGCAGCTCCTAGCGCTGCGTGAACCTCAGGAGCTGGTCAGGCTCTGTCTGGACAGGAAACATTTTCTATAGGACGGAAAGGGCGGCGGCGGCGGCATAATTCAGCTCTAGCTCCCGCTTCCACTCTGTGGGCTGGGCCGACCTCTAGGTTCTTAGAGCCTCGGTGAACAAGGGGACGACGACGACGATGATGACGATAATGACGATGATGACGACGATGAGGATGAAGAGGGGAGCAAGATGTGGACGTCATCTCCCATGTGACTTGCTGTGAGGATCAAACATGAGCGCACATATGAAAGTACCGTAAACCATCCTTTTTGTGCTGGTTTTCCTCCAAATGAACCCAGAGACCACTCAGCATGAGTGACACAGTGACTTGGGGCCAAAAGGCAGAGTCTGAATCTACCCTGCAGGTCACTTCACCTCTGTGCACTTCCACTGTCTCGTGTCACTGGGGACAATCATCACAGGTCCAAAGGGCCACCTCAGGCAGCGCTGTGGCCCTGGCCTGAGTGAAACAGCAGCCCCGTCCCTCTCCACCCTCGTACTCGGCTTTCTCTTTCTCCAAAGCTCCTGTGTCAGTCTGGTCGGGCTGGGGACAAAGACGTGGCTCCACCATAGTTAGTGTTTATAAACATTCCATGCATTTTGGGAAAGTAATTTTTCCAAAATATCATCTACGTATGTCCATTAGTTCAGAACGTGCTAGTTTGTCTTTCACATTTTCCACAAGCATATAATTTTCTGTCAGGTTCTCCCATCAATTCCTTGGAGGGGGTGTGCAACTCTCCTATTCTGACTGTGAATTTGCATATTACCCTGTAATTCTGTCAGTACTTACTTCATATGTTTGAATCTATTGAAGCTACACAAATCCACAAGTGTTGTATCTTCCTGATGAGTCACTTTTACAATCACTGTCAACTCTTTTTATCATTAATAAATTTCTCTTTTAAAATATTTTCTTTTATATTAATAGAGATACACAAGTTTCCTTTGGATTAATAGATTTAATTGATGTTACAAAATAGGGGTCAGGAAGCTACAGGCTAAGCGTCAAATCCCGCCACCACTTGCTTTTGTAAAGGAAGTTTTATTGGAACACAGACACATTTCCATGTTGTCTGTGATGGCTTTCAGGACACAACAGAGCCGTTATGGCTGCCGAAGCCCTAAAACGCCCAACTGAATGTTCATAACGCAGGCGAGACAGGAAGCAATGCCCCCGACGCCTGTGCCCAACGCTCACATGAGGATCAGCACATCGCCTGCGTCTCTGAAGCCACCACAGATCCTTCCTGGTTTCGGCCGGTCCCTCTCCGTCAGCCTCACCCTCCTCCTGTGATCAAGTCTGCTTATCATTCTGCTGGTTCTTTAAGTAATCTTACCTTGTCTGTACCCATGGACAATATATTGTTCAATTTTTTTATGGATTTTGAACTTAAAATAAATAGAATCACAGTGCATAGTTCATTGACAATTGGCTTCTATCACTTAATTTATGATGTTTTTGAGGTCTATCCTTTTTGTTCCATGTGGCTGTAGTTCATTTGCCCAGCTGTTTAGAAAATCCCATTGAATGTGCCAAAATGTATTTTTTCCATTCCAAAGCTGATAAGAATTTCCAGGCTTTCAGCTCGTAGTAAAGAGTGTCTCTGCGTCCATTTCCCTGCATGTCTCCGGATTTCCTCCGCGTGTCGAGGAGCTGCCTGGCCATAGCTACGATTCTCCTCCCCTTTTCCAGAGAAAGCTGAGCTGCTGTCCAGAGTGGTTTCATCCACCCACTAGAAATGCCTAAGATTTGTCTTCATGTCGTAGTCTTACCAACAGCTGGCATTGTCCTTGTTTTCTTTTTGGCCAATTAGGTGACATGATATGAAACCTCATGGTTAATTTTTATTTCTCAGCATATTTAATGAAGTTGACCATCTTTGGTGTATTTAATGGCATGTATATGTCCACTTCTGTGATAGCCTTTACAAGTGGCCTGTCTATTTTCCAAGACTGTTTGTCTTATCCACATTGACTTGCAGAAAATCTCTATTTTGCTTGACAGTAATCTATCACCAACTTCACTGGTGCAAATATCTTCTTGTACATCGTGGCTTTTCCTTTAACTCTCTTTTTTAACATGATTTTTTTTATTTTGTAGTCAAATTTATTCGTTTTTTCCCTTATGATTTGAACTTCCAATATATTGTTTAAAAAATATTATGCCCATATGCAGTCATAAATACATTCTCCTCCCAAATACATATTGCCTCCCAAAGGATTTCACATTTGCTTTCCACATTTAAACATTTTACCCACCTGGAATTTACACTGCTGTATAGTGTGGGGTAGGAATACAAAACAAACTCTTCTCCACTTCGATGTCACCCTGTCTTAGTATAGCTTTGTCATGATTTTAAATTATATTAGTTCTTAATAAAGGGAAGGCAAGTTTCCCCTCATTTTACTTCTTTTTGGTAATCTTATTCTTAGCCTTTTTACTCTTCCATAAATTTGAGTATTGGCATCATATTGTACAAAGAAAAGAAGTCCTGCTGGCATCTTAATGAGGACCACTGACTCTTTAGATAAACTAGGGACAATCTGGCAGCTTTATGAAGTTGAGTCTTCTTATCCACGAGCATAAAACATCCCTTATGACTCCTTTAACTTCTTTCAATAACATTTTATAATTTTCCCCTTAAAGGTTTCTTACAAACCATTAGATTTAGATTTCTTGATATGTACTATTATAAATAGTATATGTTTTACTACATTTTCTAATAGCGATGGCTAGTGACTAAAAATGCAATGTATTTTTGTATATTAAGTTTTCGTGCAAGAGCTGTGCTATTTCTAACAATTTATCTGTAGACTCTTTTGTTTTCTCTATAGAAATGATCACATCATCCAGGAATATTATGACTTTTCTCATCTCTGTTTCCATTCTCACATAGATGTGCCGGCTAGGGCTCCCATACAATGCTGAATAGACTAGCAACAACAGGTACCCCTTCCTGTTCCTGATCTTAAAAGAAATGCCTTCTTCAGTTATCTATTAAATGCGATGTTTCTCAGAGGATTTTTCTATCAGTCTAAGGAAAATTTCCTTCCATTCTTATTTTGCTAAGAAACATTATCAGCTTTTTCTATGTCTACTAAAATTTTTACAAGCTATTTCTCCTTTAATCTGTTAATGGGGTGTATTGCATTAATTGACTTTCTCATGTGGTCCAAACTCATATCCCTGGAATAAACCCAAACTAGACATTACGTGTTGTCTGTTTAATGTGTTGCTGAATTCTTTTTTCATAAAACTTTGGGCTTTTTCCATCTATTTTCACCTGTGACATTGGCCTGAATCTTTCTTATGCTGCCCTTGTTAGCTCGGTGTCAACATTTGGCTCATAAAATGAATGGGGCCTGGTCCCTTTTCTTCCACAGTCAGTTAAACTTTCCAGAAAAGAAAAATGTTTTATTTTCTCAGCTTGATTATTCTCAGTGTAAATTTGAGTCTCCGATGCACGTGAGGAACAGGGGTCTGCGGTAAGAGGACGTAGAGAGACTTTTTCCAGCCAGACAATGGGCAGAGAGACAAAGCCCCCTCCCGGCCTTACTGGCGGTGGCAGTCTGTCCCATCTACTCCTGCTCAGGGCATGCAGCCTTGTGAGGGTCCTGCTCGTCTGTGGGTGGGTCTCGGTCCCAGAACTCCACATGCTGTCTCTTGTCCTCACTGGAGCGTAAAACCCACTTCCCTGAGTGGCTAAGGCTGACAGCCCACTCAAGATGGGCACACTGCCCTCGTACATGCTTGTCTGCTAGATTCAGTCAAGTAAGCATCCCCTTTCTCTTTTGCCAATTCATCTATGCATTTAAAAGTACAAATATTTCCAACTTTTCTAGATGCTTTCAGTGGGAATGTTTTTCAGTTTGTATTCAGTCACTCTTTACAATAACCTTGTAATAAGGAGTTTTCATCCTAAATTTACAAATGAGGAAAACAAACTCAAAGAGGTCAATACTTTACCCAAGCTAAAAACATGGGAATCAGGATCTGAACCAAAGGTGCCTGTAGACAAAGCCTGTGCTCCTAAACACAACTCCAAACTGCCACCCTTCGCAAGGTGCTTCTAGCCCAAGGCTGCCCATTTGTTACTGGCTTACAAGGACATTGTGGAAAGGCCACAGGTCTATGATGCAGCCATAAGTCCTATTCCAGGTGTGGCCTAAGGGGGAAATCCTTTTTTAATACATCCTTGTAGCAAGGAGTCTTGCCTATTTGCTCATTAACTGGTTAAAAATAACAATTCTCAAAAAGTAATTCTGCACAATAAGCAAAATTAATATGTAAAATGCAAACCATAAAACTGCAGCAAATAAGACCAAAGTACTAACATTTGATATAAAAATTACCCATAAAAATCAGTAAGATAAAAACCAGCCTAATGGGGAAATGAACAAAACAGATAGATAAGCAGAAAATTCACAAAAGAAAAATATGAATATGCAACCTCAGTACTATTAATAGACCTAAATGTAAGAGCTACACATCAATTAAACTCTTAGAAGAAAACATAGGAATAAATTGTCCTGACTTTGGGTTAGGCAATGGTTTCTTAACTATGACACCAAAAACACAAGAGAAAAAAAAAAAAGATAAATTGGACTTGATAACAATTTAAAACTCTGTACTACCAAGGGTATCAATCAACAAAGTGAAAAGACAATTCACGATTTGAGAGAAAATATTTACAAATCATATATCTGATAAGAAGTTTATATCTAAAATACATAAACTCTTAAAATTAAAAAGACAAATAATGGACAAAGAATCTGAATAGACATTCTCCAGAGAGGACATGCAAATGGCCAACAAACACAGGAAAAGATGCTCAGTGTCACTAGCCACCAGGTAAATGCAAATCAGCCACAAGGAGATGCACCTCCACTCTCACTAGGACGACTAAAATCACAGGTAGGCAGCGAGTGTGGGCGAGGACATGGAGAGATAGGACCCTCGTTCACTGCTGGTAAGAATAGAAAATGGTGCAGTTGCTCAGGGAAACCGTCTAGCAGTTGTTCCAAAGGTTAACTCTACGGCTACCCTATGACCCCCACATTCTCCTGTGTATATACCCAAGAGAAATGAGAGCACACATCCACCGACAAATCTGTATACGAATATCCACAGCAGCATTATTCGTAACAGCCAAAAAGTGGGAGCAACCCAAATAAATGCCCATCTGCTACTGACTGGATGAACGCATGGGGCCCGACCTCATGGTAATGATGGCTCAGCCGTTAAGGAGAACTGAGATTCTGATACGTGCTGCAACATGAATGAACCTCGAAAAAAACTGTACAGTCTCCAAAGACCACATGTGCTATATGATTCCAGAATGTACATGGAGTGGGATTTATAAGGAATGTTCAGAACAGGTGAATACAGACCTACAGAACATGGGGGCCAGCCGAGTGGCGTGTTGGTTAAGAACTGGCATGGGAGGCCAGAGGGCCCCGGTTCGGATCCCACATATGAGGGCCCGTGACACTGCCCTCTACAGCTAAGATGCTAAACA
>NW_017731485.1:72839-112253 GCF_001890085.2 Hipposideros armiger | reverse complement strand
TCCCCCGATTCCCCAGTGCTGTTCCCATCCCCCAATTCTCCAATAAAAATCTTAAAAAAAAGAAAAGAAAAGAAAATACATGCTTTTACAGTGACTTTCTTAATGTGACAAGACAATGGAAGGCCATTTTTATTTTCTTCTTTGTTCTGTTTTGTTCTAACTTTCCACAGAGAACGTGCACTGGGCTTGTATGACAGAGAAAGCAGACTTGTCATGTGTTCCGGACTTTCCCCTCTCCTGACCCCATCCTCCCCCAAAATGCAGTGATGGATGGTTGCTCGGTTTCAAAGGCAAGGCCCTCCGAGTTAGGTCATTTCTAAGGCGCTTTCCATTCCCAAGACTCTGACTCCCATATTCTCCACTTAGGCTCCTTCTTTCTACAACCCTCCCAAGGCCCCCCAGACTCTCCCCATTGTCTTGGAGGCTCCATGGCCCCTGCTTCTGGGGAGGGCAAAGCTGCTGCCTCTCAAAAAATAAGGCTCTCAGCAGCCGGGGGACGCGGTGCTGGGCGATGAAGCAAGGCAAAGCCAGCAGAGACCTGAATGATTTTTCTCTCCCAAAATATAATTAATCAATTACATCCAAAGAAGTGGAATCGATGTTTTTATAAATGAGATGTTCATACGCCAAGAAGGCACTGCTGCCGCGGTCACACAGCCTCTCACCAGCTGATCTGATGGAAATTACGGGCATTTTAGCTGATGTCCTTGGCTTCTGCAGCAGAACTTTTCCACTCTGGGATCCTGATCATGACTTTCCAGTCCTGGTGCCCAGCCCCCAGCAGATGCGGCATGCCCGGGCCTCCTGGTCAGCCATGCACCCCGAGTCCCAAAGCCGAGCATTCCCGGGCTGCTGCCCCCCCCCCACCCAGGCTTTGGCTCCTGTCACACTGATCTTCCCAGCATCCTCTAGGACACAGGGAACTGATGTGTGACTGGGGACAGTGGCTGAGCTGCAGCTGGACTGAATCCTTTCAATGGAAGAAACACTTATTAAGTGCCTACTGTGTACCATGACTACTTCGGGGACTGGAGCCGCAAAGATAAATCTCAGCCGTGGCCCTCAGGACTCAGAAGAGGAGCGGCCAGAAGTACGCCGTCGCATTCCACCACCACGGGCTGCGAGCCGTCCAAGAGCACAGGGAAGCCCAGTGGACTCTGCCTGTAGTGACGAGGGACCATTCCTCATAACTCCTAAGGGCAAGGAGAAGCCCAGCAAGCAGGTGAGGGTAACAAGGTGTCTGGCAAAGAAGGGAAGCTGAGAACAAGCACATCTCGCTCATTCAAGGAACGGGGCAAGGGAAGGTTCCACAGAGGTGGGCCAGGGCCAGGCAGGGCAGGCTTCACTCGTGTCCCCGTTTGTGGACGTAGCACCACGAGATCACCCCATCCTCCCTGATGACAGGGCTCATCACCAGTGAGTCTGATGGCCTCTCACTCAGGTCCCTGTCAATCATTAATGCTCCATGTAAGAGCCCCCTCCCCTGCCTGAGGGGAACCTATCAACTACCTGCTCAGCCAGGCTGCGTGCAGGACACTGGCTATACGGTGACCAAAGGCATAGCTCCAGAACTCAGACATGCAAACACTTCCAACATCATGGCCACCGTGCCACCCCGTGGGCCTGGTTGCATCACGTCCATCTTCAAATTCCCCACTCAGGCTGAATACATAGCAGGCTCGTAATAAATGATCGGTGCTTTGCCTGCTGAGTCAAGTGAGAAGGGACATTTCTGAAAAGTGAGAGAGGAGGAAAAGAGCTTACCAGGCAGATGCCGGCATACGTGCACAGACACTGGGAAACGAAAGAACGGTGTGTTCTAAAGAAAGAGAAAACTGCACCGATTATCTGGACAGTCACATGCGTAATGAAGAGCAGCTGAGTCAGATCAGTGAAGATGAGAGTGCGCCAAGTTCATGAGTGTGGCTTGGATCTGAGGCACGAGGGAGCCATGGAAAGGTCATGGCCCCACTGCTGGGCGGGAGGGAACCCACTGAACCATCAGAGTCTGCGGCAGCCTCCAGGCACACGACTGGCTCGTGAACAGTCCGCTGGCTGCTCATTCTTTTAGTCTCAATATCGATACCCTTTACATAGGTACTGCTCTGATGGCGCCAAATCACATGCAACTGTCACCAAGGCTGCCCACCCCCAAGTGTCACCAAGGCTGCCCACCCCCAAGTGAAGTCATCATTGGCCAGCTCAGCTTTGAGCTGACAGGAAGTGGGTTCTGCTATCCATTCATACCAATCCACAATAGTCGGCATTGGGAGACAAGCGTGTGTCATTCATGTGTGTCATTCGTGTGTGCACGGGACTGTGTACTTGGAAGCATGTATGAGTCCACGGGTGGGTAGGGGCATCCAAGAGCCCACAAATGTTAATTTGCATGTGTGTGCGCCTCTGAGTGTGTGTGTGCTTGTGTGCATAAATGTTGGGTCTGTGTTTGTGTGGACACGTGCACGTACACGTGTGAGCACGTGCCCATGTGGAGGTATGCACCCAGAGCCAGCCCCGTACCTCCCTGCTGCCTGGCACCCGCTGCCCATGAACACGGAGCATGGGCTCCACCTGTCACGATGGGCCTCTGTACAGAGTGTTAAATATCACAGCTGTTTATTGCCGAATATTCCTCATGCTGACGGCAGCCTACTTCACAGGGAGCTGGGCAGTGGATGAGACACCTCTGCTGACTGCTCATTTTGTGCCATGGAAGCCCCTGCTCAGGGCCTCTGCTCGCCCCCCCAGTGCCACACCGCCCCCCACCTGGTCTCCCCGGAGCAACCCTGCAGCCAAGCTGAGCACACAGCTACCAGCAGTCCTAGCATGTCTGTGCTGTGTGGGCGCTGGGACAGGGGGACTGGAGCTGCACACTGTAGGCCAGTGTGCTGAGCTCTGGGAAGCTGCTCTGGGAGAAGGGAAGCAGGTGGCTCCAGGAAAGTGTTGAGGTTACAGAAGGAAGGGGATATTCAGCAAAAAATTATACAAATAATTGTTTAATTTCAAGTGTGAGCAGTACTCAAAAAGACTGGTAGGGGTCGCCATGAGAACATACAGCTTGGTCGGGGAGACCTCCTTGAGGAAACCATATTTAAGCTGGAACCATAAGGTTGAGCGAGACTTGGCCAGGTGAAGAGAAGGAAGAAGGGTGAGTCGAAAGCTGCAGTATGTGCAAAGGCCCTGTGGCTGGAAAGAGATGCCTGGACGTCAGCAGCCCTCTGAGCCCGGGCAAGAGAGCCAGGCTGGGGGACATTTAAGTCGGTATCTCCCAGAGATGGAGGTTTTAAGATCCCTATACCGTATTCATTAGAAATGGAAAATTTCTGTAAAGCAGCCTTTTTTACCCTCTATTCCCTATTTTCATGCAATTCAGACTTCAAGCAACTGTCCCCTCAGGGCTCCTAACTTGGAGTGGCCATAAAACACTGCGAGTTGCAGCAGACCATTTATTAATTCCTCCCCGAGGAGCAGGCCTGGCGCCTCAGGGGACTGGAAGGGACTCTACAGCTACGGCACTCTCCCAGGTGCCACCGGAGTCTTGGGTCCTCCGATGCGATCTTGCTGCTCCCCAAGCAGTTAATGATACAATGTCTGAATATCTTTCCCAGTTGAGGGGGTGAAAAGGGATCTATTCACTCACACACACACACACACACACACACACACACACTGCCATTCAAACCCTCTCCAAATGCGGCTCACAGTGACCTGCCCTCTCTGTTGCTGCCAGGTGAATACTGTCAACAGTCCCAGCCAATCCCCCCACCCCGCCTGGCTGCCTCGGCAACCTCCATTATTTACGACACACGTAAAATTGAGCGACCTCCATTATTTATGACACGCGTAAAATTGATTGTGGTTGAAAGATCCACACTGGGATCAAATGAGCTCTTCAATTATTGCTGCACAAATAAATCTGTTTCCTGAGCCCCCTGGGGAGGCGGCGTCTAACCCCAGGTTCAAGGTAATAGATATTTCTAGAACAGCACAGCACAGGCGACGCCACTAGGACTGTCATGTCTGCCCCTCCTGGAGCCCCTCCTGTAACAATGGCAGAAGAAGTGGACCCAGCGGTGTCCCCGTTGTCGCCCGCATGGCTTCCCATGGCTGGGCACATGACAGAGATCTCCGTGCCGCAGGCTCTGGGCCTCTCCAATCCTTTTCGCAGAAATATGCAGTAAGTGTTAATGGGGTTACACAAAGATTAATAGAGCTCTCAGGGTGTTCGGGCTTGGCTGGTATTTCTTCCACAGAAAGCCATCAGCTCAGGAAAATTTAATGATGACTTAACCCACTAGGACAACAGACAGACAACCTCCACCCATCTTGGGGTTCATCTTGACCCCTTCCTGACAGGACAGAGCTCTCCCGGGTATGGCAGGAGCAGAGACTGCACGGTACTGGGGGATACACACAAACATCAGTATTAGGGACCAGGGACTACAGGTCACATGCGGCCCACAGTGGCATTCTGCTTCATATAGCCAATGTTTTTGGAAAATGAGGAATCTGACTACGTCACACCTGCGTGTCCCCACAGCCCTGGCGGGCAGAAACCAGGACCACATCCCCTCAGATGGTGAGTAACTGCCGGGCCCCGTTCATTCATTTAACAGCCTGGGCCCTGTAAGCATCTGAACATGGAGGCCCTGACACTTCCCATGTCACTGAGCTGTCACCACGACTAAGACCTCCCCTCGGTAGCCGCGACCTCAGGTTGTCCCAGCACAAGACAGAGAAGACTGAGGTAAATCTGTGAATCTGCAGACCTCATGACAACTGCTGGCTTTAGGGGACCAGCGTGATGTCTCGAACCCAGCTAGAGAAGATAGCATAAAATAAAACATGTCCTTATTTTTCGTTGCCATCGCAACATTTTTTTAAGCCCCTCCACATAATAAATGGGGACAGGCACAGGTGTGGAACTCCCATTTCAGAAGTAACAACAGCCTTGGGTAAGGAAGGCACTCTAGCAGAGCATGGGGGACAAAAGTGTCACTTCCTTGGAAGGAAGTGAGTGCCTGCTCTGTGCCTAGGCCCTTTTAAATACAACATCGTGCCTGACCCAACAACCCTACAGACTAGGAGTCGATAGCTCCACTTTACAGATGAGGAAATCAAGGCTCAGAACCATCAAGCAATTTGCCAAAGGGCATTTGGCTGGGATGAAAGGGATCTGATAGTAAAACCTATTCATTCAACAAACACTTTCTGAGGTCCCTCCACGTGCCAGCAACGCGTCTTCAGGACTGACAGACAAGCCCCAGTCCCGGCGGAACTCACCTGTCTGACACCAAGGTCCAGATGTGTCCCCAGAGCTCCACCTGCTTAGAGGACGCAGACGAATGCCAACCCCAGGACATCTCGGCTCACACTGAGGATGGTGCTCCCATGTTCACCTCTGAAACAGTCGCAGGAAGAAACCTGCAGTCTCCTTGGAGTCAGGTCGGAAAGCACGGCCTTCAGAGCTCAGGCCCTTGGAAAGCTGAGGCTGAATCCCTGGAAAAGACGAAGGGAAAGTTGCCCTGTCAACTAGTTTTCATCCGCAGTGGGGCTCCTGCCAACAAGGCTCCAGAAGGGTGCCCCGGGGAGCTGTCCCTCGCCACGTTCCAGACTGAGTGTGCCTTCTGCCTTCCCTGCCCCTCCCCCAGCCTAAATAGCGGCTGTCCTGGTGGGTGGTGACCGACACCTGAGGGAGCCACTGGCACTGCCTAAGCAGACACTTGTCTTAAGCTAAGCTCCCCAGAAACAGAGCCTGAGGTGGGCTTCTGAGGAAGGCAGAGCTCTCCGCAGAAGCGGAGTGAGGAGGCAGAGTGGGACAAGGAAGCAAGAAAAGCAAACCTCCATTCTCAACCCAAGACAGCCTTTAGCCTGATCCCAATGGAGTCTGGAGCCAAAACTGAACCACAGAGCTAGTCCCAAATGGAGGCAAGTGGGCCAGGTTGGGTCAGTCAGCCACCGGCTGCTGTGGTGGGGCAGGGGAGGTGGCTCCCCTCAGCCCCAGGACAGCTGTAACGCTGTGAGCAGCCACCCCCACAGCACAGGCAGTGATGGGTTCTCAGCCGAGGACCAACAGCACCCACCACAGAACTGAGCCTGGCGAGTATCAGCGCCATCTCATGGCAGCCGTGATTATTTTAAATTGTCCTCACAATTTTCAGGCTGAGCCAGTATCACATCCTATGGGAAAAACCTTTACACATCTTAGGCATCTGCTTTGGGCCCCAAGACCTGAGTTAGTGAAACCAGGTCTGCAGTGCTAACACAATGACAGGAAGAAAATTCCCCTCCTCGGATGTGGATACCACACGCCCTGGATCGCCCGACATCAGAGACCCGAGAAACCCTGTCGGGATGTTTTGACATGTGCAGTCCAGGCTTCAGACAGCCGCTCCCCAGTGGAAATGTGAGCTGAGCAGACACAGGCTTAGGACGTCGAAACGGCAAGAAAGATCAATCTGGAAAGCTTAGCGTGTAAAGCTTGGCATGCACAGTGATGATGCCAAAATGGCAGCTTTTCAAAGCATATTCCTTTTGCCCTCCTGGGGCCACAAGAAATGAGTGTTTTCCCAAAGTCACTAGCCTTGTGCCATCTGTGGCTATCATGTCGAGGGCCCGTGCAGGGCTCGCCACAGGAGGCAGGGAGAGGGACCCCCGCTAAACGCCCTCCCCTGCCTTGTGTCCAACCACACGACACCGACTACGTCCTGCTGACACCTGCATTTAGGTCCTGGTTAGGACACCTCCCATGAGGGGGCCTCGAATATCCAAGAGTCTACACTTCACCTCATCACTCGAGGGCCTCGTGGGCATTTGAAAGTCACCATGACCAAGGACTCCTGATGTCACCCCCTTGTTCCCCCATCTCTGTGCAGCACGACTCAGTTTTCTCAATTGCTCAGGTCAACACCATCCTCTTCCTCATATTCTTAAGCACATATATAACCTGTCAATGAGTTCTGCTTTCTGTACCTTCAAAATGCACACAGAAGCTGAGCACGTCTTTCTGTTGCCGCTGGCAGCGCCCTCCTCACCCCTCAGCTGGACCCCTGCAAAGGCCTCCCCCAGGCCCCACTTCCTGCCCCTCCCCTCCCATCTGTCCTCAATGCAGCCACCACAAGGAGCCTGTCCACAAGTCAGATCTGTCACTTGCCTGCCCAGTGTCCCTCCGTGGTCCCCGTGTCACTCACAGTGAAAGCTGAATTCCTAGCGGAGTCCCCGGCCCCGGCAGGCCCCACTGCGAACGCCGGGACCGCTCCAGCCTCCGGGCTTTTGTCCTTGCTGTCCTCTGCCACAAACACTTTCTTAGGGACCAGGCGGGTAGCAACCTTGGACCCTCCCCCAGATGCCACCTCCTCGAGTCACTCCCCGCCCCCACCACTTCCAATCCACCTTTTCTGCCTCACTTATGCCTTAGGACTGACCATCACCTCAAATAGCTTCTTCTCACCTCTTTACTCTCTTACCTGCCCCCTCCCCCCAGACTCCAAGCTCTGTCAGGGCCTGGACATCTGTCTCTGTGTGTTCACTGCTGTACCCCCAGCAGCCAAAACGGTGTCTGGTAAATAGTCAACACTCAGTAAGTATTTCATAAACAAAGGGGTAAATAAATGCACTTAAGCATTCTTGGTAAATTGATTCCCTTTTTAACATTTTTCCCATTTTTAAAGGAAACGTATATGGGGCTGTAAAAGGACGAGCATCAACAGTCATACAGAGAAGTTACCCAGAAAAAGAAATATAATGAAAAGAAAATGCTGGTATTACATCTAGCTAGATATTTAAGTGGTCCGCGTCTCTCACCCTGCAGCACAATTTCTCTTTTCTAAAAATGGGGATCAGCAATTGTTTAAAGACACACGAGCACCAAATCGAGGCTGTTTTTTAACTAATCAAAAGAGCTGTTAGAGAACTGAAAGGTAAGTCCCTCTCCAACTCTTTGATTCGTGTTAACTGCCCCGGGTCTGGGTCTTCATCTTGAATCCCCATAAGTATCAAGGAGCCCACAGTTCTGGAAACAATGGAACAGGTATTCACAACCTTCAATTTTCTGAGCATCAATTCCTCCCAGCTGTTCCCCCATATCTATCTAGGGCAACTCAATTTTCTCAATTGCTCAGGTCAAAACCGACATCATGCCCTCAGCCTGTCACACAGCACATACCCACCCACCCGTCGGACCTCCTGCTGCCCTGCCTTCACGTATTCCCCGAGCGTGAGCACGTGTCACTGTGAGCAGTGTCCCTTCTTTGAGTGGACGGGCGGCAGGGTGCTGAGAGTGGCTGCACACAGACTGTGTCCTGAAGACACGGACAGTGAGGCTGGGAGGCAAAGCGCGCATGCACGTGACACACACACAGTGGAAGGGACGGTGGAGGTCATGTGCTCCGGGGGCCGTGGTGTGTCAGCGTCCACACACGCACACAGGCTCCTCGTGAGAAGAACGTGCTCCCTTGCACACCTACATCAGGGCGGGAAGGTATGACTTGCTCTGTCCAACAAGACGTGAGTGGAAGGGACGGTTTTTTAATTCAGAGTCAGCGCCCTGGGACACACCGCCATTCCCGCTCACCGGATGGGAGCAGCCCACCTTTCCCGAGAAGAGCAGGTGTCAGCTGGCGGCTGGCCTCCAGCCCGCACACGTGGACCAGAGCAGTGTGACTTGCAGACACACACGCAGCTGAGCCTCAGGGCTGACGTCGCGCTGCAGGGTGAGCGCTGATGAGGATGGAAACTGACGGAAGAGGTGACTTTACCTGCAATCAACCAGGCCACTTCCTGACGGGTCTCACACCACACGCACCACGCCCAAAGCCATGTCACGGCAAACCGAGCGGTTCTGAGAACAGAACATTCTGGGTAAGGCCATGCCAGGGATGGGAAAACTCTGAAAACTGCCTAGAGAGGCCAGGGACAGAAAGGAGAAGGCTGGGGGGCTTTGTCCAGGGTAGTGGGTCGTTTGTGGTTTCTCCATTCGTGCTATCAGGAAAACGTACTTTTCTCTCCCCACCTGCCCGCCTGCCCTTCGAGCGCTGGCGTGGCCCCTCTGCCCTCACACCCCCACTCTGCCGGGAAATGTGCAGCTGTCCTGACCAGAGCCAGCCCATGATGAGCCTTCTCACAGTGTCCCCTTTGGAGCGCCATTCCCTTGGAGATGGGGAGGCCGAGGCATTGACCCCCCACCTCTCGTCCCCCTGTGGTTGAGGGTCCCGTCCGCCACTTCCTGGTGGCACCTGCCCTGAGCTGAGGGGCCTCCACTGAGGCAGCAGATACAGCAGCACAAGCGTGAGGGGAACACTGACCACAGAACCGTCCACACAAGCGCTGAAATCAGATGCTCCGGGGGGCGTGCTCAGTGCATCACATGCGTCTGCCACAAGCAAGGGTGAAAAGCATCCAGCACAGGCCTTTCTCCCAAGGGACTGGCTGCCCAGCACACAATTCCGATTCAATTTTTTCCAGGCATGTCATTGTCCCCCACCCAACCCCCAGTACTGCTTCTTCCCGCAATTCGGGGAACGGCCCACCACCCCTCTTTCTGAAACTTCAAAAGTAGCATCAGTTTCTCCCTCTCCATCACCTTTCAGACCAAATACGGATTCTGAGACAGGTTTTTCCCTGGCCGCCCCCACCCCAGCGGTCACTCTCCCCAGCCCCGCTCTGCATTCTTGTCGCACCAATCACCGATGGCTGCCGTGATCGGCGTCTTTCTTCCACATCTGGAATGTCAGCTTCAGAGCATATGAGCTTCCCTTCCTGGTTCACCCCCCGAATCTCCAGTGCGTAGAACAATACCTGGTACACAGCTGGTGCTCGGTACTTAACAGGCAGCTCACGGGGACAGGGACCCACAAAGCCCACCCGCTGCTCACCTGGGCAAAGGTGAGTCAGAAACCTCAGTTTGTCACTGCGTTCACCATCACCTCTCTTTCTGGTGGCCCCACCTGAGATAACGGCACATATGAGGCATGAAGTGTGACCCAACCCCCTGGACAGGGAGGAAGGCTTCTGGGAGCAACCGCAGCCGCTCCGCCCACAGCACCCAGGCTGAAAAGTCAGCTGTGAGCGGGGAGGTCCAGCACGGCAGCTGCACGTTTCCTTCCAGCTGCACAACTTTGCAGCCGTCCTCCCAGCCCTGCCCAGGTCCCCCACACGCTCCCCTGGCCCAGCAGCTCAAGGACGCCGCCTTCAATCCTGGCCCCAGAGGGACATTCCTCTTGCTGGTGCAGCCAGAATCCCCTCCCTGAGAAGACAACATAAAGATTAACTAGGTGAGAAAGTTTTTCCCTTGGCTCTGAATCTTGGGACATTTGTCTGACCCAGCACGTGTTCTCTAGGAGACAGGCTAAATTAAAATACTAATGGACTGCTGTATTTAAAATACATTTAGCAATGATTAACAGCTCGGTAGGTGATGTATGTTTCAATAATTTCTTATTACAACGTGGGGAAACCTCAATAAATATTCTCGGGGTAATTAGTGGGTGTTTATTTAACATTCAGCTGTGTTTTCCTGCACATCCAGAAGGTGTCGTCACGCCAGCGAGGCCCCGCCTGCATGCACAGAGGGACCCACACCTCAGCAGTCACCAGCCTTGGCTTATCGGCAGGAGGGAGGGTCCCATCCTCCGGGAATAGCCCCCCTGGAGACATGTCTGGTGTGGCCAAAGGGTCGGTAAGTAGGGTTTACTTAACTCTTCACTATCGTTAAAAAGAGCGCACACAAACGTTTGCAGTTTCTGATATTTCTGAGAATCTGGCAACACCCAGCTTTCCCCTCAAGCCACCCTCAGCAGAACCTGAGGGCACAATCCTCTCCAGGTTGTCACAGCCATCCATTGCACCAGGTTGTTTATTTAAAAGTCAGCCCGGACCCCACAAACATTTAAGTTTGCAACTGTGACATACCCTAGCTAGCCTTGCATTGGGCCACCCCAAGGATGAGAGCCAAACATTACCCAAATGCCACAAGCAGTGACGCTGGCAAGGAAAGGGGGAAAAGGGGTGCCTGAGAGATACGGGAGCTGGACCAGGCCACTCAAGTCACCCCCTCTGAGCCAGGCCATACCCTGGAGACTCTCATCCCTTAACCTCCCAAACCAAGAAGCACAGACAGCACTGGCTGGTGCAGTCGACTCAAAGCCAAGAGCGTCTGCTCAGGCCCAGTGCCTCTCCCCTCCCCATGTCTACGATCGGGGGCAGCAGTGGTAAGCACGGCTAGGTCCCCAGGTCATAGCCACACACACACACACACACACACACACACACACACGTGTGTACACACACACGTACACACACGCACGCACACACAAACAACTCCCTGTGCCTTAGTCTCCCCATATGTCAAACAGGATGATAATACTAACAGCGGTACCTTCCCCAGGAGGTTGTGGGTCAGAAAGTTCCATGAATAAGCACAGGGATAGCAGTGTTCCTCACACTTCAGCACATGTTAGAAACACGGGGACGCTTTTTTAAAATACAGATGCCTGACTCCGAAGCCCAGAGATTCTGACTTTGTTGGTCTGGGGTCAGTCCAGGTATTAGGGTTTTTTAATTCTCCCCAGATGATATTCATATGCAGCCAAGTTTGAGAACCTCTAATGCAAAGTGCCTGAAATAGAACCTGACACTAAGAAAGCATGAGGCAAAGATTAGCTCCTCACATCTTTCAGGTAACAGCCTAGATTTCACTTCCTGCAGGAAGCCTCCACCCCGTGCCCTCTCCACCAGGACTGCAACTGTCTAGTTACCTGTCTGTCTTCCACTGTAGACCACGAGTTATGTCCCAGCACGTGGGGCAAGGCTGAGCATAGAGAAGCTGTCATTCAAATTGGCTGAACAAGGCCTGTGACTCCCAAGATTATTTCAGCCGTCCAGGGGCTTCCTACGCCGTGCGTACACCTGACATCAGCCTCTCCATGAACTAAACGCCAGCGCTCAGCGCCTGCTCAGCACCACCACGTGGCCCTTCAGCAGCTTCTGACACCAAACGCACCCCAAACCGCTGTTGTTTCCTTCTGCAAACTTGACTTCTGCCTCAGTCTTCCCACCCCATTCAGCTGGCACCTTCACTGTCAATTTCTCAAACCAAAAGCCTTGGAATCATTCTAAGTCACCTCATTTTCTCCATGAGCAGATCCCATCACTGCAACCCCTAAGCCCACCCAGAGCCAGCCCTCACTCCCTCCACCATTACTGGGGGCCCAAAGCCACTGTCATCTCTCACCCAAAAGAGCCGTCATTCCTGTCTCCACTCTTGTTCCCCAACAGTCTGTGACAGCACAGCAGCCAGGACAATCCCACCATACGACACAAATAAGGCCTGGTGCGTCCTCTGCTCAAAAGTCCCCAGGGGCCCCCAGTGTCACTCACACTAACATGAGGACCTACCAGAGCCCAGCATCTGCTGCACGATGAGCCTGGCCACTGCTCCGACCTCATCTCCTGTCACTGTCCCATCCGCTCACTCTGCGACAGCCACCCAGCTTGCTTGCTGCCATTCAAACACCCGGGGCCCCTCATGCTGCTCCTCTGCCTGGGACCCTCTTCCCAAAACCCCTTTTATCTTTGCCTACACATCAGAGGGGCCTCACAGACCACCCTGTCTAAGGTCCTCCTCCAAGCCCTATCCCTCACCATCCCCCTTGCCCTGCTAAACTTTGTGTCAGAGCATATGTTGCCATCTGGCAAACACCCGTTCTTCGTCACATGCCTCCCTACACACTCCGCCCGACACAGTGAGCCCCATGAGAATACACTCCTTTCCTGCCCGGTCCACGGCGGTGCTGGCTGCCGGATAGTAGGTGCTGCGCCTCAGTTTTCAAATCCAGCCACTGAAAGTATAAATGCAAAGTAAGATTCTGGACTGGACACTGGAACAGGGAAAAGAGCAGTAGTAGGGAAACGTGAAATCTAAAGAAAGTCTGCAGTTTAGTTAATGGTAGTGCACCAATGTCAATCCCTTACTTTTGCTAAATGCACCACGTTAGGTAAGAGATTAACATTAGAAGCACCTGAGTGAAGGGTCTTCAGGAACTTTCTGTGCCATTTCTGCAACTCTTCTGTGAAAGCTTAGTAATCAAGTAAGTGACAAGGCTGGCGTGCCCTGGCTACGACGACTCCCCAGGTCATGCAGAGCACCGCCCCGTGCTCCACGAGACCTCAGGTCCTTGCAGCTGCAGTTCTCCACTACTGTGACACAGCCAGAAAAGAGAGCGAGCGTGCATTGCACCTCCGAACCCACCCCGCTGTGCTTTAACCTCAGTCACACCGAGGAAGTAATGGGAAAGCCTAAGGAACTCTCTTTTGGGGATTCAGCTGGAATGTCCAGCACTCCCCACCTGGGGATTCACCGCAGCTGCTACTGAATGACATTCTGAAAGAGAAGCCAGAAACGGGGCTGGTGGCAGGGAGAGGCAGCCTGGGATGGATCCTTGTTAATAGCTTTGTGTGTCCCCACCCCCATTCCAAAGTCACAGACTGAAGTCCCAGCCCCAGGTCCTCAATGTGCCTGTATTTGAAGACAAGACCACTTAAGAGGTAATTAAAGTTAAATGCAGTCACATGGGTGGGCCCTAACCCAGGTGACTGCCTTTGGACGTAAGGCCTTGGACATAAGAGCTGGTCCAGGGAACCTGAGGCTGTTAGGCTGGACTCTAATCCAATCTGGCTGGTGTCCTTGTAAGAGAATAGCCCACAGGGAGGGACAGCAGGGATGCGCGCACAGGTGAGCATGCAGCTAGAGGGAGGCCGTCTGCACACCAAGAGAGCCGCCACAGGAGAAGCCACCCCTGCAACACCTTGATCTTGGACTTCCAGCCTCCAGAGCCGTGAGAAGAGAAGTGTCTGTTGTTTAAGCCACCCAGTGTGTGGTATGTTGCTCTGGCAGTCCGAACAGACTGACACAATTCCCCAGGCATACTCCTGCCTGTGGGGGCTCCTGGAGGAGGTGAAGAAAAAAAGGAGGGAGAGGGCGATAAGGAGAGGGGAGGAGGCTCTAGGAGAAAGGGCAGGGGAGAGCGGACTCTGAGTCCCCCCCAGGACTGGCTTTACAGATCCTGACAGCATTGACAACCTTCTCTCACAGCTGCCCCAAGTCCCCAGAGTGGCCTCCCAGTCAGGCTGTCCCCACCCAAGACCCCCCAGGTCTCCCCCAACCTAAGGGAGCTCCACGCCCGGCCTGGTCTCACAGCTGTCACTGTCTTGTTAGAGCAGGGCTGTCTGTGCCAATCAAACATTACAACCCTCACCATGGTCTGACTTCTTACCTGTGCAACCTCAGGTGGGCTGACTGCCCTGGTCCTCTGTGGTCTTGTTTTTAAACCTCTCTGGAGCTCTGAGCTTTCAGAGAGGTTCCGAAAGTGAAGGTCTTAGTACCTTGGTGGTGGGGAGGTGTCCAATCCACGGGGGTGGGGTCCCTTTGTCACTATGAATGCTGTGGTGGTTGGTTGGTAATGTCAACCAGTGGTCACTGGCACCAATTCAACCCCAACAGGAATCCCCAATTTGGGGTGGGGTGAAAGAGACTCTGTTTAGTGCAAACAACTCAACTGTGACACACCATGGCTGGGAGGTGGCCCTCACCCAGGTGTCACAGCTCAGCCCCTCAAGCTAGACAGCCCTACTCTGCTCTGTTCTGCTCCATCTAACCAGTGACCTGCCGAGACAGCACCACTGAGCCGGCCATGCAGCTCCAGCCAGCGAAGTGCGCTGAGCCCCAGGGGTGCTGACTTATATAGAGACAGTCCCGCCCCTGTCTCTGATAGGTTTGTTCTCATGAGCCGCCAGGAGCCCCTCTTGATACCTAATTTTCTTTCTTGGGGTCCACACCAGCTAACCTGTGCCTCCTGGCTATTTGGCGAGGATGCTCATACTTGTTAGAACCCGGAGGAGTTGAAGCGAGGGAGTGGTCCCTGGGCCCCCAAGGGCACACCCACTGGCCCCACCCAGTGTCCCACAAACTCCAGGGACCTCAGCTTCCACTGAGGCTCCGGGAATGGGGAGGTGATCAGGTGGGGACCAACCCTGAGAATCACAGAGCTGGATTTGGGAGGCTGAGATCAAGCCAGAATTAGAAACACTGCCAGAAAAATTGGGACACTGTCCAGCTGGGGAGAATGCAATGTTTAGGGAAAGGCAGCCAGAGCCCCCCAGACCCTGGGGGTTCAACATTGGGGCAGCACATCACATGCGAGCCGCCCTCACCTCAGGGTGAGAGCCTACCGAGCGCTTGCAAAGTGCCGTGCTAGCCGTCCACAACCACAGCTCAGCCGCCTTCCAAAGGCCTTCACAAACTCTGGCACAGAGTGACATGTTCAAGGCAGAGCGGAGCCGAGATGGAAGTCCAGGTCTGACTCCTAAACCCTAGCATCTTCTGCAGATGGGGCTAGTCTGGACCCGGTGCGGGCGGCCTGGCGGGCAGCTGGACGATGTTTATTTGGGCGTTGGGCAGACTGGGAAAAGTGGGGCTGATGCCCCTAGTGTCTGTTCCGCCCCTGGAGGCTGGCTGTCCACTTCTCCAAGTTCCTGAGACCAGGATGGGGAAACGAGGGGCGGGGGCAGCTGAGAAACAGCAGGTGGCCACATGGGAAGTGCTGGGGAGAGGTGGGCTAACAAACGCCGTGACAATGTGACAGTGTCAGCAGTAACTGCTTTTGCCACACTATTCCCGGCTGCGACATGACTAACAGGGCTGCAGGTGGCATGACAAGTGGGGAAATTCTTCAAGACTGAGAGGCACAGCGGAGGGAGTGGCGGTGCGCTGAAGGAATGGCTCCCCCTGGGGGTGAGAGGAGTCAGCCTGGGGCTGGGGCTGGGGCTGAGCAAGCTGCCACCCCCTCCCCACCGCTGCCACCTCCTAAAGCGGAGGCCCCGCCATTCTGAGACTCTAGACATATTAAAAATTAAAGAATGCTCAGACAATCTCACAAGAGTCATGACATACCTCCAGTGCACACATTAACATGCTAGCACCCTCAGGAAAACAAAAAAGGCTAAGCAATGTAATCATACTTTCCATAAGATAATTATGTGAGTTCTAATTCTGTGCCCCCTATGGGCAGGGAGGTCCAGATATGGGACACACATTTAAAGTTTGTGTGTGGGTGTCTGAATATAATGGTGTATACGCCTTACTTGGACGTGATGTCAGAAATTTAAATCATGTTTCTCTGAGAATACGCGTGTGTCTGTCTACACATGTGCACACCAGCACTTAGAATGTGCCAGGTGGGGAGTACAACCACAGAGCTTCGTGAATAGTGATGCATTTAAACCCTATGACAACCTGAGGAGCAGGCCCTGTCATCACCCCCATTTCCCAGGTGAGGAAACCAAGGCAGGACATGGCTGAATGGCAGAGCTTGGGGTTTGAGCTCAGGGCATCTGGATGCAGAGCACTTGTTTGAAGTCCCCATAAAAGGCGCACCTGTCAGTCTTTGGGGGAGGTGAGGTCTGGGCCTTGTGGACCTCCTGCTCACCCCCATCTCCACCAGGTCCCCCAAAGCCTGATTGCCTCGTTTGACAGCTCATCAGCCAAAGACCCCCCGAGGCTGAGCACTGCCCAGTCCCTGACCTGGAGGCCACGGGTCCCAAGCTGCTGGCAGAGAGGAAGTTTTCAGGAGCCCACCTTCCAACAGCTGCTGGCTACTCAGCTTGAAATAGACCCGGTGGGCACGGGCTGGGCCCCTGGACACCGGCCCCGACAGGAACTGGTTAGGGCTGTGACAGCCCCCCACTGGGGGACTGCCCAGCCAACCTGTGCCCGCTCCACCACCTTCGTCTGAGCACTGAGCTCAAACGTCCCCTCAGGGAGCTTTGTCCTTCAGCCACACTTATTATGTCACCCATCTCTTCATAACACTCACTGAAATCTAAAGTGTCACCCTCTACATATTTACCTCTTTGCAGATCCACTGTCTCTGTCCATCAGAATTTAAACTCAGAAAACAAAAGCTACATCCCTCGCACCCAGTGGCTGGCGCATAGTAGGTACTTCCTCATCTTCAAGTACAGCAGCTTAACAGCTTCAATTACCTCTGTCCTCTGCTTTTGTTGTCACATTGCCTCCTCTGACCCTGACCCTTCTATGTCCCTCTCTGAGGATCCCTGTGATTATATGAGGCCTCCCCAATAATCCAGGACAATCTCCCACCCCAAGATTATCTTAATCCCGGCCACAAAGTCCCTTCTGCCACATAAGGTGACATATTCACAGGTTCCTGGGATGAAGGACCGTTATCTGTCCACCACAATGACTCTGAACGTCCATCGTCCCACCCCCATCACAGAGGGGACATGACACATGGCATAACTATTAAAAACAGCATCCATGCCAAAGGGATGGAATGCTACCAAGGGGGCTTGAGGGCCCCCCCCCCGTAACCCAGAGGCCCTTCCCTGGCACACTCAATGTGCAAGGTTCTGTACCAAGCTCCCTCAGAGTTAACTCACTGACCGGTCAAAGCGAGTCCAGCAGCTAGCCACCAGTGTTGTCCCATCTTACAGACGAGAAAACTGAGGCATGAGGCAACCAAGGACCTTGCCCAGCCCAGCGGGCAGGTGGGGAGCTGGGCCGTCACACCGGTCCCAGCCCTCACCTGCACAGGGCATTTGCACGAAGACTGTCATATGTCGGGGCTCATCATGTGCCAGGCGGTGGGGCTGTGCTGACCTCAGTGGGCATAGTCCCATCTCATCCTCACAGGACCCTGGACACTGGGACCCGTGCACCCACTGTAGTGAGGACATAACAACAGCGATGACACCAAGATAGAGCCCTGCGACACTGAAAGGCAGCCTGGCACCACCAGGGTCCCCATCTGGCAGGGCTGCCCAGCGTCCGCCTCCCCCAGAGTCTGCTTTGCCCTTCAGCAGCCGTCCAGGGGCTGGCGAGGTGGCACCAATAAGGTACGACACCGCAAGATGATGCACGACCATTAACACAGCTGGCAGGGCTCATCAGAGGCACGGGTCTCACGTTTCCAGGCGTGGGTGAAGGCCGGACAGCACAGAGACGTGACCCTGCCTATATCTCCAGAGAAAGCCCCACCCCAGCTGGCAGGTCAGCACCACACACACACACACACACACACACACATTCACACACAAACTCACACACACACTCACACACACACACTCATACACACACCACACACACACTCACACACTCACACTCACACCCATACACACACCACACACTCACACACACACACACTCACACACTCACTCACACACACTCATACACACACTCACACACACACCACACACACACTCACTCACACACACCACACACCCACACCCACTCTCACTCACACACAAACACACACACACACACTCATACACACACCACACACCCACACACACTCACACTCACACTCACACACGCACATACTCCCGCCTAAGCTCTGCGAGCCCAGCTCAGTCCCAGGTCAGTTTCCCACGCCGGGTCCTACAAACCCCGTGATTTAAAACTGCTGATCCAGGTCCAGCCTCTGAGGTGGAGCTCGTGGCTCTGGGTTTGGGGTCCCTGGCCTTTCGAAATAAGAGTCCTAACCCAGACCTGCTTCGTTCATTCATTCATTCATTCTCCAAAACTGTGCTGACCACTACTGGTCTAGGCACTGGTGCCGAATGGTAACCAAGACAGAGTCCTCCTCTTAAGAAGACTTTCCAGAAACGGTACAACACAGGGACCATGTTCAGATGCAGACACTTCAGAGCAGAGATGCATGCCCCTGTCCAAGGTCACAGAGTCTATGAGTCACACAGTTGGTCTCTGAGCCTTTCTCTAAGCATCTTCTTTTAAAGTTGACTGACTTGAAACCCCTGTAATGGACGAGAGCCACATTTGGGAATCAGAAAATAAGTCTCTGAAGAAAGGAATTATATGTGAAGGGCAAGTGTGAACTTAGCACAAATCCTGGCACCTAGTAGGTGCTCAGGGAGGGGGGAGGAGAACGGGGAGGAGGGGTGTGGGGGGGGACGGAGAGGAGGCTCAATTTCAGAGGTGCCCATGTTCTCAGCTGAAAGAGACAGTGAGGCTGGCAGTTTTATTGTTCAATTGTTTCGTATGGATTTTGAATAAAAAATAAATTGGCTTCTTGTGAAGAGGATAACCCTGAAGGCCCAGAAGCCAGTGATGAATCATGCTGACGGCCCCTGACGCCTCTCCTCACAGCGGAAACTCCGTTTGCAGCCCAGGGGAGGACAGGGTTGCGTGGCTGGTGGGGGGCATGGCCTCCCACCGCCCCTCCCCCAGATGGAGCCTGGGGTGTCAGGGGAGGAAAGCTGTGCTGAGGGGACTTCTCTACCCTCTCCTGCTCACCGTTTGCAAACAGCTGCCCTGAACGGGGTGCCCAGCTGCATTCACAGGCCCTCTGCCTATGTGATCTTCCCTGAATGCCAGCTCCCTCTGCCTCCTGCTCACTCTGGGATCTGGGCCACAGCCCTTCCTCGCATCTGTAAAACGGGCACGGGGAAAACCCCGACCCAGGACTGCCGCAAGAATTAAGTGAGACGGGTGTAGGGTGCATGCAGCACGGAGACCGCCTCAATGTGGGTGTGCGATCACCGCTCCCTGACATCAAAAGCAGGAACTGAGTGGTTCTCAAAGCCACAAAGGCCACCATCTCCACCAAAGACAGGATAAGAAGGAATTAGGAAAGGAGGGAAACTTCAGGCACACCCAACTTGAAAATGAATAGAGGAAAACATCTCCCATAAAGATCCATGTACAGTGGGGGTTTTTTGGGAGGTGGGGGGTCAAAAGTGAGCCCAAGAGAGAGCAGGGGATAGAAGCAGAAACCCAGAGGTCTGTCAGGGCTCTTCCAGTTGCACTCGAAAGAAACCAACTTGAAACGGCTTAACCAGGGAAAGAAAGCACTGGCTCATGTGACTTAGACGCAGCTTCAAGCCCGGCTGTGTGGAGAGACACCAGCGTGGCGGCAGCGTTGAGTGCCTGCCTACAGCCTCTCCACGCTCTCTCCTCCTGCTCGGGGAAACTCACTTCTAGCAGGACCTTCAAATGCCCCAGCACTGGGCCCCACTGGCCTGACTCAGGTCACACACGTGCCCGTCCCTGAGCCCATCACTGCAGCCAGGATGGGTGGCATGTGCCGACTGGTCAAGCATGGGCCACTCACCAAGTCTTGGGACCATTACAAAGTAGCATTAGCCCCACTTGAACCAGTGAGAAGGGTGATTTCGCAAAGGAAAATCAGGGCTCTGTTTTAGAAGATGGAGAAATGGCGACTGGACAGGCAACCCCGAGCAGAGGCTCTTGCCGCCCTGCAGCCATCGGCCATCATTTCTTTCTCCAGCTGCATGTGACACCAGACGTGGAGGATCCAGCCTCCCCCATTCTCACGTGTGCAGGAGCTGCTGAATGTCCTCCTGTTCTAGCCCACTCACCCACCACGCAGCTAGCAGCCACTCGAAGCCAATGCAAGCCTTGTCACCGTCCCTGCTGAGCGTCTTGGGCACCTGGCTTCACCTGCTCAGCCTGGGACTGTAGGTACAAACCTCTGAGGCTCTTCTACCTTTGTCCTCCGCTTCAGACTCACGCAGGTTCCTTGGACCTGATGAGGTTTGACCTCTGCTTTCCCTAAATCGTGACTTGGACTCATCCTGTGGCACTTTCTGACCACTTGGGAAATCCTTTCTCCCCAACGTGCACTGAGACCCCACAACTACCAGACACAACGCACCCCCGGCCCCAGAAGAGAGCTGGCCCCTGATGACCACAAGCAGCTCGGGGTCTTCCAAGGCCCCAGGAGACAGCCTTACAAGTCGCTGCTCCAAGTCGCTGCTTGATCTTTTTCCACTTGCCACTGGAACATCCTCACCCAACAAGCTTCTGGATCGATAAAGCACTAAGACAGCACCTACTACATAGCAAGGGCTTCGCATATACAAACGCAAGTCAATCCTCACCCCCGCCCATAGCTCAGACACCGCACAGTGACACTGTGTACAGGTGACCGCCGAGCCCAGGGCCCTGGTGGCAGGTCTGAGCTGTGCAGCAGCCCAGGAGAGACACACGTTTTTCTCCTTGCAAAAATCAACAAACCGCTACATAAGCCCTAAATTCCTTCAGCCCGTGCTAGTGAGGTCTTCTGCGCACTGCAGCTAGATGCAGTCCTAACTCACATCCCGTGTATGTGGCGAGGGTGGGGTCTAACGCGCCTGGGGCAGTGGCAGTGCCACCGAAGCATGGCAGGGTGGGATGAGATCAGGCTGCTCCGGCTGCCCTGGTCCAGTGTGCCCTCCCACAGGCGTGCGGCCTCTGTGTCTTCCTTGCTCACCGCTGTCTTGCCAGCTATGCCAGCCGGCCTGCCGCCAGGATGAGACCCAGGGGCCTGGAAAAGCCAGGACACACCCCAGGGGCACGCCTCCCTGATCGCTGGCTGCTAGGTTTACTGCCAGAAGACACTGGGCGTCTCCTGCTCATTGCAGTTCAGTCACGTCACAGCAGCCGCAGGGTCTGAATGCAATTTTCTCACTGAGTTATGCTAAATCCTTCAGGAGAGGAGGCGAAATTATTTAAAACCTATAAAAACTAAAGCAACACTCTGCCTCTATATTTTAACTTTCTGATCATTATTTAGAGCTAACCTTCTCTGCCGCTAAATCACAAACCCATTTTGCTGAGTACCAGGCTGCATGGGCCTGAGAGAGAAGCCAGCCAGCGAGCAGAAGGCCGCGGCACTGCCCCTCGGGCTCAGGCAGGAGACAGAAATCCAGGTCGCATTTTGCTCTCAGAAATCACAAGTACCGCAAGGTGACTGGCTGAAGCAGCAGAAAAGTGAATTGTGGCTGCGTTGTTACACACGGTAGAGCAATAGACGAGGGGTGAGGAGAGTCTGTGGAACAGGCGCCAACTGGGCAACTGGGAGTTTATGGGGCAGGCAGGCGAGGACGGTCTCCTGTGCCTGGGATCTCGGGAAGTTATTTATCCCCTCTGAGCCTCGATCCCCCACACAGAAAATGAAAAAAATTATAACTCATCCAACTGGGAGATCAGCACTGTTCCTTACCATTTTTTCAGAGGAGAAAACAAGGCAGAGAGCAGTGCAGTGACTTTCTCTGTAGTCAGAAATGTCAAAGTGGGCACCCGGGCTCTGGCCAGGGGCCCCGAGGAGGGATCAGGGCAGTGGGGGGCCCGAGGCTGAGCCCCACTTACATTGCTGCTCAAGAGAGGCTGGGTCACTCACTCGTAACTTTGTAATCGAATACATACAATAACTTGTATTAATAAGCTTATCAATACACCAGCCTACTTCCTATTCCTTGTTTTTCCAGAACAGGCTCTACTGACCCCCAGAATCGGTAGGGTGCCCCTTTTTGATGCTCTCATAGCACCCTGTCAGTTATTTGTGTGATGAGCTGTTTCATGTGCCACCTCCACTCAGCCCAGTTTCCGAGGGCAGGCACTGGGTCTCTCGCTCACGTCCCCAGCAGCCAACAGGTGCCGGGTATGGAGTCCACATCCGCTCAGCAATGCCCATCAGGGTTCGCTGGCGCCCGGCCCTCCTGACCCCAGCGAGGGCACACAGACTGTCAGCAAACTAGGAAGTGCTGGGTACATCCTGGCTGCTGTGACAGAACACCACACACTGAGGGGCTTAAGCAGCATTTGTTTCTCAAGGTTCTGGAGGCTGGAAGTCCAATATCAAGGTGCTGGCAGCTCTGGGGTCTGGTGAGAGCCCTCTGCCTGGTTTTCAAATGGCCACCTTCTCATTGTGTCCCCACCTGGCCACGAGAGAGTGATGTCGGGTCCCCTCCTCTTCCTACAAGAGCGTTAAGCCACCGTGCACACCCTCTGTGACCTCACCACCTCCCAGAGCCTCACCTCCTAACACCATCACACTGGAGGTTAGGGTTTCAACACAAATTTGGGGAAGACACAAACATTCGGTTTATAACAAATGGCGAAAGTGTGTGGAGTCTATTAGCAGGGGGAGGGGTCAGAGAAGTTCCGTCAATAGGGTGGCCTGACTGAGCAGGTGGGTGGGAGGCTCACGGAAATATCTGCAGAAAGAGCTTTTCAGGCAGAGGAAACAGCGAGTGCAAAGGACTTGAGAGTGTTCAAGGTCAGTGTTGCTGGAATTGGGGGTCTGGTTCAAGGAGCGGAGGACATGAGGCCACTAGACAGGCAGACAATAGATGAATGCTTCTGTGGCACAGCAGAAAGGAGACAGACAGCAGCTGTGTTCCTCTCCACATTCACAGACTGCACAACCCAGGGTGGGCTGGCATTGGCACACTGATGTGCTCTGAGCAATTAATACAAAATCTCAGCCTCTGGCCTGAAGAAGGGGAGGGGAGGCCCCAGTCCCCCCATGTCCGAAGGACTGCCACAGAGCAGATGGGTTGAGTTGGGCGTGGGCTCACTGCAGTGGGCAGGCTGGGACGAGTGGGTCGCTCTTACATGACAGTCCCACCTCGTCCCATCTCTGCACACTCCCTCTTGTCCTGTTCATTCCTTAAATAGAACACGCATGTCCCCCTCAGGGCCTTTGCACTTACTGTTCCCTCTGCCTGAAAAGCTCTCTTCCAAACGTCCGGGAGGTCAGGGTCGACCTTACTCTGGCCTGGCTACTGACAGCCACAGGGAGATCGAAGCCCCAAACACGGCTTTGCGGTCTGCTTACGGTGCCTGGTTCTGCTCAGGGCAAAGTGGACGGCCCTCGGGCTGACATCCTTGACTCCAAGGGGAGGCGCCAGGCACTGACCTACTCATCCCGGAGACCAAAACTGGCCGACAGCCACACCCAGAAACAGCCAGCCCTCCTCACTCACAGCACCACCTTCTCCAGACAACGCCGGCACATGGCACTCACTGAAGGCCCCACTCCGACCTGCCCAGCCAGAATCTGCAGGTTACACAAGATCCCCAGGTGAGTTTGTGCTCCCATGACAAGCAGCTGTGCCCTGGGGACTTGTGCCACGTGTGACAAGTGATGACTGCAGCCTCCTGTGAAATTGTACAAGATGGGCCAACCCAAATGTCGGTCAGCTGGGGACTGGCTACACCAGCTGTGGTGCGTGCACCCAGTGGAGGCCTGGGTGTGTTGGTGTGAATGACGTGCAAGGTACACACTGTGAAGAAAGGAAAGGAACCAGGAGCGTGTGGTGGGACCACAGACACATCGAGTGACGTGTCTGCAGCCTTCCGTGGGAACCAGCAACCTGGGGAGTCCGCTGGAGGGAAAATGGGTGCTGACTACAGCGGTGTGATGCAGACTCACGCTTCTGAGCCTTTGGCGCACGTCCCCGTATCAACCAACCGGCCGGGCTTGCTGCAGGCTACAAGCTGCACCTGGGTGGCCGGCTGCCTGTGCGCCCAGCTCTGTCTCCATTTCCCGGTACAGCCGAAGAGAACAAGGAACAGGCGGACATGCAGTTACTCCTGAGACCTACACTCAGACGGGCACGCTGTCACCGCCAAAAGCAAGTCCCAAGGTCAAAGGGCAAAGACACAGCCTCCATCTCTGCAAGGAGCTTCAAAGGCACCTGGCAAAGGGCACGGATGGAGGGAATGGGGCCAGGACATGGACCCACCGAAGCTGCCCCAGGGATAATGCATCTGCCTAGAAACACACGGTATTTAATGGTAAAAAAATAACATGTAGGCATGTTATCTTTTTACAGTGGGAGGAGCCTGTGGAGAGCAGGGGCTGCACACCAACAACTGCTCCTGGGCACGCAGGAGGGGACGGTGCCAAGCCCACTGGGGGCTCACCTCAGCTACCCTGACAGGACGAGACGGTGAGAACGGGCACAGCGCAGGCACGCCACACTGCACACAGAAGAGACCGACACTCAGACGGAGTGGCCTTCTGACAGTGTGGAGCAGACATGTGACTTTCCTGCTCAAACCCTCACGGCTTCCCACTGTGCGTGGACAAAGGCCCAAGTCCTCCCATGGCCTTCGGGGCCCAGCTGGACCCACCCCACCCCCGGGGTCTCTTGTCCCGCACTGTCCCTCACTGGCTGGGCCCCAGTCACCTCCCTTACACCATCCCAGCTCTTCTCAAGACTGGCCTTGTGTCACCTTGGCGGTCACAGACCCTGACACAGCCTTCCCAAGAGCGGGCACACACGCACCAACCAGACACACCTACGCACTTCTCTGTCCCCCAGTCTTTCCAGCACCGGATTTATTATGCCCCCTCCATCCAGACGCCAGCTCCACGGGGCCAAGGACTGTGCTCCATTCATCACTGGGCAGCACCTCGAACACAGTAGGTGCTCAATTAGAAACATAAATAAGTACAAACGAACGAAAGGAGGCAGGACGTTGGATGACGTTTTCTCCTGGTAACTTCTGCTACCTCTGATGAGCAGGCGGTGAGGTCATTCCCTAGGAGGCAGGGAGGAAACAGTGGGGTAGGGGTTGACAGGGAGGTGACACCTCTGATGAGGAATGGGAGAGTGACGAGCTGATTAGGGTTTTTAGGGCACAGCTCAGGCTAGGGACCATGAACGGTGGCAGCGGCCTTCTGAGAGCTTCGGTGGGGTTCCCTGGCTGCCTGCATGGTGGCAGCAAATCAGAGGGCACGCTGGAGGGCCGTGGCTGGCGCGTCCAGCAGGGTGCGTGGTGGCTCGGCTGCTGCCACACCCCAGGTCCTCCTCGCCTCCCTTCAGCTGTGCCCCTGGGCCCTGTCCTCCCACCATCTTGCGGACGGAGCACCAGACTTGCCTTGACCAGGCGGATGCAGCGGAATGTCGTGCCCGTCTGCTCTGCCCAGAGGACGCATCAGGCTCACAGAGGCCAGCCCAGGTCACTCAGCCCCCATGGCCCACCGGCTGACTGGAGGCGCGTGAGCCACCAAGCCAGCTCAGGCAGCCAAGCCTCCCAACCGGGCAGGCACTGGTCAGCCCAGGTCAGCCTGACTGCAGAGCCCAGGCTGCTTCACCACACAGGCTCCTGAGAGAGGTCCACAGAGTGGGCCACGCCAGCCTTGTCCCCTGTCCATGCCACCGCCTGGCGCCAGCCCCCTTGCTCCCTGCCCTAGGTGGCCTGCTTAGTGTTCAGCCCGCTCAACTAGCCCTTTGTTTGAAATCCCTTCAGTAGATGAAACCTGGCAGTTACCCCTGCACACAGCTCTAAGTACACACACTGGCCAATCTTTGCAGGTTTAATCGTCTGTAAAATCACTCTGTGTGCGACCCTGCGTGGACCTCCAGGACCTGAGTGTTTCTTAGCTGGTGCTGGTCCCTGGCTGGGACCAACCGGGTGCCACCAGCTCCAGAGCCAACTGGTGCATCACAAAACAAGGCCACCGGCCAGACTGTGAGCGGGCGGCAACCCGTCGGGGTCTCAGTTCCCTCACCTGTGAACGGGGATGATCACAGCACCTGTCGGAAGGCTGGGAAATTAAATCAAACAGTGCAGCAAAGTCTCAGTGCCATGCTTGGCACACACACCATGTGGCGGCCAGTATTTTGAGATCTTAACCCATGTTTCTTCCCTGAATTTCCTGGGACCCTTTTTCTCCCTTCCCTACCCCAGCCCTGCTATCTAGTCATACACTATTGACTCAAGGGACCAAAGGAAGAAATGAGTTGCCAGAAACGGGCTTTACAGCTTCGAAACACTAAGTCCTGATGAATTTGAGGTATAGAGTTCATGCCATAAGGATCAGGCTGGCAAAAGAGTAAATAAAGAGCTCGCATGTCAGCTAAGCATTGTCCAGCAGGTAACAGAAAACCAACTCAGTGTGCCTAAAACACTAACAGACTTCCTTGGTTTATGACTGACAGGGCCAGAGGGACAGCAGCTTCAGAGGTGGGTGACAGGATCCCAACAATGTCACCCACGATAGTCAGTCCACCGTCCTCCCTGCCTCCCACGGAGGCTGCTCCAGGCCAAGGCTGGACCCCCAGTGGAGACAAGGTGGCTGGGGGGATGTTCCCAGGGGCTTCCTCCCAGAAGGGGTGGGGTTGGGGGGCAGGCATGGGTCTCCAGGTAGCTCCTCCCAGAAACCTCCAGCCAACATTCTCTCTCATCTCATTGGCCCAAAATAAGTCACATGCCCACCCGTGAACCAATTGCTGGAGGAATGGGTTTTGCAAATGGGGCAAATGCAATCAGAGCTCCTCCCTGGAGCTGTGGGTCTCTCCCCGCCAACCACTGAGAGGCTACTGGGAGTGAACAGGAGCTTCTTTGATTAGTGAACCACTCAAGGCGTACGGTTTATGCCACAACGAACAGGCTGAAAAGAGAACAGATGACGAGCTCACTGAAAATTATCTTATTGACACTAAATAAATCACCCCTCTCTGTACAAATTTTCTGGGATTTCTGTGGGACTTCATTCATTCAACAATTGTTTATTGAGATGTTCCTGTGGGGTTCTCATAGACAAGGCAGCTGTCATTCTCTTTCATAATGTGACACCCCAAGGGCAACACAGGTCCCCAGGGAGGGCTGGCCAGCACTGCCATCAGGGGCTGTCACCGCCACGGATGGCCATGGTAAGGACTGTGTGCCAAGCACTGTGCTGAGCATTTCACGTGTGGACTCCTGGGATCCTGGAACAGCCCTCTGATAGCAGGCCCGCTGGCTGGCCCCATTGTACCAATAGTGAAACAGGCACAGAGAGAGGAAAGAACTCTCCCAAAGCACAGCTAACCCGTGAAGACTGGGACCTGCATCCAGGCAGCCTGCTCAGGCCTGGATGCTGAGCTGCCTGTCCGTGAGGTGCCACAGCTCACACGAGACTTGTGGCACTTGGCAAACATGTACAAGCAATCTATAAGGCATTTAAATTCCTCCATTCACATCTTCAACAAGTATTTTTTGAATGCCTGCTTTGCAGCAAACGCTGTATTTAGTGCCGGGGCCTGGCCTCCACCCTGATGAAGTGCCCACTCAGCATATCCTTGCTAGTAGCTCTGAGCCGCCAGTCAGTTAAAAGCTCAGGGCTGTCATGTACAGTTGTACAAGGTGTGCACTGCACCATGAAACCCGCCACACGGGGTGAGTGAGGTCGCGGCCCTCACCCAATCCTGTGTTCTGGCACTTAGCTGAACACTTTCTATACGAAAGCAGCCTTTGACACACCATGCCGCCGTGGGCTAGCAAAGCTGCTCCCACTCCCACCCCATCTTACAAGTCAAGGTTTTAGTTATGTCGGTGGCTTGCTTTCCAGTAGAGCTGCTGGAAACCAAGCCACCTGTCCTTGGTCCCGGCACCCATCCGGTCGAGTGTTCCTGACTTGATCCCGACACTTGCCTGCTGCATTTGCCTCCTGAGAGCTAGCTGGTCCTCGTGCAAGTGCCAGTGGGTGAACTCCATCTTAATGTGTCCAACACTCGCCCAGGAGGCTCAGAGGGCCAGGAACGCCGGCTCTCTGGAGGTGAGGAAGTCCTACCCAGCAACTAGTCAAGGGTCCACCAGCCCAGGAAGTCGCAGCTCTGACGACCTCCTCCTGACCCCACATGGAGTTAAAGCACACAGACCAGCCATTGACACTAGACGCAAGCACTTCCCAGGGACACGTGGCAGGTGCTGGCATCCTCCACGTGTCCCCCTCCCATCCCCGTTACCGTCTTCACGCATGCCAGCTCCCAGAGTGCTTTCACCCCACAGCCAGCAACTGCACCTCTACTGGGGGGCTCCCCCACTCTGCCCGTGTGGGTGCAGAGCCAACAGTGGCTGGGGGTTATACAGCCCCTGCCCCTTGGAAGCCCTTAACTGCTGAGTAAATTTCAGGGAATAAACACTCCATCTGCCTTCCCCAACCTGGCCCAGTGAGCAGGTGTCACCTACACTGTCCCCAGGGGTCCCCTGTGAAACGGAGCCCGGGGCTCACTGCATGGGGTCAACCTTGCCCGGCCTTCTTCCTTCCATCTCACTTCCTCACTCCCCTACTGATGTTCCCTGGGAATGCTTCCTGATAAAAATCTTGCTCACAAAGCTTCAGCAAATGGTCTAATCAGGGAAATGGAGCCAAGGCAGCAAGCCAGGCCACACATGCTGGGTACTCCGGTGCCCAGGCCCCTTCCTGAGACCCCCATAATTTCAGGAGGCCTATGCCAGGGACCACTCGGGGCCAGGCCTGAGCCATTCAGCTCAACCCACTGGCTCTGATTTGGGATCAATGTCTCACATTTTTTTCCAAGCCTCCATGAAAAATGATTTGCAAAGTCCTCTCTCTCCTGCTCTCTGGTTAAACTTGGGCGATGGTGTTCCCAGAGTCGCCGAGATGTTTCTCCAACTGACAGCTTTATGGGGCAATAGCTGTTGATGTTATATGTGTCCTCAGATCGGCAGGTCCTTTTACACTGTGTGTGTCCCCATAAAAATGATTGGTTTTAAGTTGTTATTCTAATACTGCTGTGATTGTAACACTGGAGCCGACAGTCTCCAAAGGAGACGAGTGTGGAAGGCTGATGAACAGGAGCAGGGAGGTTCCACTGGTCCGCATGGCCGGACAAGGCTGGTGGCCACTGTCCAGCAGTGGGCAGGGGCTTAAAACCCATTGTCTTGATGTTATTCTAAAGATCACGATCAATAAGTGAACACATCATAACGACTGGCTAGAACCAGGAGCAGCTCGCTGTGAGCTGGGAAGAAGGGACATGGACAGTGTTGCGGGCCCTGAGCCCCGTCCAGGACTCTGCCTCCTGGGCGAGACAGTGCTGCCCAGAGCCCCCCAGGGGAACGGGAAGGGACGTCTCTGGAGGCAGCTCATCACCCTGTAATGACGGGTGCCGTGGGGTACCCCATCCAACCTTGACTGCCTATACCCTGGAGACTCCCCAGGCCGAGGACGTTGGTGGCATTTGCCAGAGGACTGAAATCAAGGGGCTGGGGGCTCCTGGGCCCACCCCTCCCAGGGCTGGATGTGAAGAAACTAGCGCGGGGTGGACGAAGAACTGATCATACACTGAGAGCCTTCACATTACTAAGTGACCAGGGGAATCCCACCATGAGCTTCCCCTCCTGAGACCACCTCCTTAATGGGTCAGCTGTGATTTTTAAGCAATACTGTGGGGAGCAGCAGAAGAAAATAAGGTCTTGGAGTAAGTCAGCCATGGGCCAAATCATGTCGGGTCCTGTGACCCATGGTAAGAAGCTGGGGTTTTATTCTCGGCACCGTGGCAAGCCATCAGAGGGTCAGCGAAGGAGCAGCCTGAAATGGCCGCTTTTAAGGCTCCCTCTTTCTGTTGGATAGTAAACAAACTGTAGGGCAAAGGTGGGATCAGGGAGACTAGTTAGAAGGTGACTGCTGTGGTCCCCGTGAAGCAAGGGTGGGAGAGGGGTGGGCCCCCCCAAAAGATGCTGAGCAGACAAGCCCTCTCTCCACTAATGTCTTCTGTCGGTGGACCTGTGAGCAGCTGCCTCCCCTAAGTCAGTGGCCTAAAGCAGTCGCTTCTCACGAGTGACCGCAGGGCTGCAGGGTCCTCAGGCTTCTGGGCTCCCTGAGTGTCAGGCTGAGGCCCAGACTTAAGGGGCTGTAACCATCAGGGAGACGTGTTTCCCTGGCAAACTGGAAGCCCTCAGAGTGGTAAGCAGAAACATGTGCCACCTCTGAAGAGCCAGGATCTGAACCCGGAAGAAGCCACTCCAGAACCTGGCATCCTCACCAGCCACACTCATGTGCCTCCCCAAACCTAACGCACACTGTTGGGACAGGACCCACCCAAGGGGCCCAGAGTCTACAGGCTGAAGCCTGGGAAGCTAGAAAACAGCCTGGGTCTCAGCTGGGTGAGTTGAAGCAAATTACTTCCCAGTTTCCTCAGTTTCCTCATCTGGGGAGTGGAGATGCTGACAATTTCCTTACAGGAATGTGAAGATTACAAGTAATTTACACTGTGTGCCTGGCACATGGGGAGCTCTCAACAGTGAGCAGCTAGTGTCACTAAAGCCAGAACTGGGAGACAGAGTGACCCACAGGCAACATTCGCCAAGGATGCACAGGTCCCTCTCCAGGACAGCCAAGCCTGTCAACTCCGTCCCTCCACCTCTTCCAAAGAATCACAGCTGCTCCACAGCCAGAGATGGTTGTGTCAACATCTGCAGTTCATTTTCTGAGTTCCTTCATCTGTTATGTTGACAGGGGAACAGCCTGCAGAGTGTTTCAAGTCCATTTGGCAAATGCAATTAATTTCTTCAACATTAAATTGTCTTTTCCTAATTGTCCATACGGACACCAAGGCAGAGGGAGAAAGGGACAGAATGAAAAGGCTATTAATGTCACTTCTTTGCCAGTGATGGGCTGTTCTGAGGGTGGGCTCACAGCTGTCCAGTCACTGCACAGGAAACCAGGCTAGGGCCCACTGACACACCCCTCACCACGTGGGTGTGCCACCGTGGTGGTGGTGGGACACAGCAGCTCACCTGCCAGGGTTCTCAGAGTCTCTCCCTGTACTGCGAGGGACAGTCAGGTTCTAGGGCTGTCGCCTCACCAGTGGACAGAGCTGGAATGAGACCTGCTGACCTGGGCTGAGTATCAGGTGTGCCTTGAAGAGGCCATGACAGCTTACTCCACAGGACCCTCCGCTCTCCCGACCCTGGTCTGACCCACCCAGCCATGCGTCTTTCTGAGCTTCCTCTAGGTTCCCTTTCTGCCACCTCCCTGGCCATTCCTTGACCTTCTCAACATAGCTACTGAACCACTCATGGTCCCAAAAGTAGCAAGCCTGGCCCAACCAATAAACCTCCTTAAAAATGGCCCCTTTGGCCACTGCCACGTTGTATGACATGACACTGACCAGCACACCCATCAGCCAACCGAAGTGGGTCGCTCCAATTGTGTGCGTGCATCTGGACTCCTGAGTGCCAAAGACGGACCTCCCACTCCCACTGGCTGAAGCAAATTGGGAATGCATGCATGTGTAAACCAAACTCTAGGAGGGAGGGGCTTCAGGCTTAGCTGGAACTAGTGCTCAAAAAATGTCCCTGAGACTCTGCTCCCATCAGTGGCACAGGGGACATCCAGAAGTCCTAGGCTAACACCCTACCACCTATACAACTCAGCACAAAGAAAATGCGTCTCTCCCAAAAGTTCTAGCAAAAGCCCCTAGGTGAGGACCTTAGCGAGTCACCGTGCCAGGGGCGAGAGTGTGCGGACTGGCCCTGCCTGGGTCACGGTCCATTCCTGGAGCTGGGGATGCAGACAGAAGGGAAGAGGTCTGCTTCAAGCACAAAGCCTCAGTGGTAGCAGACAGGGGAGACCGTCCCCAAAGCAGAAGCAAAGCAAGGGGCTACAACTACAAAAGGCTGGACAGACGCTGCACAGAGCCCAACAGACACTGCCAACCTCTCCGGGGTCAGGAGTGGACACGTACAAATGTGGGCTTGTCCCATGGACGGAGACACAGGGTAGGGATCTGCAGGACAGAGACGTGTGCAGAGAGCATGACAATGAAACAGCGCAGAGGGAGGGACAAGCAGCAAAGCTCTTCCAGATCACCCGGCACTGCCAACTCCCAGGCCCTTTGTGGGGCCCCGTTCTGGCCGCACCCCCTTAATTCCAGGACGCAAGGGACTGTCCAGCATGTGTTCCCTACAGGGAGCAACAGTCCCATTTCCCTTTGTGGAACCACTGCCTCCCTCCTCTTCCACTTTATGGGGTCCGTGGAGGCTGCCTTGCTCCTCCCCATCAAGCCCAGTGGGGACATCGCACCCAGGCCTGGCCACCCAGCTCGTCCCATGCACCCCCTGCCTGCAGCTGGTTCAGAGACAAGCATGTGAGCAAAGCCTGGACCTGCGCTGGAACCTCAGGGACAAGACCATCTTTTCACACAGGGCCCCAAAATTAGAGCTGGTGTGCCCCCAGAGCTGCTGGAAAACATAGCAGGGCCTAAGGAAAAGTCAACCCAGAGGGAAGCAGCGGTGACAGACAGAGACCTACTCTGAAGGCACTTTTGAGCATCGAGACCCAGCTGTGCCTGAAGGCAGACTCTACCCCAGAGCTTTGGGCTATGCAAAGCAGTAAGCACCCTTTTTTTGCTTAAGAAAGTTAAAGTCGGGGTTTCTGTCCCTTGTAATCCATAGCCCTGAGTAATAGACTCTCCCGCAAGCCATTTTCCTGCTTTCAGTTCCTGCTGTTTACTGCGCAGATACCCCAGCTGCTCAGTGCTTGCTCCTCACTCACTCAGCTCCTCCCACCGTAGCTCCATTTTGCACCCAGACAACCCAGCCCCTTTCTGTAGTTGCTCTTAGTTCTGTCCTGTCCAGTCCTGACTCCACCCCGTGGTCATGGGCCCTTGTCACCCATTATTCTGCAGCCACCCCCAGCTCTTCTCCGGAGGCACAGCTACATTTGTGGACCATGCAGCCGATGGCTCCAGGCCACGAGGATCCCAGGGACCCCTTCCAGCTGCTGTGTAACTCATCCCCATGGGCCTCCTTGCCCATCCTAGGAATCCGGGGCCAACCTCTGCTCGCGTCCTGGCTCAGGCCTGCTCCTGGGACATCAGGCAGCAGGAGCGGACACTTCCAGAAACAGAACACCCACTTGACTTGGTGCCAGTCTGCAAACACGTGCCAACTCACCCCAGGCCACAGGTGTGTTTTGTTTGGCTTGAAGGGTGCTTAGATATTTGAATAACTCACCAACATTTAAATGTCAGAAATCTCACATCAAAATCTCTTTCAACAACCGAAAGGTCTGGCTTCGCAGAGCCAGGCAGCAGCAGCCCCTTCTGACCACCGTGGGCTCCTATTTGACAGTCGTTACCCCCACCCACCTCCCCCCACCTCCAATCCGGCCCCTCAAACATTTGGGTGTGGATTTCCACTGGTGTAACAACCAATTCCAGAAAGGAAGAAATACAACTACCCCTATTCACAGATGATGTAGTTATCTATACAAAAAAATCCAAGGAATACACACACACACATTCACACACACACATGCAGTCTCACACACACTCACACACACTCACACACACTCACACCCACACACACTCACACATATACTCACACACTCACACTCATACACACACACTCACACACACTCACGTTCTCACACACACATACACTCACCCACTCACACTCATTCACACACACTCCTAGAACTGGTTTCCACAGGGTCGTGGGGTACCAGATCATTGCACAAAGATGACTTGTACTTCTACACACTAGCAAAAAGTAAGTACAAACTGAGATTAAATACCACTTACTGCTGTTCAGGAAAAAGAAATACCCGGGAACAACCCAGCAACATATCCCAGGGGTGGTACGCCGAAGACTATTACAGGTGCTGATGAAGGAAGTCACGGAAGATCTGAACCAAGGGGGCGGCACGCGCACTCGTGGGCTGGAAGACCTGGCGTGTGCAGACACTGATTCTCCCCAAAGTGGCACCAGGTTCTGTGCAAATCCCATCAGATCCCAGCAAGACGTCTTCTGTAGATATGGGCACGCTTGTTCTAAAATGTATATGGAAATGCAAAGGAACCAGAATTTGAAAAAGGAGAACAAAGTGGGAGGAATCATAGCACCCACTTTTTAGACTCACTGAAGAGCTAGAGTAATCAAGACACTGTGTCACTGGCAGGAGGACAGACACATCACCCGTGGAACAGAACCCAGCAACAGCCACACACAGTGTGGCCACTGATTATTGACAAAGGTGCACAACAACTCAGTGGAAGAGAGACACTTCTCTCAACAAACGGTGCTGGGGGTCTGGGTGGACATCGCTGAAAAAAGACAAATTCTGTGGGCAGTTTTGTTCATGCTCCACCCCAGGGCACTTAGAACAGCAACAGGCACATAGTGCTTGATATCTATCAGATGACAAGTGGTTAGAAAAGCTACCATTGTTAGCGCTGTGTCCAGGGACAGCTGTGCAGTCATCCTGTGTGACGGACACCTGAGGCACACAGAGGTCAGCCTCTTCAGCCAATACCCCATAGCACAAATGAGGTGCAGCCAACGCAGGATGTACACGCTCCAACTGATCCCTTTCTACCCCTTTCTGCTGAAAGTTCAGAGACTCCATGAATTTTCAAGGCCCCTGGGCCCGCATGAGACAGAGCCCACTCTTGAGCAGGAACCATGGGACCCCAGGACATCGGCCACCACTCTCCAAAGCCTTTCTGAGTGTGGCTCCCCAGGCTGGCTCACACACTCATCAATTTGCTTTCCTCATCTCCCAACAGAAAGAGGCCTCTCCTCTCCCAGTCAATGCCAATGCACAGAGCAGGTGCTCAATAAATGTTTGTTGAGTGAATTAATAAACATAAGACACAAGAGAGAAGCACCCACCCCATCCTCACTTTTAGAGGAGAGCTCTGGGGAGCAGAGACCAATCAAATTGAACTGCCTACAGTTTAGCTAAAATGGAATTTGCCAAAGATGTTCTGAAAAATGGATTTAATTAGACCCGTTAATAGCGGAGTCATTGGTGGCTAAGATTTAAAGCTGAGGCTGGAAAACGTATCGATAATTTTACCATGTCAAATTATATAGGAGGTTATTTCTCTCTCCCGCCTTAATGATAAGAATGCATCTCGATGAAATGGCAGCTTTGGAGGGAAATAAAGACAAAGGTAGAGGCAAGACCTGCTATTTCATTGAAGTGGAGCATCAGCGGTGTGACAGCAGAGCTTGGCTGGCCCAGCCCAGGGCTTGGCGGGGGAGAAGGGGACAGTGTCATTGCACAGCCAGACCTCACTGCACTAATGACTGTCAGTACAACCCGATGTGCCTTTTAATTGCAAGAAACACCCAGGAGAGGGACCCACGCTTGGTCTCTGCTAAAAGGATGAACTTCTGCTCAGGTTCTAGAGCCCGGCATCTTTCTTGCATCCCTCCCGTTCTCCCATTAGTCACCTGTAGAGGTCTGAGCTCTAATGGGATCCCCAATCAGGTCCTGGAAGGGAGTTGCCCTTATTCTGTAGCTCACATTATCATAAATGTTCAGCCATCCCCAAATTCCAGAACCAAGTAACAGAAGCTCAGTTTGGGGCTCCAGCTCCCTCAGATGCAAAGAGCCCAGAACACCCACTGGAAAACAGTCTCTTCTCTGGGGACTCAGACAATGAGGATCAATTATATTTTAACACAATATTAAAAAACAGAAACTAATGCAAAAATGTCTACGATGAACAAAATATCAACATTTCACCTACAAACAGGATCTAAGCCTGTGCCTAGAGGACCTGCCTCACCTGCCCGGCCCCAGTCCCAGCCCCGGGGACACAGAGTGAACTGGTCAGACCTGCCCTCACTCGCTCAGGCAGGGGGGGACAAGCTGTGAGCAAAGTCACCGAGTCTAACACACAGGGCTGCTGATGGGTGCCACGGACAGAAATAAAGCAGAGAATGGAGCGATTCCACCAGACACCCCTCGAACGCCTCCCTGCGCAGGCTCTCCGCTACCTGCTGCACAGACCCCAGATCCCGGCACCACCACCCACTTGCGTGGGGCCTGAAGGGCCAGCCTCTTGCTTCCCAGGCTTCGTTCTTGCATTCTGTCACCGGAGGAATGGAAAAGCAAAAGTTCCCAATAACAAACACGACATTTGTGAGCACCCGCTGCGTGGGAGCCCCTTACACGGCTCATTACGTGCACCCCTCATTTACCGCCCCCCGACGCACTCCAGTGACACGGTGTTTCTATGGCGCGGGAAGCCGGCCCGGGGACAGGGAGGCTTGGAGGAGCTTCAGGCCAAGCTGTGCACATCAAACTGAAGCAGGTTGCTGGGTCTTTCCTGTTGTCCACATCTGCAAAATGGGGACACTCACATGGCACCCTCTTCCCAGGCCCCCATGTGGGTGCACCCCCACCGGCGGTTTGGGTCTTCAGGGCGAGGGGCAGACGCGGCCTCTTTTGCGGGTCACAGAGGCCCAGTGGCTTATTCAACGGTGGGAAGAATGAAACACGTGAACTGTATTCCTCGACCACTAAACGTGGGCCACGCCTCTGGGCGGCTTCCAAGAGCCTGACGATAGGCCCCAACAGGGCTTCGTGTCCCCTCTGTGAACGCGGAGGAATCATTCAAGAACAAGGCCACTCACCGTCAGTGGGGGATTCAGGCCCACTCCGTGCTGATGGGACACACCAGGGACCACATGGCAGGCACCCGGGGCCACGTGGGGACTGAGTGACCATTAACTGCCCCCTGGTAGTGTTTTCTGCCCCAGACATTCTGGGGAGCTGACCACCTGCACCCCAAAAGCTGAGGGAAGTTGAAGCATTGCCTCCTGTATGGAGAAACCGAGGCTCCCGAGTCCAGGACGCTAAAGCCGACACACATGCAGCACTCCCCCCACCCCTCCCGCCACACTCCCACCCTGTCCCTTGGAGCATCCAGCTCTTGCACACTTTGGCCCTGCCCTTCGGTGACACATGTGGCTTCTCCCTCATGCTCACCACTGGCTTCGCAGCCCCGGCAGTGCGTCCCGTCTGGGAGAACCCGTCCCAATCTGCAGGCCTGTCATTCCCGGTCCCCTCAGAGTCAGGCCACACTGGGAGTCAGAAGACCAGGCAGCTGTAGGAAGTGTCTTTCCACTCACTGAGTCTCATCTCCCTCATCTGAAATTTGCGACTTAATGAGCGAGGGCTGCTCTCCAAAGGTTCCTCTGTCCTGACACCTGCTCCACCACCACAATCCCGTCCAACATGCATTTAACATCCTCCCCGCTTTATGATTGAGCCCCTGGGTAAGACGTGACTCTGCTCTCTCATTTGATCCCCCCCAAAATTACATTGACGACAACAGGCTTGACATCTAAACAGAATAACAGCAATCAAAGCTGCTGAACTTCCCGCGTCCCTCCTAGGTCTGTGTGCCTTGCATTGACTCATGCAGCAACACTGGAGGCTCTTCCAGGCAAGGACTAGAACCCAAGAGGCAGCCTAGTGCCTGCCTGGTCACCGTGAGGAAGGAACCCATGCAGAAAACACCTCCCCACTTTTCCCGACTGCTGGGGCTGCCGTGGCTCTGGGCCCGTGAGATCAGGAGGTACTGCTCTCCTGAGGGGCCAAGAAACAGCACCTGGGCAGGGCAGCCTCTGTCCCCACCCCAGCCCGGGCAGGGACAGGGTAAGGGTGCCGCCCTCAGGTGTAAGCAGGAATGAGAAGCAGGGAACCAAAGAGTAGCAGCTCCCAAGGACGCCTCCCGAGAACCCCAGGGACCAAGAACAGACCTTCAGAGGGAGGGTGCTGGGCCAAGTCACAGGCCACTGATCTTGGCACGATGTGTGGAGAGGAAGGCAACTGTTTGCTCTGGACACGCCCCCAGCTGTTCACTGCATTCCTCAGGCCCATAGTGCACAGTGCTGGGGCAGGTGGCCTGGGAGGCCTGGAGTGAGTCCCACTGGGCTCAGCAGGAGTCCCCAGGCCTGTTTTATAGTCATGCAGGGCAGAGCCAGCCTGAGTCCCAGCCTATCTGCCTTGCTCCAGCCAGTGCCCCAAAGCTAGACCTTGTCCCCACCACACCCCTTCCTCTGCCATCACCGCTAAGCCACCGTGCCGTCTCTTCCTTGTCAGTCCCTATGGGGAATGTCAGGCTGTGGGGACAGTGAGTCACACAGCTCTGAGATGCCCCTCTTCACCCAGAAAGATAAAAATTTTGGCATCAAAAGAGATGTCAGCAGAGGGAACAGCCCCAAGCCATGGGAAAGGGGTTCCTAATAAAGACGACAGTGATAACTGTGCTAACAGCGCTGATGGTGCAGCTCGCTGTCCAGTGTGTGCCTCCTTTCCCCCACACCCTGCATCCCAAACAGCCAACCTTCCAGACTAATCAGTCAGGCTCAGCTCTGGGGCCACCCATCTCCCAGCTGTAAGGCAAGAGTTGCATTGAATCTTTGCTTCTTGATCTTTTGAGGATCATGGGCACCCCTGAGAATTTGATGAGAGCTATGCCTCCTTCCTGGGGGCAGGAAGTAAACACACATGTATCTCGTGGAAAATTTTGCGTGCAGTTTCAATGAATTCCCAATGTCCTTAAAACCCATCTATAAGCCCTTAAGGGGGGGTAAGTGAATTTTCCACTCAGTCATCCAATGAACGTCTATTAAATGTCTGCTAATAAGAATACTAGAGGGACCTTCTTGGGGACGCCAGGGAGGGCCAGGTTGGGTGTTCTCATCTACACCTCCACTGACTCAGCCTGCACGCAGAACTGCCTACAGAGAGGCACAGAAAGACGAATGTCCCCAGCACGGCAGTCTCAACACTGCACACATGTTGCAATCACCAGGAGAGCTTTTTGTTGTTGTTGTTGTTGTGTTGTTTTGTTTGTTTAATATGGAACACTTCACGAATTTGTATGTCATCCTTGTGCAGGGGCCATGCTAATCTTCTCTGTAACCAGGAGAGCTTTTTAAAATTCTCGTGCCAATGGGCCGGCAGAGTGGCGCATTGGTTAAGAGCTGGCTTGGGACGCCAGAGGGCCCCGGTTCGGATCCCACATAGGAGGTCCAGTGACACTGCCCTC
>NW_017731485.1:0-72074 GCF_001890085.2 Hipposideros armiger | reverse complement strand
AGGCTGCAGCCCCTGCTGCAGTGGGTTGCCATGGGCTACCGTGTGTAGCCAGCAGCCAGCGTGAGTGGCCAGCAGCCACAGTGAGCGGCCGTCCAGAAGTCGGCGACTGATCTGCCTTGCCCGGGAAGAGCGTAATGATGGTGCCAACTTGGACCAGTGAAGCAACATCTTCCACAACTAGACTGAAGAACAAAAGGACAGCAACTTGTCTGTTCCCTTCCCCCAATTCCCCAGCGCTGTTCCCATCCCCCCAATTCCCCAATAAAAATCTTAAAAAAGAAAAAAGAAAAGATAGGGTGTGAGGTGGGACCAGGCAGGGCCATGGAGGTTTGGCAAGGGACTTCGGTTAAACTCCTGACTGTGACCTTCTCAGCAGTCCTTACAGCTACCTGAGCAAGGAGCAGGAGGCTCAGGAGTAAAGTGACATCCTAGAGAAAGGCAGCTCTGAGGGGCTCAGCTAGGATGGCCGCCCAGGTCTCCTGACGGAGCCAAGCAGAGGCCTCAGGCCCCTTTTCTGCCCAACTCCTGCCCCGGCCACTGGTGTAACTGGAAAGGACAGCATTGTTCCGTCACCCACCCTGGCCAGCCGCCTCACAAGCGCCATCACCACGGGAACAAGGCCAGCCAATCACAGAGCTCTGTTTTGAAAGGGAGCCTTATGAATTGAGCCTCCGGCCCTCAGACAAGTGCAGCCAACATCCGGAAGCCTCCCAGGGCCCCCTCCTTCTGGATAAACCAGTTCAGTTGCACCCCACTTTCCCCCAGGGTAAAGAAGGGGACTCTTCTGCCCGGAATGCTCAGGCCCAAGATGCAAGCCTCCAGTCACCTGGCTTAGAGCCCCAGTCCCCTGTGTGGCCAGGACATGATGCAGAAGCTTCTCAGGAGCCCCTGAGAGTTTCCAGCAGTAACCTGGGAAACACCTGGAGCAGTGAGAGCAACGTGAGGAGCATGCGACACTCCCACCTGGCAAAGGGCAGTGACACCAGCCAGCTGAGCAGCGGGTATGCAGGTGATGAGGAGAGCAGCGATGTCAGCCTGGTGGGCAGCAGTCAAACCGTGAGGTTGAACAGAAGACTCAGAACCCAGAGAGGCGGCACTCACCCTCCCAGCCAGGCCAGCAGCTCCCAGCAGACTGGAGGGGAAAAGTGAAACCAGCCTGCCCGGCAGCAGCACCAGCACCACCACCACCACCAGCGGCTCCCCTGGCAGCAGGGCCAGCAGCCTGACCAGCCTCCATTTCATCAGCCCGGGCAGCAGCTTTCTCACCTACCAGGTGAGCAGTGGGCTGGTCAGTTCCATGGGCAGCCTTCCCTCCAGCCAGGCCAGCAGCTGCCAGAGCATCAGGGTGGACTGCAAGGTGCCAAGTGGGCCGCAGAGCAACACCAGTCTTCAGGAGGACAAGGCTGGGGACAATGTGACAGCCAGTGACCAGGTCAACACGGGGGGAGCAGCCGGCCCAGAGGCACGAGTCTTTATGAGCAGATCCTTGAAAAAGGCAGATGTGAAGATCCAGCAAACCCAGAGTGGTTTTGGAAAAATGAGTGGGAAAGCCCTTTAAAAAGCACACACTGACGGTGTCAAAACCATCCTTGAGAACAGCTCCACCTGTAGGAACAACCATCAGCAGGAGCGGCGACAACAGCAAGAACTACTGATGACCAGCGACCACCTACGCTGAGGCGAATAATGGCTCAGACCATCAATGGGGAACCAGGGTTGGGAAGAACCGCTGTGTCAAGGTCACCAGTGGCAATGAAATCTGCCCTGTGCTCATGCCAGTGACGAGCCATCCCTAAAAGGACCCATCGAGGGCAAACCATCTATGATGAGAACTACCGTGGTGGGATCACCTGGGCCAGAGCTCATCAGTGGGGACAAGTATTATCAGTGACAAGTACCAACTCTGTTAAGAGCCATCTGAAGTTAGAATCCTCCATGATGTCACCACCCCATGTGATAAACACCATCTACAACCAATATCAGCCATGAGGGATCAGAAGAAGCCACCACCAACCACTGGGACCGTCTGTGACAGGGGGAGCCATGTCCCAGGGGTCAGGTCCTGGCCCTGCTCTGTAACACATGCCGCCCACAGGGGCAGCAGCATCTACAGAGGACACATGACAACAGAGCCCCGTCCCTGGGGCGCGTGGCCCAAGGCTGCTGTGCACTTTCCTCTTGTTCCAGGCAGCGTCAGCCCAGAGTCTTCCAGGAACAAATGCTCCTGGAGCCCCACTCATGTTTCTGCAGATCTCAGAGGAGGCAGAATGACAGGAAAGAATGCCAGAAATCACCCTTTGTGGGGACAGTTGGGACAGTGCTTTTTTATGGTGGGACAATGCGATGACAAATGCTTAATGGTGACAGATACCAGCCCAGCCAAGAAAGCCTGCGATGGGAGAGCTGGGGCCATCCAGTGGGTGTACGCTGAGTGGGCGGGGACTGCGGTCTCTGCCCTGCTCCTCCTCAGGGCAGCAAAGCCCTTCCCTGGGCTGAGCACACAGATGGGGGTGGGGGGAGGGTGGTGTCTGCAGTGACAGAGGCCAGGACAGCCACAAAGACATCCACTGGGTACCAGAAGGCAAGGTGAGGGGGCACCAAAAATAATAAAGGTGTCTGGAGAGGCCACACGTGTGTGAGTCTGTGTGCTTGTGCCCAACCCAGGTTATGATAATGGGCCAGAAAGGTGGTAACGACCGATGGGTAGAGGAGGGATTAGTGACCAACTCTGCTGCTGCTAGGCTGGTGGCCTGTGGTGAAACCCGTAAACTGCCTAAGCCTCAGTGTCCTCGTCTGGAAAATGGGAACAATAACCCATCTCATACACAGATAGGACGGTTGTGCCAAGTACAAAAAGCGCACACTGGGTGCCTAGCAGCAGTGGGCACGAAACGTTTGCTTCCTCCCTTTCCTCATTCTTCTATAAAATGGGCACTGTGCTTTCCGCCCTGCACAGCACCAGGATGAGCGACCACGCAGTGGGGTGACAGCTCACACCCGGCAGGGCACTCGGCCATGGAAATGAGAAGGAGGCGATGTGAGGGGGTGCCCAGGAGGACAGGCACGGTCCCACAGACTCAGGCAAATGCAGCCTCACTCAAAGGGTCATGACCAGGGACATAGAGACTGAGGGACAGAGTGTGGCCGCTGGGGGGTGCTCACAGGCAAGGGTATGGCTGGAAATGGGACATGGTCAGGGACAGGAACGTGCTCCATGTGAAAGCGTCGAGCTGTGCAGAAGCACCCTGCCCGTGGGAGGGCTGCATTTCCTTTTCCACTTGCTTTAGCCATGATGTCACTTCTGAGCGAGCAACTTGGGATGTCCCAGGTGGTGGGGGCTCTGCCCACCAGGGTCCCTGAGTGAGGAGGAGCCTGTAAGGGAGGATGAAGCCTCTGTGATTATGAGTCAGAGAGCAGGACCCGCGAGGGGTGCTTGTTACTGCAGTGCCACCCAGCCTGCCCTGACTGGTTTGGTCTGAGGGGGTGACAGCAGGGGCTGGGTTTAGCAGACCTTCCCCTCTCCTTTGCACCCCACCAAGTCTGGCTCCTCAGACAGAGCTGCTGTCTAAGCCAGAGCCACACCCAGGGCCCTCCCCCACACTAAGGCACACAGACAAGAAGAGATGCCAGCCAGCTGTCTGCATCTTTGTTGCATGAATTTCACTTGATTTCCCTGCAGGGGGCCTGGGGAGCTGCTCTTTGTTACACCCTGAGGATCCCTCAGGCCCCTGTGGAGCCTGCATTTATCCTGAGCTCTAGCAGCTCCATTGAGCAGCCCTGAACCAGGAGCTGTTGAAAAGATAATCCTCAGGCACAGAAGGGGCGTCTGAGAAGGGAGCCCCACGATGGTGCCAGCCAGCTCCCCCACACCCATGGGCTCCGCAGGGGACCAATCCCCCCAAGGCAGCTAACAGTGGTGGTGGCAAAACCTGCCTCCCACGATCCACAGGGACCATATTTCAGCTAATCTAAGATCCCATTGATTTTAGGGTGCATCTTTACGTGCCACTAAGAAAGAAAAAACACTGCCAATTAAACCAAGACACGGTGTTTTATTATCACTTAGAATTGTTACTTTATATGTATTGAAAGGGCTCTCTAGACTTATTAAAACATAAGTTTTTATCACATATCACTATTGTTCATATATAAAATGGAAGATATCAGCGAAATAAATGGCTCAAGTTTTCCTAAAACACCATTCAGAATTTGACTCGTGTGAGTCTCCTTACAATTCAGAGTCATTGATGTTTGTGTTTTTCACACATCATCATCTTCTGAGACATCAAGAGTGTAAGTGATGCACCATTTCTTTTATTTTTTTTTAAGATTTTATTGGGGAATTGGCGGAGGGAACAGTGCTGGGGAATTGGGGAAGGGGAACAGACAAGTTGCTGTCCTTTTGTTCTTCAGTCTAGTTGTGGAGGATGTTGCTTCACTGGCCCATGTTGGTATTATCATTGCGCTCTTCCCGGGTGAGGCAGATCGGTCACCAGCCTCTGGACGGCCACTCACAGCGGCTCTTGGCAGCTCACACCGGCTGCCGGCAGCTCACACTGGCTGCCAGCCACACACGGTAGCTTATGGCAGCCCATTGCAGCAGGGGCTGCAGCCTACGCCATCACCTGTGACTCACGGCAGCCCAGCTCCAGGTTGAGCTGTTGTTCACCATCTTAGCTATAGACGGCACAGTGTCACTGGCCCTCATGTGGGATCTGAACCAGGGCCCTGCTGCTCAGAGCTGGCATCCTAAGCCAGGTCTTAACCAATGCGCCACTCGGCCGGCCCACACCATTTCTTAAAAGAGTGTCCCACCATTGTCCCTGAGATTTCATTTCAAGTAGACACACACATTCTTCAGGATTTGATGCTGGCACTTTTTAAAAAATCTTGCCAAAAAGTTTCAGGCAACAACAACTGTGTCACTGCCAACCAGACCAACAAGGATTGTGAGAGGCCACTGATCACAAGACAAAACCTGATTTCAGAAACGTTAGAGTGTTTGGTGACGGGAGAATGTGTGTGTCTGAATAAGGAATGGGAACCTACCTTCCCAGTTCTGTTTCTAATGTAACAGGTCATAGTCTCTGGTCAGAAAGGTGTGGGCTCCAATCTCAGCCACCCCACCTCCTGGCTGCATGGGCTGGTAGCTACTGAGTTAACAAAATATCCCCAAATCTCAGTGGCTTAACACACACAATAAAAGTGTTTGTCTTCATGCAAATCAACTCAAGGCCAGGCAACATGGCAGGCCACTGTCCTCCACCTGCTAACTGCTCAGCACTGTGGTTCCACCACTGGGAGGACCCACTGGGTGCCTGGGGGGAGGAGAAGAACCCAAGCTATAGCAGAGCTGTCCCTGCTTCTGCCAGAAATGACACCCATCACTCCCACCCACATTTCATCACCCAGAACTAGTCACGCAGCCTTGGTCACTCAGGAAGGTGAACAGCCCAGAATATTTGTGCCAATAGTATGATCGAGCACAGTGACATCAGGCAATTTGCTAAACCTACGTGAACCCTCCCTTCCTTGTCAAAAGGAGGGCTATGACTGTGCCTATATCTTTAGATGGGACACACTGTGCACTGTGCCTAGCACATGATAACACTGAGTCCCTGGCTGTGACGGAACATGACCCTTTATGTCGCAGAGAGCACCCTTCCCACCTGGAAACTACTTTTCGTGGCCCCACGTCAAGGAAGGATGGAAGACGAGGGGGAGGAAGGGGCGGTGAGCTGCTTCCCTGGACAGCTCTGGTCCTGTGGTCCCGGGGCAGCCAGAGCAGAGGGCCGGAAGGCAGGTTTCAGGCCTCGTCTTGGTCCCCTGCATCCCAGAGCATGTAGGAGATCGCCCTCCCGGCTCTGCAACCAAGGCCGCACAGCGGCCACGCATCCGCAGGCTCTTGCTGCCCCCTCGTGGCGGCGCGCGGCTCTGCAGCTGTGCCTGCTGGACCAGGCGCGCCCCCGTGAGTTCCCTAGCAACCGGCCCCGGCCCCGCCCCCACGTGTTACCTAGCAACCTGCCCCCAAGGCGCGGCCCTGGCTCCCGCCAGTGCCCAGGCTGCAAACTTCAGCATCTCCTGGGCGGGCATCGCTGCAGGAAAGAGACAGAGTAGCGTCTCCCACAGCTTTTTTCTGAAAAGGTTTTCTCTTCCCTCCTCCGTGAAAAAGGATAACGCGGTGGGGGTGGGAGAAGAAAAACGGTTTCTGTTCATTTCAACCGTGTCTGCCGCAAGCAACAATCCAGGAAAGGATTTTCCCTTTAAGAGTCAGTGGAAGCACTAAAGGAAGCTCTTTGCTGCAGCCCAGCGGCCACTGCCAGACCCTGTAAGCCCTGGGAAGCTGCCTGCAGAGAGTCGCCAGGAGGAAGCACGCCCAGGCTGGCTGCTGAGGGGTCAAGAGTCTCTCCAATGGGCATGGCTGGTGCCGACCTAGAGCTTCCTCTGCGCCATGCTCGTTTCAAATGTGGGCTCATTTTATCCCAGGAAGCCATGAGGTTGGTGATACTCATCCCCACTTCGCAGGTAGGAAACAGGCCCAGAAGAGTGAAGGGCGCCGCCATCCTGCCAAGAGTGGATGCTATGACTGTTCCCGCCCTGCAAATAAAGACACGGAGGCCTCCAGAGGCTTATTCAGGGCCCCTTGTCTGCAGTCTGCTATCCAGACCCTCCACCCCCTGCCCTAACCTAGAATTCTCCCTTCAGCTCTAGGAGCTGACAAACAGCCGCCAGAGCTGGTGGGGGAGTGTTGGGAGCCAGCCTCCCAAGGCTGCAGTCCCTGCCAGCATCCCTGATGACGCAGGCTGTGTGCAAGGCCCCAGGGGTCAGGGAGGCTCAGGGACTGAGCCCACACAGTCCCTCCCCACTTGTCTCCTACCTTCTTCCTTCACGTCAGGAGGCACAGCTTCATTGCACCCGCCAACTCACTCACGAGTGCCTATTAATGGCAAGCACTGTACTGAGCAATGAGGGGACAGAGAGGGGACAGGGTGCTTAGTGATGAAGACACAGCAAACAAGTCAGCCTATGAATGCACAGCACACTTTTGGATACCAGTAAGTGCTGAGAAATAAATGAAACTAGGTGATGCAGGAAAAAGGACTGGGGTGGGTCCACTGCTCCCATCACTTTTACATGAACCCACCTTTACGATGGCACCTATTGCATTCTGATGTGCGTGCCCATGTCTGCACCCATCTGCCCCACCAGGTGTGATGGCTTGAAGGCAGATCCTGTCCTCCCATCCCTGAGCCCCAACCCCTGGTACCGAGCAGCATCTCAGGGAAGGGAGCAGAGCTGACCTGGTACTTGCCGAATAAGGGAGTCCAGAGATGGCTCCCAAGTCTCCACAAGGCTTTTCAACCTGACACTCATTTTTGGAAGGGAGATTGCAGTGATGGTCAAAGTGTTCTGAGCCAAGCCTTGCTCTGCTCGGTCACCTGTATACCTCACCTCCATCAATCCTTGCAACTGCCTTTCAGAGAGACACTATTACTCACACATTTTACAGATGTGGAATCAAGGCCACACCTCTAATGAAGGAGAGCTAAAAAATGATTGAAGGTGGTCTGGTGTCATCCAAACCCCCTTTCCCTGTGGAGCAGTGATGGTGGGAAAGGGGACAAGTCCAGAGGGGCCGGTTCCACATGCACATAGCTATCAGCTTCCTGAGCTTCAAGTGAACCTGAGATTGATTTGAAGTGTAACCCTGAGCTCACGCTCTTCTCTGCATCCTCCCTGTTCCCAGCTACTGTCATCACCCCCCTGGACAACTATTACAGAAGAGCCTCCCGACTGTCCTCACACCCAACCCATTCCCCAGGCAGCAGTAGAGAAGCCAGCTAACTCCAGGTCAGATCACTCCCCAGCTTAGACTCTCCGGGCTATGAATGAAGATTCAAGTACATGGGGCACCTGGTTAGCTCAGGGGTTAGAGTGCAGGCTCATGACACCAAGCTTGTCGGTTCGATTCCCACATGGACCAAGGAGCTGCGCTCTCCACTAGATTGAAGACAACTACTTGACTTGGAGCTCATGGGTTCTGGAAAAAACACAGTTCCCCAATAAAATTTCAAAAATAAATAAATAAAATAAAATGCACACTGGTGCCACCACCCCCACAGCTCTGTGGGTATTGTGTTCCTTCTCCAGATCACGCTCCGTCCTTCCCCACCCTGCTTAGGGCCCCAGAGGCTGACCTGACGGCCCACATCAGCCTTTGCCCTCTGGCTTCTGTTGGGTCCTCCCAGTAGGAGGTATGAGCAGGAGATGGGGGAGGGAGAAGAGGGTGAGGGGGATTACTCCCCAGCTCCCCTCAGTTTGGCTGTGGGAGGCAGTAGCCGGGTCCCTCAGATGAAGCTTTTCGTGGTCTCCTACAGCCTCCCTCTGACTGGCTTCTCCTCACTGCTCCTCCCTGGCCCCATCAGGACTGGGGGTGGCAACAAGGCCCCACTGCTGCTGGCACCAAGGTGGTCTGTCACTCCTTCTTAGTGTCCCTCAAGCCCACCCACACCTCCACAAACAGTCCTTTCATTAAACTTTCTTCATTCAGTCGACCCTAGGTGTGCCATCTGTTTCCTGCCTGCACGGAAACTGATACTAAGTCCTTCGTGAGCCAGCCCCTACCCAGGTCTCCACCCTCTTCTCACTCGTCACTATACCCTGGCCACACCTGGCTCCTCTCTGTCCCTCCAGCACACCAAGCTTGTGGCCTCCTCGGTGCCACTGTACTTGCTGGTCCATCCAGCCTGGGACACTGGTTTCAGCCCAGATGTCACTCTTCGGGGAGGTTTTTCCCAGTCGGGCCAGAGATGGGGGTACTGTTTAATTAACACAATATAGACAGAGTTGCCCAGTGATGAGGGACCACTCTGGGAGGAAGTGAGCTTCCTGCCCCTGGAGGTATGTAAGTAGATGCAATCAGAGGTGTGGAGAGGTGACTTCTACCTAGGGAGATGGCCTGACTACAATAATGCAGAGGCCTCTTTGAAGCTTAATAGACTGTGACTCCGTAAGCAAAACCTAGAATGATGGTGTGTAATCAGTCAAGACATTAGCTAAAAGCATGGGGAACAGAGGAAGAGGAAGAGGGGGCAGAGGCAGGAGGAAAAGAAAAAGTAAAAAATAAGGGGCCCAACCATGGAGGAGATGTGATTATGGAGGTCCTGTGCTGATAGAGTTCTCAACAGTCTCCCCACGTGCGGGAGCAGCCTCGCCGAGCTTCAGGTCACATCCACTCCAAAACCTCGGGGCCTGAACACAAGTTTCCTTCTCACTCATGCAAAGGCTGCACATCCCTGTGGCTGTGGCATCTGGAGCATGTGGCCTCCAGGCAAAAAGGGGGATGGAGGATGTACACCAGCATTTAACTGCCACAGCCCAGAAGCGACATGACACTTCCACTCCCAGGCCATTGGCCAGAACCAGTCACATGATCCCAACTTGCAAAAGACCACTGGGAATATGGAGAAGTAGCTTGATACATGGGGGCACACTGGCTTTCTCTACCACAGACACAGACCCATATGGAACACAAGCTAATTCTAGATGCTACACAAGATCATTTGGGTGCAAATGGATAGGCCATTACACTGAGTCACATAATGAAAACATAGTTTCCTGTTCAATTATCCCAAAAGCCTTGTAACTATGAGAAAGTCTCAGTTTGGTGATAATATGTCTTTAAGACCTCTCTGTCACTACTGATCGCCTTTATCAATAAATAAAGGGCCGGTCTCAGAATCAGAGCCTATAAGAGAAAAGCAGATATCTTTGTAAGCTTCCAAATGTGTTTGTTCCCATGACATTCATCCTCATGATTATCTCCTATATATGGCAAATGATACCAATTTTCCTTTTAGAATGGCAAAGTAAACTTTCCTTTTCAATAAATGTATTTATTTGTTTAATTGAGTCTATTTAGAGAAGAATATTAATTCTGTTCCAAGTCAAATTGTGCAGCACATATATTAATATTTATTTTAGAAGAGGTACTACAAAAGTATTAAAGTCTAGATAGTGAACACTCGCCCCTCAACTCCATTCCCAGACACACAGTCCCCCTTCCTGGACGTCGTCAGTGTTAATCGTTTTTATGAATACTTTTGCTCTTACAAACAACACTGTGATGAAAAACGCTGTGCATGCTTCATTCACCACGCTTATGGGGACCTACAGGATACAGCCCTAGAAGTGAAAGCTAGGGCTCCAAGTATGTGCATTTCTAATTGTTCTGGTCCAGTCTGGTGCATGGCTGCATGTTAGTGGAACAGGTTTTCAGCAAGGCCCCAACTGAGGGCAATCTGGACCATACCCATTATTTACTCAGTATACATTTATAAGAACCTATGCGAATGAGGCCACATGTGGAGAACTGGGGGTAGAAAGATGAATTTTACTCCACCTCAGTCTCAAAGAGTTCACGACCTCCTGGGGGGAGAGAGACGCACAAGGCAAATGTTCTGGTTACCTACGGCTGCGTAACACACTGTCGACGGTGCAGCGACGACCACCACGCTATGGACTCTGTTGGGGAGAAATCCTGACAGGGCACAGCCAGGTAGACCTCTCTGCTCTCTGACAGCTGAGGACTTGCCTGGGGTGACCTGAAGGGCTTGGGACACAGGAGCCATTACCAGGTTGGTTTCTTCATTGGGATGGCTGAATGACAGGCTCAGCTCAGACTGCCAAGCAGAGCACCTAACCTGCGGCCTCTCCAGCCAGACCGTCTTTCATGGGCTCCAAGTGCTAGTGAGCAGGCGCAGCAGGGTGCCTCGTATGATGCAGCCTTGGAAGCCACAAATGATCATTTCTACCACAAGCCGTGATGAGAGCAGACGGGTAGGTGTCTTAAAGTGGCCACACTGCTAATCATAAGATAATGCAGGGCAGGTTGTCACAGAGGCAGGTACAACAGCACAGGCAGCCTGGTATAGAAGTGACAGCATCATTCCTTCTGAGAATGACAAGAAGAGATTCACAGGAGGCCATTCAAAGGAGGTGACATTTGAAGTGAGTACTGAAAACTAAGAGGGATGCTACCAAAGGCTGGAACTGGAGTGGGAGGAGGGTGAGAGCATTGCACACCAAGGGGCCTGCATGGGTAGCAGCGTGGAAGTGTTTCCAAAAGGAGTGTTCATGGAAAGGGGTAACATTTAAAGCTGAGTGTGAGCGGCCAGGCTGTGGCGTGATGGACCCGTCGAGATCTCTGCTCTCCAACTGCTATCTGTGTAGTAACAAGTGAGCCTCGCTTTCTCACCTAAGAAAACGCTCAGGGCCTTGAGGCCTGTGGGACTCCTGCGAGGAACGAATGAGGTTAAGATGTTGAGTGAAGGCACAGAAGTCACACTTGCTATTGAAATCATGATGAAAGTTTGGCTACACATCGGACTCACCTAGGGACCTTTAAAAAACACTGATGTAACAGAAGTGCAAAGCTTATGCTCTGAAAACTACAAAACACTATTGAAGGCAATTAAGGAAGACCTGATAAATGGTATAAAACATCCCAGTTCGTAGATCAGAAGACTTAACAGACTTGACATCTTGGCAAGACTTCCTCAACAGATCCACAGCTTCAATGCAATCCTTATCAGTACAAACTGGCAGTTACAAAACAGTCATGGGGTGTAAAGTACAGCACAGGGAATACAGTAAAAAATATTGAAATAGCTCTGTATGGTACCAGGTGGGTACTAGATTAATCAGGGGATCACTTCATAACTTATATAAATGTTTAATCACTGTGCTGTATACCTGAAAGTAATACAATGTCAAATGTCAACTGTAACTGAAAAAACTAGAAAAAATTTTAATGCACTCCCTTATTAATATCTCAGCTGACTCCTTATCAGAAATTTATAAGCTTATTCTAAATTCACGAAAATTGAAAGAGCCCAGAATACATTCTTACAATGCTGAAAAAGTTGGAGGGCTCACATTCCCAATTTCAAAACTTACTATAAAACTGCAGTGATCAAGACAGTGTGATACTGACATATGTATCAATGGAATAGAATTGAGAGTCCAGAAATAAACCCATGTATCAATGGTCAATTGATTTTTGGCAAGGATCCGTTCAATGGAGAAAGAAAAGTCCTTTTAACAAATGGTGCTTGGAAAACTGGGTATCCATATGTATAAGCATGAAATTGAACCCCTACCTCACACCACATACAAAAGTTACTAAAAATGGATCAAAAGCCTAAATGTAAGAGCTAAAACTATCTAACTGTGTGAAGAAAAATTAGAGAACATATTTGTGACCTTGGATCTTATACATGATACCAAAATCACAATATCAAATATCAAAATCACAAAATCACCAATATCAAAAGTAACAAAAGAAAAACTAGATAAATTGAACTTCATCAGAATTTAAAACTTTGTTCTTCAAAGGACACCACAAAAAAGTGAAGTCACCTCACAGAATGGGAGAAATGTTTTTCAAGTTATATATCTTGTATGTATATCTTGTATATATCTTGTATGTACTTGTATGTAGAATATATAAAGAAGTATTACAATTTAATAATAAAAACACAAATAACCCAGCTTTAAAATAGGCAAAGGCTGTTCCCCTCCCCCAAATTCCCCAATTAAAAAAAATAAATAGGCAGAGGGCTTGAATTAGAAACGTCTCCAAAGAAGACACACACATGGCTGATAGCCCATCAGAAGATGCTCAACCCCATGAAGGAGACGCACATCACAAACACGGCAAGGTCGCACTGCACACCCACGAGGAAGGCTGGTGTCAGGACGTGTGGGCAATGATGCACAGAAGCTGAAACCCTCACACACTGCTGGTGGGGGTGTAAATGGCACAGCCACTTTGGAAAACAGCCTGACAGCTCCTCCAACAGTGCAAAAACACAGGGTTCCCATATGATCCAGCAATTCCACTCCTAGGCATATAATGAAGAGAAATAAAAACATGTGTCCATATAAAAACTGTAAAAGATGGAAACGACCCAAATGTCCACCGGCTGACGGTGGATAAATACAGTGCAGTCCATTCATATCACAAAATATTACTGAGCAGTAAAAGGAAATGAAATGCTGACACACCCTGGAATATGAATGAACCTTGAAAATATCATGCTAAGTAAGAGAAGTTATGCACAAAGGACAACATATTACATGATTTGATTTTTATAAATTGTCCAGAATAGGCAAATCTAGAAAGACAGAAAGCAGATTGCTGTTTGCCTATGACTAGGGGTGGGGGACTTGGGGAGTAACAGCTAAGGGATGCATGCATTCTTCTCGGGGTAACAAAAATGCATTTAGATTGATGTTGGTATATGTTTTTTCTTTTTTTTTGTATCTATATGAGATGGTGGATGTTAATTAAACTTATTATAGTGGTAATCATTTCACAATGTATGCAAGTCAAGTCATTATGCCATATGCCTATAATTTACACAGTGCTATATGTTAATTATATCTCAATATAACTGAAAAAAACTGATGGTGGTGATGGATACACAATTCTAAGTATACTAAAAGGCACTGAATCATGAAGAAAAAAAGAAAAGAAAAAGAAAGGAAGGAAGAAACAAAGAAAAGAAAAATGCTGGCATCTGGGCTGCACGCCAGAAGGGTCTGCTTTCACTGGTCTGGTGGGTGGCCCAGGCATCAGATCATTTGTTACTATAGCAAAACCCTGCCTCTCCTGACTGATACAAATAGTAAATAAATAAAAGTACAGGTGGCAGCAAGAAATGGTGAAAATCATGAAGATGAGATTTGAATAAACAATGGGAGTTTGGGACCCTGAATCACAAAGTAAGGATGGTGGCAAGCAGCCATTCAGTGACTCTCATGACCCCACCAGCTATGGACTCCTCAGGTCCAGTGTGGGGCGAAGGGGACTGGAATCTCACAGAGCATGTCACCCTTTAATTGGTCTGGAGGGTTTGTTACTGCAGCAACACTGTCCCATCCTGACGAATACACCCACATACCAGTCTTAGGTTGTACTCCACATATCCATCTCTAGATTTAGGGATGCAGACAGCAGGTCCTTTACTCCCTAAAACAAAGAGGATAAGACATCTTCCTCGTGTTCTCAAGCCTTTTATGCTTCTTAAGTAGGTAAAGGCCGCTGGGGAGTTGTGGCGCAGGTTCCCAACATGTCACATGCAAGTCTGCATCCAGTGAACTGGCCCCTAAGTTTGAAATTGTACATTTACCTACCTTATCTTGGTGCCTGAGTGAAACCTCGATTTTTCCCCCTCTTCCTCTCTCCCCTCCTCCCCCGCCCACCTCCGAGCCATTCTCAGTCTAGTTGTGGGGGAAGCAGGTCACTGACCTGTGATGGAATTATGATCATTGTGCTCTACCCTGCTGAGGCAGTCGGTTGCTGGCCACTCACAGCGGCTCATAGCAGCTCTTGCCAGGCCACAGGCCACTCATGGCAGCCTAGCTCCAGGTCAAGCCGCTGGTCATAATCTTAGCTGTAGATGGCGCAGCTTATTGGCCCATGTGGGAATCAAACCAGCAGCCCTGTTATTCCAAGTTCACCTCTAACCAACTGAACTATCCAGCCACCCCGAAACCTCGATTTTGACATCCTGTTACAAAGACAGCTGTGCAGATAACAAGATTAAGTAACATTCAGTACTATTCAGTGAGCAAAGTTATGCTAAGCAAGTAACATTCATTATCAAATTTAATCCTTACAGCAACACTTACAGAGAAGTTACCCATTGCTATGACCCCCGTTTACAGATGAGGAAACTGAGGCTTGGTGAGGCGAGTGACTTGGCCAAAGACACACACTAGGAAGTAGCAGAACAGGGATTTGAGTGCAAGTCAGACTGGTGCCAAAGACCTTGCTGTTGAGACATAACCCTCCCTACCCTGAAGTCCCCTGATGTCACATGTCTACCTGCTGGTTAGCAGTCCTAGTGAAAAAACCAACATTTGTACCCAGGTCCCCATCACCAAAGCTGGTGACTACACTGTCTCCATGTTTGTTAGGCACCCAGTGTACATGGTAGGGACATGGTAATGTCAACACCCCCTTCCATCCACAGAGAAACTCACCTAGTTAATTAACGTAGTGACTTCCAAGGAGCTCCATCTCTGGCAGATGCAGCAGGTATGTGCACGGCTCCTTAGGATTTACACCTCCCACACTTTCCATGACCATCCCTTCAAAAGCCCCATCTGTCTTATACCTCACTGTCCTTGGAGAGACCTAATGTCGTTCTCCCTCCTCCTTGGGCACTCACTCCAGATGGATTATTCATGGTGAACTCATCTGTCCCAAACACAGATGTAAGACGTAATTCCCCAAGAATTCAATGTAATTTAAAGTTATTTTCCAATATCTACTTTACCTTTTATTTATTTAGGGCGATATTTCAGTGGCCGCCTCCCAGCCAAAGTGCCAGGGTTGGTTTACACTGCTAAGCCCAGCCACGGCAGGAAGCCACACACCCCAGACACAGAGGTTACTGGTTAAAAATGTAATTACAACTCTGAGCACAACCTTAAATAAAAATGAAAATTCAGGAGACAAGAGGGAAAGCAAAAACACAGATTCGGAGCAGCGCCGATTTCCCCAAACGTTTTGCAGTGTTGGCAGCCTGCCTGGTACGGTGCCCTGGCTTCATGGGACACAGTGAGGAGTGTTGGCGTGGCTCTGGCTATAAGGGGGGAGGAGTAAGCTGCTAGTTATCAGTGCTCATCTGTCTGCCCATTCACCATCTTTCGTTCAATGTCTTTCTCTAGTGAGAACCTTCTTATACTGGCTCGCAGGGGATGAATTAGGACACTATATAATGATGAGAGGCAAAACTCAAACCAGCCCAACCAGAAAATGGGGATGTTCTGGCTCATGCAAGACCATCAGTAGGGTTAGCTTCGGGCACAGTTAGGTCCAGGTGCCCAAAGTCTTCAAGAATCTGTCCACATCCATCTCGTGTTTCCACTCCCTACAGACTTTATTCTCAGTTGGGCTTCCTCCAACTGGTGGCTAAACAGAATCCCAGCTAACATCCTACCAGCTAAGCATTTCCAATAAGAAGTAACTGCTTCTCTTCCCATAGTCCTAGCAAAAATCTCTGGTCAGGCTTTCCTTGGCCCTGTTGGGTCATGTACTGAACCTTGAAGCAATCACTGTAGCCAGAGTTTCAGTCCTCCAATTGGCCAGGCCTGCCTGGGTCAAATTCCCAATTGTTGGCTTGCTGTGCCAATTAAAGATTCTCAGAGAAAAAAGTTGGGAGAATTGAGTCTCCACACCACCCAAATAAGAGGCACTGGAACTCAAAAAATCCAATGCTAGGACAGCAATTCTATTTTAGTAAGTGGCAGTTTATTTTGAGCAAAACAACATCATCTATCTTATTAAGTACATAACATTAATTTCAATTTTATCTCTTTTATTTGTACTTAGCTTCTAATTTGTTTTAGTCATATGGTTGTTTATGAACTTCTTTTGTCATTGATTCTAAAACATAATTTTTGCCATATATCGACTCTGAAATTGGGATGCATCTTAAAATCGATAGCCTCTTACAATTACAATTAACAGCATTTTTCCCTCTTCCTGCTACATAAAATAATAATGCATCTTACAACTGGTGGCGTTTTAGATTCAATGAAACAGCATATGCAGAATGAGTTGATAACTAGTTTTGTTTGTAAGTAACATTAAAATAAAAAATGTTTCAGTTAATACGGGGTCCACAGAATGTTTTCCATAAAAACAGTTTAAATAGTGGAGTATCACTGATGACAGCGAGGCAATGAGAAAGTCTTAACCACAGAAGTCAGATTTCCATATCAGAAAGATACTCTAGCAGCACCTTGGGCAGAAAGAGACCAGTTTTGCAGCAGACCTGAGAAATTATGAGGCCCTCCACTGAGGAAAAAGGAGGGAAGACAGGACACAACTTGAAGAGATATGTTAAGTGGCAGAATTGAGAGGATTTAGATTGATTAATGTGTAAGGCTGAGGATGTTTGGAGAGGGGAAGAGGGAGGAGCAGGGTCCAAGGATGGGAGGGAGCAGCACCCCAAAGGTACAGAAAGGTAATGAAGGTTGAGGTAGTGTGGTTGTGTCAGTAATGGTGGTGGCCGCGACAATGGTGCTGAAGGCTGCGGTGATGATGGGGGTGGTGATGGAGGTGGTGATAATAGTGATGACAGAGGTTGTGCTGATACAACTGGTTTAAGTAGTGGTGATGATAGAGATGATGGAGGTGGTGATGATAGAGTTGGTGGAGGTGGTGGAGGTGGTGGTGGTGGTGATAATACTTGCTTAAGTAGTGATAATGGTAATGATGTTAGGGATGGTGGGTGTGGTACTGATAATGATGGTTAAAATAGAAGATTTATAATCATATTATAGCCAGGAGGCCTAAAAGTAAAAGTGGCCACATTGAGGATTTGCCCCTCTAGCTGCTCCAACTTGACACCAAGCACCTACTAACAAAATTCCTACCTTCTCCAGGCTTCATACATGAAATTAAAATCATACCTCTCTCCTTCTATCACGACTATAGGTATCACTCTCATTCTCTAATTACTCAATGGGAAACAAATTATAAGTAAACACTAGAAGCAACGATTCCCCCCCGCAGTAGGGAATACCCATTATTTACCCATAAAAATATTTCAAGGGTTATTAGCATGTAAACTGTGATTAATTAAATTCACAAAAATTGTTTCTGATGCTTGCAAATGAGGTTGTTCCTGCTGGGTGAGGCTGAGACTCACTCTCTCTGGCTGCTGGAGGAGACAATTGCTGAAAAAGCTACTCAACTTGTCTCCTACTCCAGAAACTCTTGAAAAAATGAAATAGTCGAGTCCATCTCAAATGCATCTTGGCCCTGAACCCTTCCAGACTCATCCTTCTAAGTCAGGTCTACACAATTAAAGAAATAAATATGGATGCTTTTCATATTTGGGAATTTATTCACACCCATGATCCCTGAGGGGTCTAAAGTCATGGAATTTGAAAGAACTAGAAGGGAGAAAACCAGCTAAATTTTAGTACAGTCTGACCCCACTCCAAGAAAAAGCCAAGATTACCTCAAAGTTACATGGACTCCTTTCCCAGGCTTCCTGTATGCCACTCTAAATTCTTACAGGGTTTTCATGAGGTCCCCAAGACCCTGGACTGTACACGCAATGTAAGGTGGGCTAGAAGTTTTGACCAGTAGAAAAAGTAAAGGAAGATGTAGGAGCCAGGATGAGTAGCATTGTTATTACCCTCCAGGATCTAAAGGGTTTATTCGCTGTCTCTGTCTTTTAAGCCTCCAGAGAGCCACCTGACTGAATCTCCAGGCATTTGGTCCCACAAAGGGTTTCAATCATCCAAGAGCATATGCAGGTCTGCTGGGGCCACCCTAGTGCAGACAGTCCTCAGCAAGGACTATTCTCCCTACAGCCTCTCTCCATAAGTCCAGTCTTTGTTTCTCCAAATCCCAACGGTGCCCACCGAAGCACAGACACCTGCCTCTGATAGGCTGTCAGGAGAAGGAAAGTGCTTTGTGTGCCAGAAGCAAGTCCCAGCAAGGCCTGCGCCAGAGATGCACCTTCTACTACTAGGACCCACCCATATCTAGAAGCAACTAATGCCTACAGCAGGCCAGACCCTCTGCTGTGCATTTTCACAAAAAAAAAGACTGCCTTGTAAGTGACAGCATTCCTCAGGCTTTCCCAAGGAAGAACTGGAGTCAGCCAGGTCTTGAGGACACCAACCGAACCAGGTGCATTCAACAAGACCAGCAAACTCACCAACATTAGCCACAACACCCCACGTTACGGACAGCTGACATAACAAGACAAAGCGCAGCCAGTCCATTCATCCCTAGAATGCCTCCTTAGGTAGCCCTTTAGGTAGCCTCGGCCTGGCATCCCGGGGCCTGATTGCTAATGTCAGCACCTTTGCACCATTTCTCCCAGAGGCCCCTGAGACTGAGTGAGTGAAGCAACCTGGAGGTTGTCGGCTGCAGTCCTCTGGAGGAGTGGAGCCTTGGTTCGGACCAGAAGGGGAACACAGAAGGACTGAAGCACAAAATCAGGATCAGGGAGTCAGGGAGAGCAAGAGCCCAGAAAGGGGTCACAGAGACAGACCGTCCCTAAACCTAGGGAACTCAAGCAATGCCATCTCGGCTCCAGCCCTAGCAAGCCTTAAGATCAATGCACCCAAATACAAGGAACCCACCAAGGGCGGTGTCCAGGTGGCTGCAGGGTCTGTGAGGGTGAGTTTTGACATCTTAAGAGTGCAGTGGGGGCCGGCCGAGTGGCACGTTGGTTAAGAGCTGGCTTGGGACGCCAGAGGTCCCCGGTTCAGATCCCACATAGGAGGGCCAGTGACACTGCCCTCTACAGCTAAGATGCTGAACAACAGCTCAACCTGGAGCTGGGCTGCCGTGTGGCAACGGCGTAGGCTGCAGCCCCTGCTGCAGTGGGTTGCCATAGGCTACTGTGTGTGGCCGGCAGCCAGCGTGAGCGGCCATCCAGAAGCCGGCGACTGATCTGCCTCGCCCGGGAAGAGCGCAATGATGGTGCCAACTTGGGCCAGTGAAGCAACGTCCTCCACAACTAGACTGAAGAACAAAATGACAGCAACTTGTCTGTTCCCCTTCCCCCAATTCCCCAGTGCGGTTCCCATCCCCCAATTCCCCAATAAAAATCTTTAAAAAAAAAAAAAAAGAGTGCAGTGGACCAGTGGAAATCACAGGGAGGCCTAACAGTTAACAGAATTGGAAAAAACAAGGCAGGACAACAGTAGAGCTCTCAAAGCTCCTTTGTGTCTAAACCACTCCCAACGCCCCTCCACGCCTGACCCTTCCGTGAACCTGGCATCATCAGGCTCCTTCTGGTGTGGAACCAATGTCTCTGAAAGACTCCATCTCTGCTATTTCCCCACGATACACCTGCCCATCGGGTTTTGGAGACCCCTTATGGGTACCCAGCCACATTACCTCATTAAATAACTTTTAGGTAACCTGGCACCTTCACAAACTCAATGCTGACATCGCACTTGACTGGTTTGGTGTCATGGATGATGGTGGAGATTGCGAAACCTGGTGGGGATTTTTTTTCTACTATTAACAAAAAAAAGTACACATAAGAGACATATATGGTAATAAGATGAAGTGGTTATCAGAGGACGTATAGTCAACAGGTGAATTTTCCACCTTACTCAGTCACCCTGTCCTCATTTCCAGTCTCCAGCGTTGACCACTGTTAGCAATTTTAGGAATGTCCCTTTAGAGAGAGTCTTGTACATACAAGCAGACATGGATATATCCCCCTTCCAAGGGCACAGACCATAAAGACATTACCTTCTTGCTTTTTTCACTAATATCTATTGGAGAATATGCCATAATAGCATGTGTAAGTCTGCCTTATAGTTTCAAACAGCTATGGATAATCATAACTTATTTAATGGGTCTCCTTCTGATGGCCTTTAATAAGTTATTAAATGCATCATGTTGAATCCTCACAACTATCTCACGAGACACACATGTTTTTTCCTACTGAACAACTCAATGCAATTCAAGGGCCAAGTCCTTAAACCACAGAAAATGATTCAAATACAAGTCCTCAACCCTGGCTGCACCTTGGAATTCCCCGGGAGCCAGGTCCTGGTCCGGGCGGCGCACTCTTTCCCCCACCCCTGGCCTCAGCTGCCAGTGCCCATGTGAGGCCCAGCCAGGTTTTGTGGTCACCAGTGCATCTGTTTTCACACTGTATTGAAGGTGCTATTCCTTCCTGCCACCAGTGCCTCCAGGCTGTTTCTCAGGACATTAACCTTTATGGCCCTCCTCTGCCACTGTTTCTCTGGGTGGCACTTCTGCTTCTGCTCGGAAGACCTCAGGATCTAGCAGCTGCAGCAGCAGTAACTGGGCAGTTCACTCTCCAGGCCCCTGAAGGGCTGCCCTTCGCCACTGGGACTGGTGGCCTTTGGTTCGGTCCGCGAGCTTGGGGCTTGGGGCCAGACACAAACGCAGAGAAAGGCAGAGAGAGGGTGGAGAGATGTGTCCTCGGCCCCCAGCTACACAAAGGCGACTTGTACGAACTGGCTCAATAGTATTTGCAACCAAATAAGTAAATAAGTAAGTCATAGAGTGAGACCCTACTCTCCATAAGAAGAGCAACAAGGAGAACGCCTGTGGGACGCCAAAGGTAACCGTCTCCGGCTCTTCTGAGACGTACAAGGTGGTATCACTGTGGCAAAGTCCAGCCCAGAGGATCCGTGCTTTTGCCCGGGTGTCCCGGTCAGCACCGGGGAGGGGATAAGCGGCCCACAAACCCAGGGGGCGGGAAACAACAGAGGGCAGCAGCGTCGCTCTTGCTCCAGGTACAAGCCCATCGAGGGTGGGCCACGACTCGGCTCCATGTCACCATCTTTCACGACGATGTACATGGGCACAAGCGTCCTGCAGGAGGCCCAAGATCGCAGCGGCGCGGGGGGACGCCGACCTCGCCCCTCCCACGAGCAACTCGCGCCGCGCCCGCCGGGCCTGAGTGACCGGCTGTGACAACACCCAGGAGACACACACCCAACGGGGCGGCGGGGGGCCGCCTGCACTGTCGCGCGGAGGGCCGGTGGCACCACTGCTCCGCGCCCTCCTTGTCCAAGGGCGGCAGGGGCCCTACCGGGCTCGGGCCTACCTGCTGGACGAGTGCGGCGCAGTCACAGCTACGTCACCTGGAGCCTCCGGCCTCCGAACCAAGGGAACAGGAACCTCAGGGCGTCACCGCACCCACCGGCCTTCCTGTCAGGAGCCACTCCTGCCGGCAGTTGGCGTCCCCGGCAGCTACGAAGTATCTCTCAGCTGGAAGTGCCTGTCAGCCCCCGGCCACCGGAAGTGCCTGTCAGCCCCCGGGCACCGGAAGTGCCTGTCAGCCCCCGGCCACCGGAAGTACCTGTCAGGCCCCAGGCACCAAAAGTGCCTGTCAGCCCCCGGGCACCAGAAGTGCCTGCTCATCACCTTTATAGGCCAGAAGGGAGAGGCAGGGCATCATTAAAGCGATGAGAGGACCCTACAACGTGGAATAACTTACCCAGCAGGATGGTCATTCAGAATTGAAGGAGAGATAGAATTTCTAGACAAGCAAAGGCTAAAGAACTTCAGATCATTAAACCAGCATCACAGGAAATGTTAAAATGACTTCTTTAATCAGAACAGGGAAAGCCATAACCAGAAAAAAAAAATACGAGAAAGGGAAACCCTCACAGATAAAGCCAAATGTTCAATATAGCAAGTCAGACATTTAAAAACTACGAAGGTTAAAAGAAAAAAGTCTAACTAAAACCCTAACTGCAATAAGTAGTTAGGAGATACAGAACACACGCTCTAAAGACGTCAGTAACACAAAACATGGTTGGGGGGAGTAAAATGTAGTCCTTATAGAATGTATTCCAACTTACACACCCATCAGTGTAAAATAGACTGCTATAAAGACAAAATACTTAAACCTCAAGGTAACCACAAACCAAAAACCTAACAAAGTTAAACAAAGAGCACAGAGAAAGAAACCCAAACAAAACACTAAGGAACAACAGCAAATGACAAGGGAAGAGGTTGAGAGAAGAACAACAGAGGACAACCATAAAAACAGCCTAAAAGCCACTAACAAAATGGCAATGAGTACATACTTATCAATAATTACTTTAAATGTGCCAATAAAAAGACATATGGTGGCTGAATGGATTAAAAAATGTGACCCTTCTATATGCTGCTTACAAAAGACTTAAGATAGAAAGACACACAGACTGAAAGGCCGGCCGAGTGGCGCGTTGGTTAAGAGCTGGCTTGGGACGCCAGAGGGCCCCGGTTCGGATCCCACATATGAGGGCCAGTGACACTGCCCTCTACAGCTAAGATGCTGAACAACAGCTCAACCTGGAGCTGGGCTGCCATGAGTTGCTGGCAGCAGCCCCTGCTGCAGTGGGTTGCCATGGGCTACCATGTGTAGCCAGCAGCCGCTGTGAGTGGCCATCCAGAAGCTGGCGACTGATCTGCCTCACCCGTGAAGAGCACAATGATGGTGCCAACTTTGGCCAGTGAAGCAACGTCCTCCACAACTAGACTGAAGAACAAAAGGACAGCAACTTGTCTGTTCCCCTTCCCCCAATTCCCCAACGCTGTTCCCATCCCCCAATTCCCCAATAAAAAATATTTTTAAAAAAAGACAGACTGAAAGTGAAAGAACAGAAGATATTTCATGAAAATAGAAACAAAAAGAATGATGGAGTAGCAACACTCATGTCAGACAAAATAGACTTTAAAACAAAGAATGTATGGTGGCTGGATGGCTCAGTTGGTTAGAGTGCGTGCTCTTAACAACAAGGTTGCCAGTTCGACTCCTGCGTGGGATAGTGGGCTGCACCTGCTTCTCCCCCCAACCCCACCCACAACTAGATTGAAAGTGGCAACTGGACTTGGAGCTGAGCTTGTACTGTCCACAACTAAGAGTGAAGGACAACAACTCCACTTGGAGCTGATGAGTCCTGGAAAAACACAATGTTCCCCTTCCCCAATTCCCCAATACTGTTGTTCCCCTCCCCAATTCCCCAATAAAATCTTCAAAAAAAGAATTTAAAAAGAGACAAAGAAGGAAATTACAGAATTTTAAAGGGGTCAATCCAAGAAGAGGCTATATTAGTCATAAATATCTACACACCCAACATAAAGAACCTAAGTACATAAAGTAATTATTAATGGACATAAGCGAGAAATCCACATGATACAATAATAGTAGATAATATCCCACTCACATTAATGGATAGGTAATTAATAAGACAGAAAATTAATAAGGAAATAATGGAGGTGAAAAGGGTCTGGAATAGCTGCTGACAGTCATCCCAGGTAGGCATGTGAGTCCAAAAGACGGACTCCAGGAGTGAGATAAGAGCTTGGGGTTTCTCAGAGAAGGAGGGATTTTGATGTTTCCAATTATATAAGTCAGTGGTAGTGAAAGGGATATAGACAAGACCTCTACCTGGCTGCATCTGGCGGAGAGGGAGAATAGTCAAAGGGCCGGGGAGGCCCGAGGAGGATGGGGAAAGGGGCGCGGGGTGCCCCTCAGCAGGGTTATAAGAGGACCCTCTTCGAGTGTGGGGAGGGGACAAGGGGAAGGTCGAAGAAGAAGAGGAGGAGGAATCTGGTAAAGGAGGAGGAAGGTGGGGGTAAAGAGAGGCGGTGGGATAAGGCAGGGATTGGGGAAGAAATGGGAGATCTTCCAGAATCTCCTGAAGAACAGGTGGATGGTCTTTTGGTGCCGAAGGGGCCTGAGGGAAACCGGGGACCCTGGCAACCAAGACAGCCCCTAGGGAAGGGGTTTGAATGGTGCAGGAGGTAAGCCATTTGGGTGAATCCTGAATTAATTCCTTCCAAATGTCAATATAGGGGAATTAGTCGGGGTGGCCAGAATGAGTTGTGATGATATTCCAGACAGCCCAGGTGATGGAGAGGTCAAAGGTTCCAATAGACGGCCAGTCAACATTAAAGGAAGGCCAGTCTATCTCACAGAAGGTGCGGAGGCAGCCCCAGGAGAACCGGACACCATAATCAGCCTCTTCCTCCTTGGAATAGACTTCTCGAAAACAACCAAGAATACATTCAAGGGGGGTGGACGAACGAGACTGAGAATTCCCCATAGAGAAAAATGTTGCCACAGACAGGTCAGAGACAAAAGAGACAATGAGAAGGAAAGTAGAGATGAACAACACCAAAACAGATAAGACAACCAAGTCTCTTCCAAGAGTTCAACCAGGGTAAGGAACCTGACCCAAACCAGAGGAACGCTAGCTGCCATTGCAGGAGGTCCCCGGACTCAAGGGTATGTGCGGCGTCCGGCCCCTCTGAGTCCTCAGTGGTCGTGACCCCAGACCAGAAAGAGACCATCTAAGGCCTCTTACCTTCGAAGGTTTTCTGAATAAAGTCTCCAGAACGAAGGGGATGGCCGAAATACACTCTCTACTCCCAGCCCCGTCGACTCACCCGCCAGGGCCCCGGAACATCCTCAGGGTTGCCACCCCCGGTGAAGAGCCGAGTGTGGAGCTCGAGAGCAGAGGCGTGCTTGCCATCCCGATCTCACTGGAGCCTCCAAATGTTAGGTCCTTGCTCGTTAATAAAGACATAAGAGACAGAGATTTCGTTCCAAAGGCTTTATTGAGTCAGGCCTGGCATCCGTCCCACTCTGCAAGAGGAGAACAGCCCCGGGCCTTGGCCGGTGAGAGTTTATATATGCTTTAGCTTAAGCAGAAGCAGGTTTACAGAAGCAAGAATAAACCATCATTGCCAACAGGTTTACAGAAGCGAGAACAAACCATTATTGCAAAACAAGCAGTTATTATTGGCACCTGATTGCATTCATTGCAGGTGTTGCTTGGCCGGGTCATGACTCCTTTAAAACAGGTTTTGAACAGAAACTTTTTGTAATGGGGACGGGAAGCCCCTGGTCTGGTCCCTGGGGTAAAGGGGGTCCTGGAACCTTATTCATCTAATTTGGTTCTTGCAACAGTATCCCTGAAGACAGGTCCTTACAAAATGTCACATGAGATCGACTTAATAGACATTTTTATAACATGTCATCCAAAAACTGCAAAATACACATATTTTTCAAGTGCGCATGGAGAACTAAACTTCACTTCCTAATGGGAGCTGCACATTGCAAAGAGACCTGCATACAGGATGGGGAATTTGTGCCGGTTTTATTGCAACCTACCAGTGACTTAGTAAATGAATAGACGCATAGATAGAAAGGTATTTAGAAAGGGACTGGCAAAAAGGTTATGTCCAAGTCGAGCCCCTGAACATTGTCTGACTTTGGAACTTGTCATATTCCTCTGTACATGGCAAGGAGCAGGAGCAAACGAAGCTGTCAGGTGAGATTTGGTGGCTGGGAGGGACACAGCAGGAACTAGGAGCTGAGCAGGCAAACTCTCCTCCCTGTGGCCCGGGGCCCCAGCCAGTTCTGGGCTAGAGAAATGCTTTTGTGGTGCCCCCTACCTTCTCCTCCCCCAAATCTGCATGCTCGCCTCTTGCCCAAGGTATCCCTCTGCTCACCTGAGCATTCTCCCAGACCCACCATGCCCCTTGTGAGAACACACAGCACCAGGGAGTAAAATTGCTATAGCCATTACATTAAGCTTTTAAATGCTCCCTTCAAATTGAACAATGTTTTTTCAAAGTCAACAGCTGGCTCACAGCTTGAATGCAACAGTTAGGATAAATTAAATAAAAAGGGTAATAAAATCACAGTCTAAATTTAATTTCGGAAGAGTGCATGGGCTCCAAAACAACATCATTTTTAAAAAGCCTTTAAAATACAGCCCAAAAAGCAGAAGTTCATCCATCGCCTGATTATGTCAGCTAATGGGCACACTGCAGCAAGTAAGCACATAACTGCCTCGGTGTGAACAAAGCTCCAAGCTCACTTCCAGGGGCTCCACAGTACAGCCGACAGGGTCCCCATGGGAAGAGGTTATCAGACAGGGGACTTGTATATGCAGATGTCCCCACAAGCAGGCGCAGAAAAAGGTCCCTGTCCCCTAAAGCAAAACAACAATGAAGATGTTGTCTGAGGCAGGCCTCATCCCAACACATCTCCCTGTTACCTGTAGCTACCTGGAACTACCTGGCAAAATGGCTGGAGCTTCTTTGCATTTGCTTGTATGCCGGTTGCAAGATTCAGCCACTGAAACCCTTTGCCCCTGAAGGGTAGCAGGATATACCACTCAAAAACATGCCACTTTGGCATAAGGGTTATCTGTGAACTAAAGGCAGTTGAGAAAAAAAACAGGTAAAAGAAAAGCTCTCTGGGGCCGGCCAAGTGGCACGTTGGTTAAGAGTTGGTTTGGGATGCCAGCTCTGAACAGCAGGACCCCAGTTCGGATCCCACATGAGGGCCAGTGATGCTGCACCCTCTACAGCTAAGATGCTGAACAACAGCTCAACCTGGAGCTGGGCATAGGCTGCAGCCCCTGCTGCAGTGAGCTGCCATGAGCTACTGTGAGCAGCCGTCCAATGTCCGGCAAGTGACTGCCTCACCTGGGAAGAGCGCAATGATAATACCAACATGGGCCAGTGAAGCGACATCCTCCACAACTAGACTAAAAAACAAATGAACAGCAACTTGTCTGTTCCCCTCTCCCAATTCCCCAATAAAATCTTTTTTAAAAAAGGAAAGAAAAGAAAAGCTCTCTGCCCTCACCCTATTTGCCTAAAAGCAGGACAAAAATTTAAATGTGTCTCCCCACCCCTCTCAGGACAGAAGTTAATCATTGACAACAACTCTAGCTGCTTATCAGCAAGGAGATGGTACCAGAGGAATCTACATAAAAACCTTATTAATTAGCTGTAATTTTCCATTAGCTTTCCCAGAGAGTAACCTTTCCACAATTCGCTGCCCTAGAAATTCAGTCCTTTTTCTTTGTCATGTCACTTCTCTAGCAATATGCTCTTCTTTTGTGAAGCTGCCATATGAGCCAAAGCTCTAATCATCCCTTTGGGTTACTGAGCAAGGGGTACTCCCACTTGTATGCTCGAAGCATGTGGTAATAAACTTCCGGTTTTCTCATTAATTTTGTCTATCTAATTCACAGGGCCCCAGCCAACGCATCTAAGATGGGACACCTCAAAGTTAACTAACCTTCGGACCCACCTGAAAAGACCTGCCCAGCACTTCCCCCTCACCAGGATCCAGCCCTACATGCCTCGTTTTGGAGTCAGCCTGGGCTTGAACCACACCTCCGCCACCTGCACAGTGGTCAGCTCATTTGTTGGAGTCTCATTTTCCTCCTGTGTAAAAAGGGGGTTCATTTGTTCTTTCACACAGTTGTATGATGTTTACTGAGCACCTACTCTGAGCCAGGCCCTGTCCCAGTTCCCCTGGAGGCAGCAGGGAGCCAGGCTGACAGAAAGCCCTGCCTGAAGGTGCACACGTCCTAGTGGGTGAGAAAGACTTTGAACCCAATCAGGGAGCACTATGTATAGAATGGAAGGTGGTTTGATTTTTAGGAAAACAAAGTAGGGGAAGGAGGAGGGGTGTTGGAATTTTAAATACAGTGTTTGGGGAAAGCCCCACTGAGAAGGGGCAACTAGAGTAGAGGCCTCAAGGAGGGCAGGGAGCCGGCCGCATGGACATGGGCAAACAGTGTCCAGGCAGAGGGAATGGAAATGCGAAGGCCTCAAGGCAGAAGGGTGCCAGGAGCAGTGAGCAGGGACGGTGGTAGGAGATGAAGTCAGAGAGCTGACAGAATAATCAGTCCCATTCGAAGGGCTAATTCATCCATGCGATGCTGTGAGGATGATGTGGGATGAAGGAGAGCAGTTCCTGATGCATAGGAAGCATTCGATGCTGTAGAGAGGACCCTGAATCCTGGGCAGAGGTGGACACAATTCCAGGAAAACCTGGCCCTGGCTCTGCTTTCTCCCCTGGGAGAGGACGCTGGTTCCAACAGCACCAGAGTGTGCTGGTGTAAAGTGCCCTTTAATGCAGCGCCCAGGTAGCTAGGGGCCCTTCCTCCCAGACGTCAGTCCAGTCCAGTAAGTCTGTGTCACAGCAAAAACGTTGCCGTGCTGCCGCTCCCCGCTCTTGGAGGACAGTAGCTGCAAGGCCAGGGGCACGGAAAGTGGCCCCACGGAGGGAACCAAGGGAGGGCATGACAAATGGACGGTGCTCCTGCTCTGGGGAGCTGCCGGGTGCGGCCCCAGCTAAAGAAACCGATCACTGTGGGAAAGGTGTGTGCGCGCGCATGCGCGCGGTCTTTTTCCTCCAAATCTGTAATGACAGTTTTTTTGCCTTGTTACCACCCAGCTTGGGCACCCTTTCCATTCACTCCCCAGGTCCACCACATGGGGGCGCTCAATGCTCCCCTTTCCTCTCGCTTTTCAGATGCCTCTCTCTCTCTCCCTCTCTCTCTCTCTCTCTCTCTCTCTCTCTCTCTCTCTCTCTCACACACACACACACACACACACACACACACNCACACACACACACACACACACACACACACACACACACACACACAAGAACTCCTTGAAGAAGACACACGAATGTAATCAATATAGCCATCTAAAAGGAGTGAGAGCATACAATGGACAAGAAAGGGATTGGTGGGGTTTTTTGTAAATATCTTTTTATAGTATCTTGATTTTTTTAGGTAGACATTATAGCATCTATTCAAAAAATTAAGACAGAAAGCATATCAAAAATGCAAGTAAGCAACTCTGACATTCTTACTGGGGTCACAGGTTATGAACTGCTCTGTAACTCCTGATGTGTGAGATATGTCCCATTTCTGTATATTTCTAAATCAAGTCACACCCCCATCAGTTAATACAGACAATAAGATCGATATTATTCAATTTCTGGAGTCTCCTCCATGGCTCTCACAAGCATCGCAGGGTTCGTTCCAAAATAATTAGCAAGGATTGAGTCTTCAGTTAGCACAGTCACCATCTTACTACTGCCTGTGGCTCTAGAGCACAGGGACCAGGACGGGACTCTGAAGCTTACCTGCCAGGTTGAAATCCCAGCTCTGCCTCCCACTGACTGTGTGACCTCAGGCAAGTGGCAAACCTCTCTGTGCCTTGGTGTCCTCGTCTGTAAATGGGGATGATAACAAGACCTGTGATTTAGGAGATTCAATACAGTGAGGCCCATGCCTGGCTCTAGGAAAAGACTGATAAACGTTTGCTACTGTCACCATCACTATCATGTACAACACCCTTATGATGGGCGACAGGTGCCCTTCAAGGGTCCTCTCCACTGATGCAGGCCTGTTTCGGGCGCCACAGACAACATTCCCAAGGTTGCAGGACTGAGTCCTCGTGGGACCATTACCACCTAGGACCCGCCACCTTGGAGGGTCCTCTGCAAGGGGAACTCACCCATATTGTCACCAGCTTTAGAACCTCAACATCTCCTGACCCAGTCCTAAAGGCCGAAATCCGCCTGCCTCAGTCCCTTCACCTCTGCCTCCCCATGAGCTAGACAAATTCCCCTTCAAGGAGCCTCAAACACCCCACATTCTCACCACCCCCCTCAGGTTGTTCTGAGTGCCTGCTAACATGAAGAGTCCCAGGCCCCTTGAAACTGGCAGGGCCCAGGAGTCTGCATTTAAGACAGCATCCTGTTTCTGCAGCAAGGTCCTTGGGAAACGACGGAAAGCCATGAGCAAAAAGGAAACAACACACCAGTTAACTCCTCAAGTACTTACAGGGCTGCCCAGAGATACCTGCACATCAACTCTGATTTTGTTAAAGTAAGTCTTTCGTCTGCATGACTGCAAGTCACACGATTATGACCCGCCTCACCTCTGATTCAGCCCCCACAAGTGTGTGAGGCCAGAAACAAGGCACGAACCTTTAAACCTTCAGGAGATCTTGTCCAGGCCCTGAACTGGTGGGTCGCATTTTATGCAAATTTGCATTATGCGACTTGGCAATCTGGTGCTTTGAAAGTTAAAAGCATCACTGAAGACTTGAGTATATTCAAGTTAGAAATAACACAGACATCACTTGCTTTCCTCCCTCTGGGAAACTGGATCTTGAACTCAGAGCTGCAGGGACCAAGCCCTCTGGAAATCTGATAAACGCTGATCTGCTGGAGGGCAGAGGTGGGCTGGGGCACCCACCGCTTCACCCTTTCCCCTCGCCATTTCTCCCACAGGGACCTGTGGCCTGGGTGCTGCCTCGGTGTTCATTCAGCTATTTAGCTAAGGGTTCTTGAGTCAGTGACTCTCCACTAGATACAATTCTGTTGGGCACCTATTATGCAGCACAGTGCAGGGTGAGCGCATGGTCCTTGTGGGGTTTACACTCCCAGCCGGGCCTCCCAACAGCCCGAGAAGCCAGCATTATTACCGGTCCTGTTGCAAGACGAGGAAGCTGAGGCTCAGCCGGAGGTCACACTGGAGAGCAAGTGGTCTGATTCCAAAACAACCAGTCCACCTGCTGGTTAAGAAGGAGGGTGTTTGGAAATGCAGGTCCTGGCCAGGTACCATCTCATCTCAACTATAGTCTGCTGGGGTGTCACTGACTGGATCACACTGGGTGCGAGGCGGGGGGATGGGCGTGGGGGGGGGCGACTGTGTCACATGACCACCCTCTCTGAAGGGATGTTGGGCAGGTTTTTGGTGAGCACCCTGTTACCTCCCCCCCTCCCCAAAATATGTACAGATTAGAGTTCTTGTATCAGGAGGCAACCTGGAGTGTCGGCCACGGATAGGGAGCTGGAAGTGCGCCTGGAAGACAATAGCTGGAAAGGGCATGAAAGAGGGAGCTGGGGGTTGCTGCCGTGAGGAGACAGCCCGACTCCCCGTTCCCAGCAGATGAGACGCCAGACTAGGGGAAAGGGGCCTGTCCTTCACATGCATGGGGGCCACCCCCACATGGGCGTGTTGCCAGCTCCCTGTGAGCGGAGCATCTCACTCATGACAGCGTGGAGCTTTCTTCCACCCAAAGTCTGGACTCCATGACTCCACTTCATGCTGCTTTTATAAAACCCACCCAAAGGCTTCCTTCTTCTCACTTGGAATTCTGCTTGTCTTTAGAGCCCAGTACGCTCTTATGGATAGAAGAGCTGGGCAGGCTGCACGAGGGTCCCCGTCCACAGGGCGGGGCCTCTCCATTCCCTGCATGTGGGACCCCTGGCTCTCCAGGCCCACTTACCTGATGAGCAGCAGTGACTCAGATACCTACTCTTCCGACAACTTTTGGCCTCAAGAGTCCTATTTTTCCATCATCAGTGGTACTCACATGTGTCAAATAGATCTGAGCCCACAGGGAGCAACGCTACCTTGCCGGGCACCAGTGGCCCAACCTCAGCAGACCTCCAGATGTCACTGTTGTGCTCTGTGGTGGGGAGGGAGACGCAGTGGGGAGGAAAGATATTTTAAAATCACTGTTACAGCAGCTTCACGTCAGCACCTCTTGGCCCCGGTGTAGGCCCCGGTGTCTCCAGCCCTGGAATGAGACAGGCCCACTGGGGCAGGGCCATCAAAAAGATCTGAGTGGCCTCTGGCTTGAGCATGAGAGATTTTCTCCTTGAGAACTGCCAAAGGCAGGAGATCCAGCAAGCCTGTCTGTACCATTAACTCCACTCCCTGGAACAGTGATGGGACCAGGGTTGAGCAGCTGACCCCCTGGGCCACTCAGATGTATTTCTCACAAGAATTGATGCTGGGGTCAAGGCACATGGGGTCTACTTATGTGAGAGCTGGAACTCGTATCCATAGCCCCACGTGGACAAAAAGTCTACAAAACCATATCTGTGCCCATGGACAGAGAGAAACAGTTGAGAGGTAAAAAGAAAGAGCAGGTGATGCCTTTCTGCTTGCCAGCCCCAGGCCTTGACATCCGTCATCCGTCAATCATCTGTGCTGGTCAGGGTTCCTGATTTCTCACAGCAGGTGGCACAAAGCCATTTATCAGGCGACATTCAACAAGTCTCCTTGCAGAAGACCCAGAGAGTCAAGCTTGGAGGCTCCAAAGCAAGAAACAGTCCCCAAAATATGCTACACGAAGTTATAACAAAGACCGTGCTGCACCACGCCTGCCTCCAGGCTGAGCCTAGGGCACTCCTGCCAGGACCTTCCTCCCACTGTTCTGAGACCAGGATCTGTACCCCGACTGCAAGGGCTGGGCCGGGGAGAGGGGATGGATCCCATCTTAGGAAGGCGGGGTTACTGGGGTAGACAGTTTCCCAAAGGTGTTCCAAAAAAAAGCGCAGAGCATAGCAAGTGTCCACTGTGTCACTGTGGTAAGACCCCTCTCTTTACTCCCGGTGGTAGCTGTTCTAGGTCTTACAAATGAAGTCTGCTCAGCATGCTGCCCCCTCTGAGCGCTTGGAGCCGCTGGGCAAGCCTGGCTTCTCACCAGGGTTGGGACATCATGGGACAAACCAAGTCCTCAGGCTGCAGAATCCAAGGAGGCAATCTGCTCAGGCTCCAGCAATGTGGCCGCCACCGGAATGCTAGGCCCCCTTAAGGTGGGAGCGCCGGTGCCCTTCTTGCCTCGCCCTAGTCCAGACCCTGCATCCCTGCTGCTCTCCAGGTGTTTCTCAGTCTTTATGCAAACACAGATGGGTGACCCAACCCCACCCACTCTCCTGGCACATTTCCACACATCTGAATCCACTTAGAGTCCCCTGGGACCCCTGGTACATTGGCTTGGTTGACTAATTAATAAATAATGAAACAAGAAACACTACACACTGACCTAGTGCCAAGCACTTAGGTATTTAATCAGTACCACAGCTCTATGAGGTCATCACGATGATTATCCCCATTTTGCAACTTCTGAGGCACAGAGAGGTTAAGGGACTTGCCTGAGGTCACACAGCTAGCGAGTAGCAGAACCAGGATTTGGACCAAAATGTCTGCACTGCTTCTTGCAAGCTCCTTCAAGGAGGGCAGCTGCCTGGCTATGAGAGCCACAGGAAGAGTGGAAACTACAAATTCGAAATATGCAGTCTCTTAACCTCCCTGGAGGTCTGATTATGTCAGTAATTTTGTACCCAAAGTGGTACATTGTTTTGCATGGAAGTTTGTTGTTTTATATCATAGGCATGTAATTCTTAGGAATTACTTAAATCTGTCCAAACAAGAGTCTAGTAGGCATCCCAGGTATGATAAAGTTTGAAACACAAAATCATAAATTATAATATAATAAATAATTATAAAAAATAATATAATTTTACTCAATAATGTAATCAAATAAAAAACACTGCAATTTGTCATCAGCCGGCGTTCTCGTTGGCGATGACAGGAGGACACCGCAGGATCGCAGGGAGCAGGTAAGGGACTTCTCTGGGACACTGCAGTGTAATCCTGAGTGTGGCTCGGGGTTACTGCTTCTGGCAGTGAAAATTAACCCTGAGCCACACACGGGGTTACCGCCAGGGTAGTTAAATCTTGGCACCTAATGTTTAACCAAAAAATGCATAGGCCAAGGGCCAGCCAAGTGGCTCAGTTGGTTAAGAGCTCGCTCAAGAGTTTGAGCTCTAAGCAACAGCAGTTCGAGTCCCAGCCTGAGCTGAGCTTCCGCTGAGCTGTCAACAGGTGGCAGGATGGCTCAGCTAAAAAAAAAAAAAAATGCATAGGCCAAACCAAGCATAGCTGTGGACAGGATTCAGCCCAAGGTGGGCTAGTTAGGGTCTCTGGTCTTCCAGGTAGCCTCTTCTGTGGGGCCCAGCTGCCCCTCCAGGCAGATGCAGGGAAACAGAGCCTGGGGTCCAAGGCTCAGGACCCCTGCACTCCCTCCCCTCCCAGCCCCGACCAATGGAAGTCTCTCTGCAATCTGGAGAAGGGTCCCACTCTCCCCACCCTTGCTCCTCCAAGATGTTTTGTGTGCCCCAAATCCCCTGCAGTCTCTAAGTTCTCCTAAGACAGAAGTGGATTCTTTCCTGGCCTTGTGCTCTATCCCTCTGCTGCGGCCACAGCTGCCTGCTGTACCAGAAGGAAAAGGGGGAACTGGAAGGAACAGGAGCCACAAAAAGGATAAAGTGACACAGTCGTGCACTGCTTAATGACAGGAAATCTGGGAAATGCTCTGTCAGGTGATTTCGTGGTTGAAGCCATCCCGGAATGCACTCACTGCAAGTCTATTGCACACCTAGGCTAAAGGTAAGCCACCGTCCTATACCCAGGCCATTGCTGGCCGAAACATCGGGACTCAGCACATGGCTGTGTATCAGTATGACTCTGTTTCATATACAAAAGTAGATGTGGGGGACTGAACAGAGCAAGCTGAGATCACTGGGACCCACCTGGGATCAGGGGATGGACTGGATTAATGGCTTACAGGGTGGACAGGGAAAGCTTCTCCAAGGAGGTGACACCTGAGCTGAAGTCTGAAGGATGAAGGCGCCAGCTGGGAACCAAGCAGAGAGAGGGTATCCAGGAAGAGGGAACAGCAAGGGCCCCGGCTCTGGGAAATGTTCAGAGGAAGCAAGGCTGTTGTGGCTGTGTGGCCCAGCACAGCGGCGGAGTGCAGATGAGCCAGACTGCTGTGCGGGACCACGTGGCCACCGGAGCAGTGTGGAAGTCGGTTTACGCCCCTGGTGGCGGTGGCCAGCAGAATGGAATGATCTGATTGACAGTTTTGTGAGCTCACTCTGGCTGCTGAGGGGAGGACAGACTGTAGGGGGCGCAAGATTCACCGCCAGGAAGGGTTAGGAGAGGTTGCCTGTTGCCTGCTGCGTCCATGTGCGGTGATGGCTGCTCAGAGCAGGTACTGACCGAGGCACTGGAGCCTGGGGCTTGATGAATGCATATTTGAGGTGCTGCTGGGCAAGGAATAAAAGAAGGAATCTGCAGGATGTCTTGTTTTTGCCTTGAGCATCAAGTGTCAACTTGGGTCATTCTGTCATCTCTTTATTGAACACCTACTGTGTACCAGGCAATGGGCTAGACCCCAGGGAGCTGCAGAGATCAGGAATACAGGGTCTGTGTCCCCAGGGAACCAACCTACATGACCTGGGCTTTCTGTGAAACACCCCTGAAGTTGCAGAGGGAGGGTAAAAAAGGGAAAAGTGTTCCCCAAATGAAAAATCCCTTTCATTGAGTCAGCAAACATTTACTAAGTACCTACCACCTGCCAGGCACAATTCAGCACTGAACAAGTCAGATGAGGTCCCTGCCATCATGAAGGTTCCAAGGAGCAGACAGAAAATGACCCTTTTCCAAATGTGTGTTGTGTTAGAAAGGTTGAGTGCTAGGGAGAAATGAAACAGAGGAGTAGAGGCCTGCTCCAGCTGCAGTGCTAACTGGCGGGTTTTGGGAAGTGACACTGGAGCTCAGGTCTGAAAGAGGTGACAGTGAACCTGCAGGGAGCAGATGGGAGCAGAGCCCCAGGCAGGCAGGCTTGAGTTTGGAGGGTCCCAGGGGAGCACCCCGCACGGGCAGACCCAGTGATGTAGGCGGAGAGCAGGAGGAAGTGAGGACAGGGGTGACGTGTCCATGCCACCGGCAGGGCCTGTGCACCATGATTAGTGCTTTCCGTTGCACCCTAACTGAAATGGGGGCTCATCAGAGGGACCAACCCGTGGAGGTCCACTCCCCCCAGCTACCCCACTGCCCTCCCCCACACATCCACCTGCTCTGTCGAGTCCCAGGAAGGGCCAGGCACAGCCACCTACTGTCACAGCATTGCCACCTCACCCAGCTCAGCTGCCTCTCTGGAGCTGGCCGTGTACGTGATTTACAAGCTGCCCCACCCCAGGATTCTGTATCGGGGGGCATCTGCTCTGTTTTCATTGCTTCTGGTCAGGGCTTTGCTACTCCTTCACAGATCAAATCACTGCCTCCTGTCCCCACTAATTCAAACAGCTGGTTCCCATTCACCGATCCCTCGCTCAAACTGCCAAGGGAAGAATTACAAATAAATGTGTATAAGCAAACAGATGCTGTCATTTAGAAAAATCGATCCATCTAGCAAAAATGCCCCACTTAGGACTGAAGTGGCATACTGTGAAGCATGTGTCCTGGTGACATTTTTAATGAAATCAGAAAAACAATGGCAGAGCTCACTAATAAATTCTAAAGGAGCAAATGGTCAAGGCCTGGGGGATGGGAGTGGAGGGGGCGCGGGTCATGGACCCACTATGAGGCTCCATCACTCTTCTGGACATGCTTCTCTCCTTTGTGCCTTTTCAACCTGTTATGACATCAAGTCAAACTCATTCGTTATTATTCTGTGAGTCTCAGAAACAGTTGGCAACCCTCACTTTGTGGTGTCTAGGAACAGCAATGCAGGCTGTGGTAGCCTCCTCTTTGCTGTCCTGGGCGCACAGCTAGACCATCTTCCCGCCTCCCCTGTGGCCACATTTGTACCAAGAGGCCACTGGAACCAGAAGAGAAGTGACCATGCCAGACCTGGCCCATAAACATCTCCCACATGAGATCCAACATCATCGTTCCCACCCAGGGGCCAGAGAAAGAGGACTTGAGGCCCCTGCAGAGTGTGTGCCCCTGAATGACCACGTGGATCAGAGCTTCCTCAGCAAACATATTGGGACACGATGAAGGCAAAATACACTCCTCTGTCAGGCCAAATCTGGGGGCAGTTAGTTACTGTAGGGACCCTACCCTGACGAACACATGAGTCCCAGAACTCATTCATTCATTGAGTACATAATAAAAATAATCTCTTATTATCTCCTTCAGACATCACAACAATCTGGTGTAATGAATGGCATGAGCCCCTTTTTCAGATGGAGAAACTGAGGTCCAGAAAGATTAAGTAACCTGATAAAGACACACAGCTGATAATAATACCAGCTATCATTTATTGAACACTTACTATGGGTCAAAGACTGGGCCAAATACCTCGTATCTGTATCTTCTTTACTTCTCGTAAAAACTCTCATGGATATTGTTATTATTTCTATTTTACAGATGAGGAAACTGAGACTTGCTCAAAAGAGGGAGAGGGAGAAAGAAAGGAATAAATGAAAGCAATAGGGTTCACACTAAAAAGCTAATGCTGCCTGTGCTTGCAATCCCAAGAAAGCCTCTGATAATAAGCTAATCACATGGCATCTTAAAATCCCAGTTTGCCTCATATCAGACCAGCCCTAGAGAACTGGGAAGCTGCACACAACTTCCCCCCAAAATTAAAATCATTACAGTAAAATAAAACATACAGTGACCTAAATCTGCACTTACTACGTATAACTTGAAGAGACAAAGTCGAGTCTGTGAACATTTTAGCAGTTTCCAACACGCAAGTCACGGTGCCAAGACCCAGTCACTCATTCATTGGCACATGCCCGCTCTGGGCGCTGAGTGGAACGACGCCCCACCTTTCCCTCCTGGCTTCCATGCTGGGTGGTCCCTCACTGTGAGTCACAAAATCTTTGCTTCTGCCTTCAAGTAGCAGCCCATGAACAGAAGGACCTGAAAGCTCTCTCACACCCTTGAATCCTGCAGTGGGGAACACTACAGCAAAGGCAAGCCATTCGGCTCTAAAATCAAGTAGAAAACTCAGATCTTTCCAGGTAATCTCTGAGTAATAAGCTTTAATGAAGAGACTTTGGTGACTGTTGTTTAAACCATGGGAAAAAGTGGGAATTCACAGAAATTTATGTTCTGGCCAATCCCAACACAGGCCAGAGACCCCGTGCAGAGAACAAGATGAGGACACAGTGGCAGTAATTTCCCCAAATGGTCATCACTTGAGTCCCTGCCCTGAGGATTTTCACCATGTCTGAGCATGACCTAGGAAATTATTCACCTGTTTTTCTTTGAACCAGCTCACTTTTGGGGGGTAAATTTTGTACCATTATGTAAATGAAAAATCCAATGTCACTGGCCCTACTTAAAAGGCGTATTAGTCAAGAAAGGTCAGGCAATGCAGCAGTAACAGTGGATCCCGGAGTCCAAAGGTTTAACATGACGAATGCTGCCTGTGCGATGTGGGCTGGCTTCCTGCAGTCACTTGGCCCAGCCTAACGGCAAAGGGCATGGGAAATGTGGGGATGCGCATGCACTCCGATAAACAGTGAGATGATATGATTAAATTAGACCCACAAGGCCGTGTTGTAAGAAAGCTTTGAGCCAGAGCATTAAACAAGAAATTATCAAATGTTATAAAGTAGTAAAGACGTCTGTGCACCAAACTGAGACTGTATTCTGGACTCCAACAAAAGGACAAGGTGAGAACTCGGGAGGCAATGATTGTCACAATGTGACTCAATGTCACTGATGTCTGTCCCTGAATCAACTGAAATCATCGTCAAGAAAAACCAAACTATGGAGCTTCTCTGACAGGGAGGAAGGACATTTAAGTGACATAGGACCTTGGTGCACAACAGTGTCACTCATGTGACAGTGATACTGTTGCTGTTTGGCAAAGATGATGACACCAATGTCCCATCTCATAAGCGCTCACAATGTGACCATGACAGACCTCTACCACGAGGTACAGGAGCCCGTGTTCTCTCCCCTTGGTTCCGAGTGGGCCTGAGGTTGCAGAGGAAGTGAAACCCATGACTTCTGAGATACAAGCCAGTTGCAAGAAGCCCACCTGGTGCCAGGTCTGGGTCTTGAATACTGTCCTCTAATAACAGGGACCAGGGCTCCTTGGAGAAGCAGCGGATTCCAGACTGGGGAAACACACACACACACACACACACACACACACACACACACACACACACACACACGCACGGGGGGGGGGGGGGGGAAGCAGAGCCAAACTGAAAGAGCTCCCACAGCAGGAACAATTCAATCAATAAAATATTGTAACATGCCACTGGATTAGAAGCCAAAGTATAAAACAACCATGAGTAAACACTGATATAAATCAATGATTACATAAATAAACAAACGCGAAAATAGGCAAATGTCTCATGTGGAACGCAAGTAATTCTGTGGCTGCCCTGCCCTCAGGGAGGGAGCATAACTCCTCATTCCAAGTGTGCATGGTTTCCTTCCAGAAAACACAGCGTAAAGAAAGAGGGAGTGATGTCACAGTGGAGAGCCCTGCCAACCACACCCGCCACGTGATCAATATTAACAGCAACAGTGAACAGTCACGCTGGTGGACTGTACCCTTAATATGATCTGATGAGAGCACGTCACCTCTGGGTCTTCTCACCTCAAACCCACGACCCCAGCCTAATGAGGAAAACATCAGCAAAATCCCAATTTAGAGGCATTCTACAAAATGCCTCACTCGCACTCCTCACAACTGTCAATGTCATCAGTAACCAGGGACGTCTGAGAAACAGCCAAGGGGTTCTCAGGACAAGTGACAACTATATGTCTTTCTGGGTGGAATCCTAGGGCAGAAAAAGGACATTATGTTAAAATCAAGGAAATCTGAATACAGTTAGTTTGAGCAACACGAGAGCGCAGGCTCTACTCAGGTCTTAGACGCAGAGGGGAGGACTGCGCAGGCGTCGTGGTAAGACGCGAAGCCAGAAACGACGGCCTCTCGCGAAGGCCCTGGAGGCCCGAAAAAGCGGAGCGACCGGACAGAGCCAGCGCATGCGCTCTGAGAAGGCCGGTTCGCCGCGCTCCAACTTGACTGCGCTGCCAGGGTACAACGCTTGCGCATGCGTAGTGGATTTAGGTCCGATTTCGTTTTGCGCATGCGTGCCGCCAAGGCTGTTGCGCGCCTGCGCAGTTCTGGGTGTCGCGTTAGTGCCGCCCGAGTGTTCTTGTGCGGCCTTTTTGTTTCTCGCGTCACGGGACCGGCGGGTGGCTGCTGGCTGTCGGTCCAGGGCTGTCATCAGCCTGGAGTTAGGCCGACAGCAAACGCTTGAGCCGTCGGGTTCCGGATGTGGGCGGCCAGCAATGAAGCCCGCGGGGAGGCGCCGTGGAGGGAGGGGGTGTGAGGCCTCGGCGTGGAGAGCGGCGTGGGCACTGCCGCCCGGAGGGAGCCCGAGCTCGGGACTTGCACGCTCGGCAGGAGTGACCGCTGACCGTCCGCACGCGCTGTGCCCCGCAGGATGCAGCAGAGGTAGGTCGGCGCGCTCGGGTCACCGCCACGCCGGAGGCCGGGAGGGCGGGGTGTGGAGGCCGCATCGGCCGGGGCCCGTGCCGGTGGGTTCAGCCTTCTGGAAGGCTTCACGGGGGTCTCGTTTCCGCGGCGTCTGCGAGGCAGCGTCGTCATAAAGCCGAACAACTTGCAAAACGACCTGGGCAGCCTGCCCCGGAAAGCCGGCGTGGAAGGCGTCCCCTGACCAGCGGCTCCTGGAACAGGGCTGTTCCAGGCCATCCTGGCGCCCCGCGGGCCCCCGGGCTGTGTGATGCGGCCCAGCCCACACCCTCCGAGAAAGTCGTGTTGCCTAGCCAGCGTCGTGAACACCACTCTGGGAGGTGCTTTAGCTCTTCAGAGAGAAGAGAATTCTGGGGTGACGGCTGGCCTCCCAGAAAAGGCTTCCTCCGACCCAGAAGGAGCCCACTCGGGCTTTCACTAACCCCACCCCAAGGCCGCCTCCCGTGCGTCTCTGCCTGGAAGCTGAGTTTGTGAAGTCAGGACCTGAAGCCCTCTGGGCTGAAGGTACACCCCGGACTTGGCCCCTTTGTGTCTCAAGGGACCGGTAAGAAGGCTTTGATGAAGTTTGCAGTAGGCTGCCCTGGAAGCCAAGACAAGGCACCCAGAGGGCAGCTCATCCTGCCTGTGTCTGACCCCCTCTGCAAGACGGCCCAACAAACAGACTTTCCTGTGAGCGGTTGAGACACGGCCGCTGAGAAAAGCTGCTTTATGCAGAACCGGACCTTCCCCTGAAAGCTGTTGCGCGGCACCCTGGAAGGTCCTTGCACAACGCCGGGAGATAAGACCACAGGGCTGTTTCTATACCTGACATCTGCACCCTCACCACCTTTAAAAAAAGCCTTCTGGGACCAGTAACAGGCCTTTTAAGGCTAATATCTAACCTGACAGTGAGTGCTAAGGCCACTCAGACTTTCGCATATGGCCTATAACCAGGTAGACCGTAGGTCTCAATTTGCCTGGAATAACCTGCTTGACTTGTCCAGTCATTAAGTGCTATCTATAATCATAACTGTGAGCAGAACTTAACTACCCTGACGGTAACCCCGAGTGTGGCTTGGGGTTAATTTTCAGTGCCAGAAGCGGTAACCCCGAGTGTGGCTCGGGGTTAGGTTAATTTTCACTGTCAGAAAGCGGTAACCGCAAGCCACACTCCGATTACACTGCAGTGTCCCAGAGAAGTCCCTTATTGCTCCCTGCGATCCTGCAGTGTCCTCATGTGATCGCCGATGAGAATGCCGGCCGATGACAAATTGCAGTGTTTTTTATTTGATTACATTATTGAATAAAATTATATTATTTTTTATAATTATTTATTATAATTTATGATTTTGTGTTTCAAACTTTATCATACCTGGGATGCCTACTAGACTCTTGTTTGGAGTGATTCAAGTGAGTAATTCCTAAGAATTACAGGCCTACAATATAAAACAACAAATTTCCATTCAAAACAATGGACCGCTCTGGGTACAAAATTACTGACATAATCAGACCACCAGGGAAGTTAATACTTCTGCCTAAGGGCTGACCTGCCATCCATATGTAATGCCCAGATTAATGCCATCAATGGCACCAAGTATGGTGTTTTCCCTTCTGAATAGTTGTTACGTAATTCTAGGTTTCTTCCTGAGAACTTTAGTTCTTATTCGTTTAATAATCTAATTAAGTGCCTACTATGACCCAGACTGCGTGTAACAGGCTCTAGGGAAATGGAGAGAAATGAGACATGTTCTTGCCCTGGTATTGGAGACAGACACGTAAGCCTATGTTTGTGGTAGGCTCCACATAGAGGATCATTTAAGGTGGGCCTTAAAGGTTGGATAGGAGTTTGCCAGAGAGGGACGTTGGAGGCATTCCAGACAAGGACCACACATGTTCCTCTCTGAACAAATGCTTATCCCACTGCTTGCCTGGTATTGTGCCAGCCCTAAAGATACAGTGGTGACCCCAGACCGATGGGGGCCCTGCTCTCACAGAGTTTATGCCTAGCAGAGAAGACCACTGTTGAAGAACCATCATGGTGAGGTGTGTGTTCCAAAGGACAAGTACAGGAAGCTGTGGGAACCTACAGGGGCCAAGGCTATGTGTGCTCTCTCTCTCTCTCTCTCTCCCTATATATATATATATATATATGTATGTATGTATATGTATATGTATAAATTATATGTATGTATAAATTTAAATCTCAATGGCTGACATTTTGGCCACTGGATGTCATCACAGATCTAGCTTCCCCCGCCTCCGTTTTATTTTATGAAAATACACAGCTGTGTGTATTCAGGCGCACGACATACTGTTTTCCTGTAACTTGTCTCCTCCTCCACCAGCACTCATCAGACTGAACCGGTAGGAACAGTCCCTCTCCGGGAGGCCCTGAGGGCACTCCTGCCCCGCACTAAAGAAGAAATGAAGCTGGATTTCAGTGAGAGAGTGGAGAGGAGTGCGGTGACGCTGCTGCAGCAAGCCGCCGCCCTCTTCTATGGGGGCAGGCTGAGCGAGTGTCTGGAGGCAAGCGAGGCCATCCGTGACTACTCCTGGGAGAAGCTCAACACCGGGGCCTGGCAGGACGTGGACAAAGACTGGCGTCGGGTTTACGCCTTTGGCTGCCTTCTCCAAGTCCTGTGTCTGTGTGAGGCGCCTGGGGACGCTACCACTGTGGCCGCAGCCCTGAACGTCTGTGACATGGGGCTACTGATGGGGGCAGCCATCCTTGAGGACATCCTCATTAAAGTCGCTGCCATCCTACAGAAGCACCTCTCTGGAAAAAGGCCCGGCCCAGGCCCAGCTCAGGAGCAGCCCAGCGTAAAGGTGGGTTTGTCAGCGACCACACCTCACACTACCCCACAGTCCTATCTTCCTAGAGGTGACGAGTGAGCTCTCCCTGGGGTGAGGCCTCGGCCTGCTGACCTCTCTGGCTAAAAACAGCATATTCCCTTGGTTTGGAAATGGAGCAGCTCCATCTAGGAATTTTCTCTATTTTTTTTTCTTCCAGTTTCTGCAGCAGCAGTGCCCTTCAGGAGAGAGGAAGGGTGGAAGCTTTGTGGTTCCCGCAACAGTCCAAGGGGAGTGTGTGGGTGACCACTGCAGCCAACTAGCCCATCTTATGCAGTTTCCCTTGGCCAGCTGGTCAATCCCCCCTTTCGATTCTTGCACGCATCCCTCCTGGTATTTAAGTACGCGTGCCAGAGGGTACCCTAAGACGCTGAGCATGGGTCCCTGAGGAGACTCAAATTCAGTGCTGACACGCAGGCCTCACGATAGCTCTGGGTAGGTGTGTTCACGAGGAGGAAACAGGTCAAATCAAGTGTTGGAAAATGTGTTACCTCCTAATTTTAAAAAAGTGCAAAAAGAGTGAGGCAGCCATTTTTGGCTATGAAATTGTCTGTCGAGGTTTTATATAACGCCTTGGAGCTAAGGACATGGTGTGTTGGTTGACCTGACTGAGGGAAGGGCAAACATGTAGATCAAGGGATAGGTGCTTGTGCCCTTTCCCATGCTAAGCTGTCCCGAGGGCACATGGAGGTGGCTTCATGCCCAGGGTGTTGACCGTGGGGTGGCTGGTGTTGGGCAGTGCTGGTAGCTGAGGGGCTGAGAGCTCGGACTCTGGAGCCAGCATGCTGGAAAGGTGCGAAAGGAACACACGGTCATGACAAAGAATGCTCTTCTGTTAGATGGTCGGGTTTGGGGGAGGAAGTTTTCCTCTCTTGCGGAATTTCTATGCAGCAGCATATTGCTTTATAATTGAACAAGTATTTTAAGTGAATTGGTAAAGAAAAAGCATCTTGCTGTCATGAGAAGCAAGCAGTGGTAGTAGCCGCGGTAATGACAACCATGCTAACTATCATGGGAGTGACGACACCCCAGCTCGCCTAACACTGATGCAAATGCCCCTATTTCTGACTGTCTGCGGTGGTTGCCATTTTCTCATTTTGTTTTTAAACAGAAAGCCAGGAAAGAGCATGCTTTGGTTCCAAACATGAGGTCAGAAAGAGCGATCTCCCGGCTTCACTGCCCGTCCCTGCAGTATTTCAGGGAGCATCATTTGGTCCCAGAGAGGCCTGTGATCTTGGAAGGTGTGGCTGACCATTGGCCGTGCATGAAGAAGTGGAGGTGGGTGGCTGCTGAGGGCCACGGGGCTCACCTTCCCATCTTAGTGTCCCCAATGGCTCCCTGCACTGCTTGTCTCACCATCCCCAAGTAAACACAGTGACATGTAAAAACGTCACTGCCATCCCTGGGAGGGCTCTAGCAGTGGCCCAGCAGCGTATCTTGTGCAGCTTTGCAGGGTCTCGGGGATTCTGTGGAATCTTGGGGTCCCAGGGCTTCCCAGTGGGAGTAACAGACAGCCGCCTCCCACTCCGTGGGCCTCCGGGCCCTTGGGTAGCCTTGTCCTCACACTTGGGGAGGTCAGGCCGGGCAGCTAGAGAGTGGTCGCAGCGCTATGGCGGTGCGGTGTCTAAGGAGGGTTGCCGAGTCAACCTGTATTGTTGTGGTTTTGTAGAGGGGTGGTTCCCATTGACACTGACCACAAGAGTCGTCCCAGCAAGTGTGCATTGTGTGTGACTGCATGCCAGTGCCAAGAAGGGTGCTGCCATGTTGTCTTTGTCTTTATCCTCCCTGGTTCCCACAGGACAGGCACAGTCATCACCCCCACTTTGCAAATGGGAAACAAGGGCTCAACTTCCCGAGGACCCACTGGTCAGTGCCAGGCCACCAGAGTCCAGACCCCAGGCCCCTTACCACCACTATATGGTCGGCCACTTACTCAGCTTAGTGACAGGCATGCAAAGACACAGTTGGATGGCTCTTGACAAGCAGGAAATAGAGCCACCAGTGACAACTGGCAGCTTTGTCACTGCCTGCAAAGCTGCACAGCGCCAGGTGGGCAGGTGACCACCTGGTGATGAGTGGGAACCAGTGTGACTCACATTAACCATAGGGTCCAGTGAGCGTTAGCAGTAGTGGTGACAGTGACAACACGTGTTTCCTAACAGTGTGGAATACATCCAGGAAGTCGCTGGCTGCCGCACCGTCCCCGTGGAACTCGGCTCCAGGTACACAGATGAGGAATGGTCCCAGAGACTGATGACGGTCAGTGAGTTCATCGGCAAGTACATCCTGGGTGAGGTATGTCCCTGAGTCCTTTCTCTGAACACTCACAGGGGACAACACATTACATTTGGGCAAAGAACCATACGTCGCACTGGAAGGTTTTGGAACGGTCAGTGTTTCGGTCAGCAGGCTGGCCAGTGTGAGGAGGGCAGGCTGCTGGGCAGGCAGGTGGGCAGACATGACATGACAGACCCATTCCAAAAACCTTTTTGTCATGTGTTTCCGTGGTTTTGGGTGGATTCTGAGATCGTGCACCCATCACCACTGTCTCATTCTGCACATTTTCATCACTGCAGAAGAAACCTCATACTAATTACTGGCCACCCCGATTCCCCACGGCCACCAGCCCCAGGCAACCATTGATCTGCTTCCCATCTGTGCTGTACCTGTTCTGGACGGGTCATATGAATAGAGTCACACACTGTGGCCTCCTGGTCTGGCTTCTCCCTGAGCTTCATGTGCTCAAGGTCCATCCACGCTGGAGCAGGTGCCCAGCCGAGTGACACTGCCGTGTGTGCGTGCAGCATTTTGCTTACCCGCTCACTCACTGGTGGACGGACATCCGAATGTGTGTACTCCTGGCGATTGTGACCAGTGCTGCTGTGGACATTCCTGTACGAGATTCTGTGTGGACATGTCTTCGTGTCCTGGGTGTACACTCATGGTGGAATTGTGGGTTGCATATAACTGCGTTCAGCCTTCTGTGGCTCTCGGCTGTTCCCACAGCAGCTGCAGCACTCTGTCAGGTCAGAGACTCAGCAGTCCAGGCAGGGGTGTTTCCTGTCCTGGCCATGTTTGCAGAGGCTACAGGTTATCTACCCGGATCGTCTGTTGGCTGGGAAGGAGTAGGTGCACAGACCCGCGTCTGTGAGACTTCAGCAGCAACAAAGCTTCGCACCTCGTCCACGCCCCCTGCAGGCTGTGCCCCAGGCAGTCGGCTGGCACAGACACGGTACAGCTCTGATGGGATTGGTCACGTGTTCAGGCCAGTGACCATGGGGCTAACCACTTCTTCCGTTGGTCTTCTCAGCATTTTGGCTGAACTGAGGGGCCACTCCTAAACGTCCAGCCTCCATCGGGGTGCACAGACGTCTTTCCTGCTTCCTGGGCACTCCTCCCCTGCCCCTGTCTGCTCAGCTCCATCACCTGCAGGCCTGGACGAGGGGGCCGTGGACGAGAGGCACACGGTGCTGCATTGTCCACCTCTGCTTGTCAGTGAACCTGCTGGCAAGCCTGTGCCAGCGCCCTCTGCTGGGGAGAAGCCTGCTGCCCAGAGAGAGGCCTCAGCAGGGGCAGTTTGTGATCTGGGCAGAATTGGCTTTGGATTCAGGCGAAGAAGCACTAAGGCACACTGGCCTTTTCTGGCTGTGTGTGCTGGGCTACTTACTTAACCTTTTGGGTCCTCAGGGCTCTGACTTGTGATAGGTTAGGGTTGGTTGGGGTTAGAGCTTACTAACGCCGACCTCACAGGGTCCTTGCGAGAGTGAAACATGAAGCTGTCGGCACCGTGTGCTCAGCAGCACTCAGTCACCGTCGGCGGTTAGTGTCCTCTGCGGCAGGACGTCTGGGAGGGGCGCGGTCATGTCACATCCGGCTATGCCCAGTGCTTAGCACAGGGTCTGACGTTCTATAAACTCCCAGTGATGTTTGTCGGAAAGGGGGTGGAGGAGGGAGTACGGCAAGACACAGGTTCTCGGGAAATCCTGGAGGAACCTTCCTTACGTCAACACTGTCCAAAGCCCAACTCCATTGGGGAGGGGTACCCCAGCGTCCATCCACTGCACCCCACCTGAGCCTTACAGGAGGGGCTCCTGGGTAGCTGTCGCAGGCTGGGGCAGGACCACGTGGAGGGTGTCGTCAGCACTAACGGGCTTTCTGTGTAACCACTGTTTTTTCTCCTGTGGATTAGACAAAGGACATCGGGTACCTGGCCCAGCACCAGCTCTTTGACCAGGTAAGTCTGATACCACGCTCCTCTGTCCTCCACCCTCTCACCTCCCCTGCCCTCTTCCTGGGCTGTGACCCCAAAGGGTCTCGTTCACCACCCACTGGTCTGCTCCCTGCAGTGAGCAGGGCGGCGCATTGAGCATCGCCAGCATCCAGCTAGAGAGCAGGTGGAGAGCAAGCAAGGCCACCAGGCCTGAGAACTTGGGCATTGGGGCACGGGGAGGTCACAAGCATCGAGGTGACCACCAGGGATGGAGTCAGAAGTCCAGGTATGGTCAGAATTGGGGGAGGGTTCCCAGGGAGCCAGGCAAGGGTAGCAGGCTAAGAAGGGGAGGTTCTAATTGATCAGGCCCCTCCTATGTGATCCCTGACCTCAGTCACATGGTGCACATCCTCCCAGGGGACCCTTGAAGCCACTGGTAAACTTGGCTCCAGTGCTAAAGCAGTCATCTTCTAATTCTCTAGAACTAGAGGAAGCTGGTTTAGGAGAAGGAAGGCAAAGTTCACGATTATTTTGAAGACATTTGCCTCATGGCCACCTTGGTCTTCAGAGCACCTCTGGAAGGTCTGAGCAGCTTGGGGCGTCACGTGGGGACACAAGGCAGAGGGGTTCCTGGCCGGTCTCTGGCCGGTTTCCAGGATGGTCCTCGACCCTTGAAGCCCAGTGGCTCCCACCCAAAATCTCTTACTGTCCCTCCTCCCAGGGATCCCATGTTTTAGTAGATTTTGCCACCATACTAGGCCTGCCCTCAACTATCAGTCACATCTTGGGAGCATTTCCTCTTGGGGTCTCTTGAGTCGTTGGCCAGTGGTTCTGGTTATAACCATCTAGTCAACCAGTCACATTTCAGAAATCCTGATGATGTCATTGGAAGCCAGTCAGCTTCTCAGCACTCCAGGGGCAGGTCTTCTGTAATCCCAGGGGAGATGCATCCTTGATCCTGGTCTCTGGTCATGGGAACTGAGGTTCCCAGAGGACTTTTGGGATCTTGGAGGCAGCCTGAGGACCCCACAGCCCAGGGCTGCGTTTCTGTCTATGTGGGCGGAGTCTGGGCCCGGGGCCCCTATAGAACATTCCAGCTGTGGCTCATGGTCAGTGCTTCCCGCTCCAGCAGCCTGAGCTCAGGAGCTGCTCCTGAACAAATGGCCAATGCAGGCTGCCTGCACGTCCCCCTTCAGACCAGGAGTAGAAATACCCAAGTAAGGCAGCACAGAGGTCCCCCAAAATCTCTTAAAGTTAAAACTACCCTGGGTTCAGAGATTGTCCCCCAGAGGCTTGGGAGGAATCCAGATGCCCTGAGGGCTATCGGTCAGGAGTTGGGTTCTGTCAGGGTGACCACCGCAGCCCCGCCCGGCCCTGAACCTCCAAGACTGCCTCCTGGGCTGGCAGATGGCCCTTAAGCTTTGGGAAATAAAGTAGAAACAGGTCTGGTCCCTAAAAGGATCACAGGTGTAAAGCCATCATGGTCAATCTAGCTGTGAGCATAAACTGGGCTGAGCTTGGACTGAAAATGTCCAGAGGTGGGCTGCCCCTCACAGCACCTCCCAGCACCTCCTCAGGCATCACTGGCTGTGGACACAAACGCTGTGTGACCACTGCAGTTTTTAAAAGGAGGCAGCCAAGAATCCACGCCTTGGCGATAGGTGTCCTTTGTCGTCCGTCCCGAGGCAGCAATGTGAGACGGCTCTGTCCACAAGAGGGTGTGGGTGTGGGAGGTAGGGTCAAACATGGTGATAGCAGACACCGCTGGTGCCTGCTTTCTCCGCCCTGAGTGGCCACATCATAGCCTCCCTGAGGTCTCTGCCCCCTCTCCCCCCACACACACACACGTGTGCAGCACAAGTTCACTTGCAACTGAGTCACAAATGTGAAACTTCTGAAGACTTCCCTAGCACAGCTTGCTGTCTTAACGGTTTTACCACTTGGCCCGCCAGCAGCCCTGCGAGAGGGCACCACCTCCTCCCCACCACTGGGGTCTTACCTTTCCAATCTTTGCTGGTTTGATTAGCAGGAAATGATGACAGTTAATTTGGATTCCTTTTGCTCATGGGACTGAACCTCTTCCTTTGTTCAAATTCATTTTCATTGGATTACCTCGATTTGGTGCTTTGACTGTGTTCGTTTTATGTATTGGGATCCTTATAATGTGTGTATTCTATACACTAATCCTCATTTACCACAGTTGGTTCAAGTAGGTTTCCTAGTCATTTGGTCTTTACATTAACAGTTAAAATGTGTCAGTTGTCATTGTTTCACCATTTAGTAAATTTGGGAAATCTTCCCCACACAGATTTGATAGTCAACCCCATTTTCTTTTTGTTTTTCCCTTAACTTGATGTTTTAAAATAATTAACTCTTCAACATAAAAAAAATAATTAACTCCTTAACATAAACCTGGTTTATGTTTTAAGTACAAAGCACTAGTATCAGGTTTTTTAAAAAGAAAACAAAACAAAAAAAATGCACAGGACATGGAAACCTGGAACTGAAATTACGACTTTTCCTTGGTAACCATCTGTTTTCACCTTCCTGTGCCCCTACACGTGGACAGTTGTATTGTCACACGAGAGGACAGTGTCTGTCAGCTGACTTCCGGGCTGGCATGTCCCACAGGCCTGGCCTCATCCTTCCACGTCTGCTCTGACACCCACAGATCCCAGAGCTGAAGCAGGACATCAGCGTCCCCGACTACTGCTGCCTGGGCGACGGGGAGGACGAGGACATCACCATCAATGCCTGGTTTGGGCCCCCAGGCACTGTGTCGCCCCTTCACCAGGACCCCCAGCAGAACTTCCTAGTCCAGGTTGGAGTCACTGCAGAGCACCGTCCCCTCCCAATCGGGCTGGGTGTCAGGACGGGATGCAGTGAGGGATGCCCGCCTTGAGACCCATCTCACAGTGAGGCTGGCCGCTCGGCCACTGCAGGGCTCTCCTGGGACCCGGATGAGGAGCACCTTGTAAACCCATCTGGCTTTTCCTAAGCAAAGGGTTTACAACAGGGAGTGAGCTTCCAGCCAAGCGGACCAGTCCACAGAGGCAGACTGCCCGAGTGGACACCGGCTCTGTCACCTGTCAGCTTTGTGAACCCGGGCAATCCATGTCCTTGCCTGTCACAGGGGTGATGACAAACCACCTCTGAGGGTGGCTGCCTGGTCTCTGGTCATGGGAAGTGCTAATTGCTGTTGGCTACAGGAGCAAATTTATGGACTTGTGTCTGGAGGGAGCACCCCAAATGTGTGTGGTGGTGATAGGCTAATGGGGCGCAGTGCACAGCATGTGGAATAGCATGTGGGGGGGTGGCATGGGCAGTGAGGCCACCAGCCCACCAACTAACTGACCGACAAGGTCGCTGTTTTCCCAGGTGATCGGGAGGAAGTACATCCGGCTGTACTCCCCGCGCGAGTCAGACGCCTTATACCCTCACAGCACGCACCTTCTGCACAACACGAGCCAGGTGGGCAGGCAGGACCTGGTGTGGCATCATGGCTTCCCTCCCACCCCACCCGTGTCCGTATGGAGACTGGACAGGTGACCCCTCTGCCCTCTGCAGGTTGACGTGGAGAACCCTGACTTGGAGCGGTTCCCTAGGTTTGCTGAGGCCCCATTCCTGTCCTGCGTGCTGTGTCCTGGAGAGGTCCTCTTCATCCCGGCTAAGTGCTGGCACTATGTGCGCGCCCTGGATTTGAGCTTCTCTGTCAGCTTCTGGTGGTCATAGCCAGCGCCCCGTCCCCGGCACCCAGCCCTAGGCGTCCTGTGGCCTGCAGTGCTGGGGAACCGGCAGCAACCTGGGCTCTGGGGTTGTGTCACCACAGAGGGTTCAAGAGCTTGGGCAATGTCACTATCTTAACCACTGTGATTGTCACATATATTTGTCACGGCCACAGTGCCATCTCTGGAGAGAGACGGGCGTGGCCGTGGTCACAGGAGGGTCCCTAACGGCTGCTGGACAGCTCAGACCTCTGCTGGGAAGGTTTCTGTGGTCCTTGCTGAGGTGTATCCTGCCGGCACAGGGTTGTGTGCATCTTCTCAGCTTGTTCCCAAAGCAGAAACCCCCCCCCTCCCTGGTCACTGCTCTCCTGAGAGAGGCCCAGGCTTCGGCCTTTCCATAGTGTTTCTTTTGTTTGTGTTTGACCATTAAGACTCTCCCCAGACTGGAGATGGGCGTGTCCCAAAAGCTGGCACCTCAACAGCCCCGGCCTTGCCCCCTGGGACAGTCAGCCCAGTAACATTTCTGCAGCGTTGTCTCTGTCTGACAACGCTCATCACACCAGTGACCAGGAGGTCAAGCACAACCTGTTTCAGGCCAATCGTAAAGGAGATTTTAAAAGCTAATAAACCTCAAAAAAGTTTCTCTCTTTACTACACACAGTAGTCTATGAATGCCAGTGGCACTTCTGGTCACCAAATGTGTGGGGGACGGGGGTGTCCACACCAATTGTGTGACATCGGCTGGGTGACCTACAATTTACAATTCTGACACTGCCTGGAGACAGTGTGCGTCCCACAAGACTGCTGTGACAACAGCATGTCCCAGGGAGCAGGCAATCTGAGGCAGGGGGCATTCACCGTTCTGGCAGCTGGCAGGAGTTTTGAGATGGTCACTGAGGAGCAGGGTCTGGAAGGACACAGGAACTGACCAGGCAAAGGAGAGTGGGCCTGGAGGCAGAGGGAACAGTCCCAGGGTGGAACAGTAAGTGGCACAGGATGAGTCCAGGGTGCCCAGCTCAGACTGACGTAAGCACAGAACCAGGCAGACCCATGGGCTCCACCGTGAGAGGTGCTACAGGGGACCTCAGGCTTCCCTCCGGCCCTGTCACCCTGCTGTTGTGGCCATGGTTCCTTCTTTCCCCTCGTGCAGCTTGGCCTCCTGCCAGGGGAGGTGGGGGGGGGGGGCGGTGGCCCAGCAGGTCAGCTTTGACCTCGATGCCCGCATCTGCAGTTTACTCCCACCATGGTACCACCGTCCATTGCTCGGGGAGAGTTCCTGCCTCACTCTCAGCCATGTGCCAACACCCCTGGGACTGTCCCATCCTGTTGCCCGCCAGCATCCAGATTGGAAGCTGCTAAGGGAACACAGGGCGGGTTTGGGTGGCCACGTCGCCGCCAGGCAGGAGAGGCTGGATGTCCTGGGAGAAACCACCCTATTGGCCCTGAGCAGAGACAGATACATGGAACCACCAGGTCAAGCCTTTCCTGAAGGACCCCCTCTGGCTAAGTCCTTCCTTGTTCTAGCCAATTGAAGTTGGCTTTTCTGTCACAGCTGATACTGGGGTGGAAGGACAAGGAATTACAACTGGCAAGAGTGTGACTCAGGAAGTCTAGGGAGACGGGGACTGGGAGCTACAGGTATTAAAGAGTGGGGAGTAGGGGGACAGCGAGTGACTGGATTGGAAGAAGGCTGCACCGCTGACAAGTGGGGAAGGGACAGGCCCTGAGATGCGCTGTGGCCTCATAACTCGTGTGCCCACCAGCAGCGGCATACCAGGCTGACCAACATCGTGGGAAGGTCACTGTTGGAAAAGCCTGGACATCTGGGCAGTTTGGAGTTGGTGCAGGGGAGGGGCCAGGCCCAGGGCAGCAGCAGTGGGGCTGAGGGCCATCTGTCGGGCGTGCCACACAGGTGTGACGATGAAGGTGGCCAGTAAGGAAGAGGCATGTGGGCCGACTCCTGGCTGGGGCCACTGGTGGGCAGGGCTGCCCTTGACCAAACGGGGACAGGAGGCCCAGTACCGCTAGCCCGTCCTGCCGGCCGCATGCCCACTCAGGCCAGTTGAATCATGAGTCAGAAAAGAGTTGAGACCGTGGGAAGTTACGGAGGTCAAGGCCAAGGCTTGCACAAGTCAGGTCCGGCTGGCCATTGCTGGTGGGACAAGTGACCAAGGCTAGAGCTGAAGGGCAAGGCCAGTGAGCCGCCCTTCAAGGGCAAGGTACAGGAGCTCTGGCACCTTTGCCTGCTAGGACCGGACCCAACGGTTCCCCGTGACGAGTGTGCTCCAGGAAAGGGGGAAACATCCACGATGTGAACCCTACTCAGATAAGCTCGGGACACAATAGCGCAGGACTGATCGCATGGGACAGTGCATGGCACAGATGGCGCAGGATAGATGGCACAGGACAGACGATGCAGGGCACAGACGGGCTGCAGAGAGTCCTCAGTGAGTTTTATTTTGACCTACTAGTAAGGCGGTGCTTCCTGAGACATGGACGCGGATGCCTATCTTCCACACGGACTGTGGTAGCGCCAGCTAGTGCTGCCTGGACCGCGATGGCTTTTTGCTCGGCCTAGAGATGGCAGCCTCCCGGTGCTTCTCAGGGTCAAAGACTTCTGCACACAGAAGAGACCAGGAACACTGAATGGCAGGGCTGGCTGCACTGACCACAGCTTATGCCATAGCTGCTTTCCATTGTCAAGGACCCCGTCCTATGTCCCCAACTCCTCACTGACCCTTGTCCCCAGCCTGCAAGGAAAGGAGGGGCCCAACCTGAGGGAGCCGTGGACAGGGCCTACATGGCCCTGAGAGTGGCGAGGAAAAAACCCTGGTGGACCCCATGTCCCACCCAGCACAGACGCCTTGGGCACGTGGGGCTCAGGTGCTGTGCTCAGTCCTGCCAACTGGCTCCGCCCACAGGCCAGGAGCACCAGCGAGCGCCTTGGGGTCACCAACCTGGTATCTCGTGGGGCCAGTAGTCATTACAGTTGGGACAGCGCGGCTCCGAACTCGCCTGGAAGTACTTGGCCACGCAAGGCAAGTGCATCCTGATGCCACAGGTGTCACAGCTTTGACCCTGGAACAAGAGAAGCACTCAGCCGTCTGGACCTGTCCGGCAGGCTGTGTAGGTTTGTCTTCCAGGCCCCACATTAACAATGAAAATGACCCCAAGGCCTTAGTGCAGCTTTTACAAAGAACTCTGACAAATGAATGCGGGGGGATGGAGCTCAAGACTCAATGCCAGAGCACGGCAGTGGTGACTGGCCGGGCCCAGCAAAGTGGCAAGACCACCCCGAAACGGGCTGGCAAGAGGAGGGCCACAACTTCCAGAATGCACCCAGGCGGCATGGGCCCAAAGCCTGAAAACCCATGGTTTGTCCCAGGAACTCAGCCAAAGGAAGGGTCACCAGGCACCATGGCTATAGGTGCGGATCGGATGGAGAGCAGTCAGGACAGACAAGTGTTAAAGAGAAGGAAACTGAATGCCCACAACAGCCACAGTGGCCGGCACACAGCTGCCAAAGAAGCAGGGACAGCCCGGGGCTGCAGCAGGGCGGTGAGGGGGGCGCTGCACTGGGGGGCCCAGGCTGCAGCAGGGCAGGATCACACGGTACCTGGATGAGGAGGCTGTGGCATATGTTGCAGATCTTCATGGCCTCAGGGTGTGTCTCCCGGATGTACTGCTCCATCTCCAGGATGGCCCGGCTATGCAGGGTGAAGTCCCCCTCCTTCTGTAGGGATACAGTGGAGGCTGCAAGCTATGGCCGCCATCACGCCATGCCCTTCCCTGCTCGGTACCATCCCCTCTGCAGTACCACAGCCCAAGGCCCAGATGGGTGCAGTGGCCTGGCAGCCCCAGCCAGCAAGTGTGCCAGCTGGCCCCTTGGAGAGCCTCCAGCAGGGGACTTGGACAAAGACGTGAAAGAAAACCCAGGAGCAGAGAGGACAGGAGCCTGGGCCCATAGCTCAAGTTCAGTAGGCCGCAGAGGCGCGTCCTCACCCCGTCACCCAGCCTCTCTGGGCAGCCAAGGGCTGGGACACGGGGCCAGTTTGCCAATAAAGGTGGGCACACATCAGCACAACCATTACACACTCCTGCCAGCGAGGGCTGCACACGCGTGGTGACTCACGGCCCGGAGCAGGGTACAGGGCTGTCCTAGCTCTTGCGGCTGAGGTAATGGGGGATTCAATGTGTTTCTTTATGAAAATCAGTATTTCTTGTAGCATTTTTTGTAACTTTTAAATGAATTCTGTCCCTCTGGAGCTGCACCCACCTGCCCAGTAACTCGTTCAGTGTTCACCGAATGCCCACAGGTGCGACAAGGTACACTGTGAGGAACTGGTGGTCTGAGGACAGAGTGTGGTCAATCCTAGTCAAAGCTGCCCAAGAATGTTCCAATGTTGCCAGATCCACCTCAGGGAGGAAGCAGAGCAGTGACAAAGCGATGGGTAGGAGTTGCAGTCACTGACACCGACAGGCCTGAACATGGCCTGCCACTTGCTGGTGTGGGGCATCGCCCAGACCGCGGAGCTGAGGTTTGTTCAGCTGATAACAGAGCTAAGGGCTCTCCTCTGTCACAGGGCTGCTGGGAGGACCCAAGGCTGTGACGTGCACCAATGCGCCCAGAGACCCTGGCACTCATGGGGAGCTCCCACCATCTGTGACCTCTCCACCATCTTCCTCCTAGCAGGAAGTACCTCAGGAAGTGACCACTTCTGGTCTGACTGCCAGGGCCAACCCATCTCCTTAGAGATCAATAACTCAGAGCACTGAATATGACAACCAGACACACGCTCTCCCCGCAAAGGAAATGGAGAGCGCGTCGCCCACAAGCAGCAGTCCCGGGCCGGTCTGCTTGGGGAAGTCAAGGCCCCGACCTGAACACGTCCTGCAGACTCGGGCATTCGGGGGGCAGCACCATGGATATGTGGACAGGACCTGAGCCCAGAAACTGGGTGTCTTCTGTGGAACAGATTGGAACATCTGTCCTGCCCCAGTCAGTAGAAGCCATGGGCCAACTAGAAACCTGCATCCTTGCACGGGTTTCCACATTCCTCTCTAAAAGCTTGTCTGTGCCCTCATGGTGACAGCAATAACCACGACAACTAAGGCAATTCCTCCAGGATCCCAGTTCCAGGCACTTGACACACACCACTCGCCCCACTCTTCATCCCGAGGTGGGCACTCCTTCCCTACCGTAGACTCAAGGTCACTGGACCACGACTCAGGCCCAGGTCTGACGCTGGGGGTGTGCTGTGCACCACTGCGCTGCACAGCCTCGCGGCCTATGGACCGGGGCTCAGATCCATGGCCCACAAAATTGGTGCAACCCTGGGCCACCACCGGACACCCCATGTGACAACAGGAGGCTCCAAATCCTCCTCACGGGAACACCGTGGGCATCAACGCAGAAAAGGGACCCAAAAGGCTCAGCAGACATCAGCTGGACACGATATGGCTTTGAAAACAGTGCTGCTCATTCTGAAAATGAGCCGAGCTGGGGAGAGTACAAGAAAATACCTCAATCAGCCACTTGTTTTGGACAAACTTCTGCAGCACGTGCTCAGCTTCCTTCTTCCTCATCTTCTTGCCTTTCAGTTGGTCAACCAGGTTCAAAATATTGGTGGAAGAGGCAAAGCCAGTTTCTGAGTCGATGATCAGTTCCAACTGCAAGAAACAGCATCACGTTTGTCTACTCTACGGCAAACACACGCTTTGAGCAATGATACCAATCCTGGCGGCAGGTGGGGGAGACCCTTGCCACGTCACAGGCACAACTGTGCACTGTAGGACCCTTCAGGAAGACAACATAATCATGTGACAAAGGCCAAAGGCCTGACTCAGCAGCCACTCCTGTAACACTGTCCCCAGGGAGCCTTAGAAAGCAATGGCCTCTGAAGCCGAGCGGCGGAAGTACTGTCACCTGCGCGGAGCATCCAGGCTGAGCACCACCGTCCTACCAGGTGTCAGCCAGGTCGGTGGCTGAGGGCTGAGCCAATAGCTCCGAAGCCAGGTGGGCACAGTAAACGTGCTAACAGAGCAGTGGGCACCTGCTGAAGCCCAGACTCGGATTCAAGAGCCTGGCTGGGTAAGGCACGCGGCCTCTCTTGCAAGCTCCCAGGTGACGCTCCTGCTGCCATCCCATAGTGCACTGCACCACATGCCTAAGAGACCCGCTGCTCACGCAGTCAGGGATCGGACCTGGCCCAGTCCCTCCTCCCCAGGCAGACGCTGCACCCTCCACACCCACTGCAGGGTGGCTCGAGTTCCAGGTGAGGTGCTCGGCAACGTTCCCCTGCATGGGGCTTTCTCGGGCAGCAACGGTGACCCTGGAAGCCTGCAGTTCTCATTTCTAATGATGAAGACAAAAGTCTCCCATAGAAAACTCACTGATGGGTTTCCGTACTTACAGCCTTTCTAAATAGGTCCAGCTCGTTCTCTGCAAAGTCTGAAGCCATTTTGGAAATGGGAGTCGTTGCTAGATTCACCTGAAAAACACGTCATCATGGCCCTCGGTCAGGCTGGGCCTCCCGGTCAGTTTCTTCGCCTGCTGGCGTCCCCTCCCGCCCGCCTGCCCATCCCTGAGCACCTGTTTCGGCACTGTGGGCTGCAGGGGTGCCTTTGTGACCAGTCTTATGTTACAGACTTAAATCTTTAGTTGAGTCAACACATCTAATTCTCACAGTTTTGAGAACTCCTAAAGTTGTGTGGTATTTTCCAAACTCAGATAAATCTGGGAAACCTGTGTGCACACTGACGGAGCTTCAAATGCACAAAACACTAGGAAGTCTCGCAGGGAAGAACCCAGGTTGGCCTGTGTAAGCCAGCACCTCTGTAGTGAGTTAACCCCACAGTCCTTTTTCCCCAAAACACAGTTTGGGAACCCTGTGCTAGAGCCCCTCTGTGTGGGCCTGGCTGGTAGAAGCTGCTCTGATCGGCCTAAGGCAGCTCTCCAGCCAAGGATGGGTCTTGTCAGCTTTTCCCACCTGTGTCTCCTCCATCCCTGGGAGGGAGGGTCTGAAAACAACAGGAGGCCCCAAGTGTGTCTCCACATCTTCTTTCCACAGCTCTGTGTCTTGTTCAAAATGAAAAGCATTTCACCCCTTGGATCCTAATATTGCACATCTGTAGAGAACTGTCATCAAAACAAAGCCAAGTGCATGCTGCCATGCCTGGGCGGGGGCTCTGTGGGGCAGTGAATCAGCACTGAGGGCCAGAGTCCAGGCGTAGGTTCTGGTCGCCTGACCTGGTAAGGGCAGAGGTCACCAGACTGCAGGCCAGAGGCCGTGGGGAGTGCAGGACGCGGGATGGGTCATGGCGGGCCTGGCTGGGTGTCTGTCCTGACTTCAGAGCCCTTGTCCCAGTCCCTGTTCCTCACAAATGTCACCGGAGGGCTGTCTGGGACTTACCAGCGCATAAATGGGTCTCCCGTCATCTTCGGTGACTCCTTTCTTTATCTCAATGTACAAGGATTCCAAGACACTGTTAATGTTGTTGATGAAGTCTTCCAGCTTCTCCACCGGAGCATTGCCTAGAAATACACAGGGGGACGACTTGGTCACACGCTGGAGCTGGCTTCAGTCCAGCAGCCTGAGCAGAGCCTGTAGTTTCTTTCTCCCATAGCTTCTTTCTCCCTGGAATACCCAGACACGAGGGTGCTGTTAGGCAGAGAGGCCCCAGGAAGTGGCATCTGAGCCCCCCCGTGGTGTCGCTCTCCCTGCATGCGGCCCCAGCCTGCTCCCCTGTCAGGCCCTGCCTGGGAACTTGCGGGGAGCTCCCGCTGACGATCATCACAGCCAGTCCCTCAACCTCGTCCCAGCTCCCACGCAGGCCTGTCTGTCCCTGCAGGTGTGTCTCCTTTCCCTCCTCCCATTACCTACATCAGGTGCTCCCTGGACACCAGGGTGCTGGGCCCAGGGTGCAATACCAAAGACCAGCAACCATGGGTACGGACGGCAGGTCCCACTGAGCAGTCCCCAGCACCTCACACTGCCCTGGGGGGGCAGGCACCAGCCAGTCCATGGGCTGCGGGCGCTCCACAGCACGGCAGCAGCCGCTGTGCAATCTGTGCGCTACCTGCCCGCTCGCTGCCCCTGACAACAGGAGGCGCACGGCTGAGACCACAGGGGATGCTGCCACCACTGACAGGGCGATCGGTCCCTCAGAGCCGGAATAGGGCCGCCCAACCCAGCACTGCAGGGGCTGGGGTGAGTGAGTGGACGGCCAATGAGCTGGGGAACAGGGGAAGGCCAGGAGGGCCCAAGAGGCTGTAGGAGAAGCAGGAGCAGAGGACACAAGGCCCTGGGGCAGGGGAGGGTGTGACCTCCCTCCCGTGGGCCGTGGGGAGCCTCTCAGAGTTGGAAGCAGAGGGTCAGGGTCACCTTTTGTCTTGGTACCTTTTGTATTGTGATGCTTTTTTAGTTTCAAAGATTTGTGGCTAGAAAACCACTCTGAGGAAAAAATAACAGCAGAAAACCAGAAATATACCATTTATGTTAAAAACAGTAATAAAACCAATGAAGCAACACTGCAGCAAAGAAGCCTGGCAGGTAACTCACCAAGCTGATAACCAAGGGGGTCACCCCAGGGCACCTGAACTCTGTGTGTTTGACTTTTTACAGAGAAAGGTATTTCTAAGCTCCTGGAATACGTAGATTATTAAAGTTTAAAGAATAGAAGATGGGCCGGCCGAGTGGCACGATGGTTAAGAACTGGCTTGGGACGCCAGAGGGCCCCGGTTCGGATCCCACATATGAGGGCCAGTGACACTGCCCTCTACAGCTAAGATGCTGAACAACAGCTCAACCTGGAGCTGGGCTGCCCTGAGTCGCCGGCAACAGCGTAGGCTGCAGCCCCTGTGGCAGTGGGTTGCCATGGGCTACCGTGTGTAGCCAGCAACCAGCGTGAGTGGCCAGCAGCCGCCGTGAGCAGCCATCCAGAAGCCGGCGACTGATCTGCCTCGCCCGAGAAGAGCGCAATGATGGTGCCAATTTGGGCCAGTGAAGCAACATCCTCCACAACTAGACTGAAGAACAAAACGACAGCAACTTGTCTGTTCCCCTTCCCCCAATTCCCCAGCACTGTTCCCATTCCCCAATTCCCCCAATAAAAATCTTTTAAAAAAAAGAACAGAAGATCATGCTGGCGACGGTGAACGGCACTGCCATGTAGGCCACGTAAAGGAGACAATAATTGCGACCTGTGACCATGAAATCGAGCCACAACTGCTGAAGAACCGTGATCCGAGGAGTGAGACACCCCGTCCCCTGCCACCCTGTCTTCCTTTCTGAAATGCCTCCCTCCTTTTCACTACTCCCTCTGCCTACTGGTTATGGACTCAGATAGCACCTTCCCCAGGGAAGCCTCTGTGCTTTCGCACCTTCTTCCTCCGCCATGCCACGCAAACCTCTCTTCGCGGCATGTGGGCCTGCCGGAGCCCTTTTCTGCCTGCGAGGCACCCAGTGCTGGGAGCCTTGGGTGTTCTGGGAAGGTGAACACACCAAAGTGCTGGGAGTGGAGCACCCAAAAGGGCAGAAAAGCTCCACGGCCCCCCGCTGCCCCTAGCCCCTGCCCACCCCCATCTCTGCCATCTGGCTGTTCCTGAGCTGTACCCTGTATAATGAGCCACAAATGTAAGCAGTGTTTTCCTGGGCTCTGTGAAACATTCCAGCAACTTACTTAACCTGGGGCTGGGGTCCCAGGAGAAGTCTGGGAGGCCCAGGGCTTGTGACTGGCACCTGAAGTGGGACTGAGCCCTTACCTTGTGGGCTGATGCGAACCCAGGCAGACAGTGTCGGCACTGAATGGTGTTACTGGACACCCAGCTGGTGTCCAGAACTGGAGGGTGGTCTTAGAAAAGACAGCATGTATTTGATGGCAAGAAAGAAAAACCCTCACCGCCTTTTTCTCATGAGATCACTGTCCTTCATTGACTAATGTCTAGTGTTTCATATATTCTGTCCATTTTTAAATTACTTCAGACAGGAAGATAAATTGGTCCCTGCTACTAACTCGGTTAAAAGTGGAAACCCTCAAATCCAAGTCTTCGAACACCAGCCCCTAGGTCTCCTGGACCTACTTCCCTCTGGGGTTTCTACTGGAATCATTTGAATCTGTATGATGCACGAGACCCAAGGTGAAGAAAAGTCTCACCTGTGCCACCAGTCCCAGCAGAGGCCTGGACCCCATCTTGTGTCGGGAAGCTGTGCTGGGCTTGCATGTACGCAGCCTGGCTCAGGACCCGACAGGGCCCAGTGCCATTGAGAAGGCCAGACACAAGGCTTTACACCAGGGCATCAGAACAAAATCGGAACTCACTAGCCAGCAGCTTTGGAGAACTCGTTTTCCCCCAGTGACGATAAGAAAAGAACCCAAAGCAAAGGCCCAGAACACAAAGTGCTTTGAGAAACTGGACAAACCCCATAGGAAACTATTACTAGAGTAACAAAGTACTCCTTTGTGTCATAATTCTTAGAAGCTACATATGTTTTTAGTTAGTATAAGTGGCCTCTCCTAGGCATCACTTCAAAAGATAGGAGCTTAATAACATTGGGTTTTTAAGTATTTACTAAATTTTAGGTAATTTTCATCATTCTTTTTTTTTTTCTTAATTCTAAGTCTTATTTAAGGCGTATTGGGATGAATATTAAGGATGAACAACCCAATATAAATATTAATGGCTACTCTATTGTGTTGTAAGAGCTATGTTAAGTGCCTTATGAAAATTTTATACTTAATCCTTACATAACCACTCTGGTAGAGGCTTATAGTCAATCAGAACCACAAAGTTAATGAGTGGCAGAGCCGATATTTGAACAACCACACATTCTTAATTACTACATTCTAACATAGAGAATTGGATTGCTACTTTATAGAGAGAATAAAGAGAAGACAATTTGTATAAATAAAATGTAAAATTCACACTCTAAATGTAAATTTTGAACAGAGAGTAATAAACAGCTCATATGAAAGACGAAAAGCAACAAGAGTCTGGATTAACTTAAAAGAAAAAAAACGAGTAAAGCATGTTGTGCCTCAGAGATAAAAAATACGGAGATTATGACGGGTTTTTGGAAAACTGAATTTGTTATCAAAGGGAAGCAAGTGAAAAATAATTAGAATGTGAACTCCATTCTTTCTTTCTATTCCACTCCCTACTCTAAATGGTCAGTATTTCATTTCCTGATCTATGCCTGTGTAGTTGCCAAATGTTACCATCCTAATATCCTGTGAAATTTCCCCTACCTTTCCTGAGGCTTCAGAGGATATTGATATCTTCCCATCATTCTTATTTAAGCTCTCTCAAGTTACAATAATGATTGCGAACTTTTTTTTTTTAATGAAAGATAGGTGAAATCAAACTATAGTTCTATCCAGATTACCCTAGCCATAAACATACCTTGCTTGATGTGCGGAAATGGTATATACAGTGTGAGAGTAAATCAATTCCTAGACACATTGCACACAATCTATTATGGACTTTCCCAAATTCAATCATAACAACTTTAAAGGTCAAATAAAGGCAAAAGCACTTTCAATCTTAGTAGTAAGCTCATATGGCTATTTGGAGTGAGCTATGACACTTAGCCAGCAACACTAACGCTCACGTCCAGGACCCACGTGAGACACTAGAAGGAAGACACAGTGAAGTGTTATGTAGAGGACACGTTCAGAAAGCCTGTGTGTGTCCAGCACCGGATAATCCTGAGGTCCAGGTTTCAAGTCCTGCTGTGCTCCTCAACATACAGAGGCTCTAACCACAGACCCCATTCACCAGCAGGGACGGTTATGAGACACCCTACTAATGCCGTGTTTGCTGCAAGTCTTTTTTCATTAAAGGAACAACATAGGATAAAGATGAAGTGTTCTTCGATTTCCAGTGACAAATCTATGCCACTTCTCATCTCCTCAAAGGCAAGCACCTACGTTATATCTCCTTCCACTCCACTGTAGAATTTCTACATGCAGAAATATTCATGGACAGAAAAATCATTAAGTTTTACAAAAGACAACACAATGACAACATAGACGTATTAATCTATCAACTGTCTTTTTCACTCAACAAGACCGACCAATATTGATTTTACCGATCTATCACCACTGATCCTACTGCCTCGCTGCTACCTCCAAAGCTGAAAACTTAGACTGCACCAGGTCCTGTCTCCAGCGCTTCATGTGTATTATCTTATTTACGGTCCCAACAACCCATTAACATGACGCTCCAAATGGCCACAGCTGGCACAGAGCAGGCATGGCACTTCCGGGTTTGGCGGAGGCCCAGGCTATGCCCTCTGAACACTGTTAGCCCAGTGAGCACGTTCCCTGTGCTGGGTGTTGTGTGTGTACCATGTCTCTTAGGTCTCTGAACCACCCTATGTGTGAAGTACGATTGATTACCCTCATTTTAGAGGTGAAAATCTCATACTGGAGAAGGTGCTGGAGGCCTGCTGTGAACCATGACTCTACAGCTTCAGAGGCCAAGCTCTCACCACTGTGATAAGTGGAAGATTTGCTTTACAACAAAAAGGTGAAGGTGAAATGAGAAAGATGGGCTGGTGGGAGATGTGAGAGACTGAATACCCAGGTCAATCGTATGGGCTGACTGGTTACATAGCATTACCAACGTCACTGTTCCCTGATCATGGTCCCAGAGCATGCTGGGACCAGGAAAACAATACTTACAGTCATGGACCTTGTAGCAGTGCTTCTGCAAGCGCTTGACATCCCCCTCCTCCAGCACACCATGAGTCATCAGCAGCTGCAGGAATCTCCTGTGGACATCAGTCATGGTGCCTACTCTTCTCGTACCGCCCTGCATGGTGCAGGGACTGAAAAAGAAGTAAATGAAATCCTGACTTCCGAGCGCAGCGAAGCATGAACAAACATAAACTTGTTATAGTTTTTTAAAATCCAGGTCATCATGCTGAGTAGTACAAAAACAAAAAGGACACAAGCCAGGGCCTAGGCCAGTAAGTCCTGGGCAGTGGTGAGAAGTGTGGGCTCTGCAGCTAGACAGACGCCTGTGCTCACAGCCTGCTGCTCCTCTCAGCTGTGAAACTGACCTCCACGTGCTTCAGTGTCTAAGCTGTAAGTGAAGAACAACGATAGAAAAGTCCTCCAAAAAAATACTACGAGGATAAAATGAGTTAATACTTGTAAAAGCCTGGCAACAGACTAAGCCCTACATAAGTGTTAGCTATTTTTACTGTTAGATGGTTCTGGGTCTGAAAGTTGGCTCAGCCACTTACCAGATCTATGGCCTTGGATAAATTTAGCTGAGGCTCCATTTTCTCACAAAAAAATTAGAGTAACATTCACTGCTTAGAGAACTGCTAGTAAACACTTGATAAACGTTAGCTTCCTTCTCCTCTGCCAAATCACTAATGAAAGAAGTGTCGTGGTAGGACTACTGCAGGGCATTTTTATGTCTCTTGTTCTCTACTAAAACACTACCTTCCCACAAACCACAAAGATCAGAGCTGATAACAGCTGGTTATCCACATGTGGGGAAAAAACTAGAACCTTACCTCATAGCATGCACAAAATTCTATTCTTAAGGAGGAAGGTCCTAAGGAAGGAAAGACTATGAAACTTTTGGACAACAATATATGAGAATAACTGTATAACCCAAAGGTCATACAGTTTGTATTTCTTTAAAAAACAATACAAAAAGTACAAACCGTAAAGGAATATACTGATATCTTTAACCTTGTTGAACTCTGGTTTCTCTTCAGATCATATAAATATTTTGCCTTTTTTTTCAACCTTGTTAAAATTAAAGACCTCTGTTCACCAAAACACCAGATAGTGTGAAAGAGAAAGAGAAAAGCTACAAACTGGAAGGTATCTGAAACACATTTAAACCACAAGAGATTCACATTCAGAACATATATAAAGAGCTCCTATAAAAGGTATAAAAGGGGAAGACAACTGTACTCAGAAATTTGATAAAATGCACAATTAGTAAATATGTGAAAAGATGCTCAACCTCCATATCACCAGGCAAATGAGTATTAAAACCTCAGTGATTAATGTCTTCAACACCACCAGATATGCAAAAATCCTTAGAATGGCGGAGGCTGAGACTTTCACCCACTGCCACTAGAGTGTGAACCCTTATAACCCAGACAAGTTGACATTGCTAGCTAATCTGGATATCCTCACAAATCCACTATTAGGTATGTTCCTTACAGAAACGTTTCCAAATTTGCCCCAGGAAATATGCTTATAAAAGCACCATGTGGCAACAAAAATCTGGCAAAAGTATAAATGAAGATCAATTGAAGAATGCCTATATAATATAAAGTGTGTCTAAACAGACCATGGAATTCATAGCACTGAAGATGAAGTAGAGCGACTCACATCGACATGGATGCATCTAATAGACACGGTTTTATGTGCAAAAATCGAGTCACACCAAAGATGTTAGGGTCCCATTTATATAAAATTCAAAACCTAGCAAACCACGCACTGCATTCATTAGAGATACATCGACAGTAAAAACTATAAAGAAAACAGCAGAGTGGAGAACACATACTCAGAGCAGCAGGGGCTCAAGGGGGGCTTTGAGGGTGTGGAAATGCTCTAACACGATGGTGGGTGTGTAAGTGCTCATTTTATCATCATTCTTCAAACTCACATTTTCACACAGTTTTACAGGTATGTCCCGTATCTTAAAACGAGAAGGAAATTATGTAAACATGATAAGAGACAGACAAAATGTTAATAAGAAGAATGAAGCATAGGACGGTATAGAAAACTGTCATCTGGGGAAGGGGGGCAACGGGGTGAAAGGCAGGCTGGTTTTTCCCAGAGGTCGGCGGGCTCCCCGGGAGGGGCTGGGTCGGGAGGTCAGCCACGGACACGCACCGCCTCCCCCAAGTGACCCTGCAACAGGAACGTGCGTGGCACGAGCAGACCCCAGTCACAGCCACGTGCCCGACTGTGTTTCCTGGGCACCGTCTCATTGACTCCTCACCAGAACCGTCCGGGAAAGGCACCACTGACTCATCCTACAGGTGCGGGCACGAGGGGACACACGGCGAGGGGCCCGGGGCGACGGTACAAACGTGCGGCTCGGGCTGTCTGGCGCCGCCGCCGCCACCGAGAAACACTGTGCGCCCGGCTCCCAGCCTGCGCTTCTCGCGTCTGAACAGGTCTCAACACCAAACCTTTTAAGTTTGGAAACTGAGCTGTTTATGGCTGTTCCGTCTCCCTTCCGGCGGAGACACGCCTGTGTCCGTTCGGCACGACCCGCCGCCGGAGGCGAGGCCGCCGCACAGCACAGGCCCCGTCGCCCCGGAGACCCCGAAACGCGGCTCGCTCGCGGCCAGGCTCCTGCAACACGAAACGGGGGCGCAGGGACGGCGACCGCGGCGGAGGCCTCCTGCACGCACTCGGTTCAGATGTATGTGGTGTTTTGCTTTGTCACCTACTATTATGATAAAAAGTATGTTCTCATCTAATATTATGTGTGTGCGCGAAAGGGACGAGCTTCCGGCATCCGCCTCCGGGCCTGTTTCCCCGGCCGGAAGCGAGAGGCCCCCGGCCGCCCGGGCCTCGGCCCGCCCCGCCCTCCGGCCTCCCGCCCCGCGCGCCCCGCGGCCCCGCGTCCGCTTTACCCTCCACGGCGCCCGACAACCGCCCGCAGGCCCGCGCCGTCGGCGAAACGCGGGCTCGGCGCCTCCCTCGGGGCGGAGCGCGCGACGCTCCCTTCGGCGGCCGCGCGGGGTCGTCCCGCCCGCCGATGACGCACTTCCGTCCGCGCCGTTGCCATGGTGCCGCGCGGTTCGTTCCTCAGGTCCGGGTTTAGGCGCTTCGGTCGCCTCTCCGGGCGCTTTATGGACCCGGGTTTCTGCGTGTGGCCCCGCGTGTGCTGCCCGCGGTGGCAGCCCGCGACCCAAGAGGAGGAGGGGCGCCACCCTCGTGGCCGCGATTCCGCCGCGCCCCGGGCCTCAGCTTCCCCGTCTGTGGAGCTGGCGCTGTGGCCTCGCTGTCCAGGACGGGGCTCTGCTGTCACTGCCCGGACGGGGTCCCGGCCCCGCCCCTGAGCAGATGCGTCAACTCGGGGACAAGCAGAGCGGCCGGGCCTCGGCGGGTTGTCGGTCGGGGAGAAGAGTCACCATCGAGTCACGGCCGAAGCAGCGAGTCTCCGGAAGCCAGAGTGGGGCTGTTAGAATTTATTGGGCGCGTTTGGGCTACCGGAGGTCAGGCTAGAAAACACCGTAACCTCCCCGAGCAACAATGGGTGTGGAGTTTTGTAGGACGGGGTGAAGGAGGCTGCTCTCCCTTCGATGCTTCGGGGTCCTTTTCCGGGTCTCCGGGCGTGACCGGCCCTCCGGGTCCACATCCGGCCCCCCAGGCTGCCGTCTGGACTGCCCGGTCCGCTGACCCTAAGTCCCTAGGAGACAAACACAAGCCAGCAGGTACAAAGTACAAAGCAAGACAAGGTGACGTTTAGGATAAGGTGGTTTCTACATTCCAGGTGGCTTCTCCAGCCTAAGGCAGATACAAGCCGGCAGGTACACGGTACCTGGAAAGTCAGCACGGCGCCCTGTGGGGGTCAGCACGGTGATCCTCTGGCCGGAGAGCGTCGGGCGTGGCGAAGTGCGACGAGCTGCCTGAGGCCCAGGCGGACAGCATGCAGCGGTGCCCACAGCAGTGCCTACAAGGATCGTTCCTGGGCGTCTCGGCTTGTGAGCGAGCCGGGGGTGCACATTGTCCCTGTCATGCCTGCCCAAGATATGTTTTGTCCACCTAGGCACTTGGTTGCCCATGTCTTGCCTGGTCCTGGGATGAGCTGCTGCCATGTCTTTGGACACTGCGCCCAGAATCAACAAGCCAACAGGGGTGCCTTGGTAGGCCTTGAGAAACCGATGGGAAATCAGGGTGCTGGAAGGGTGGCCATTTGCACAGAGGTGCCCATCCCCTCAACGGAGCTTCATTAGGGTGACACAACACAGGATCTGGGCTGTGGAGGGGAGCTTAGCCAAGTGGGGCTAACAGAGAAGCACTCGAAAAGTGTGATTACCAAACAGTGACAATTTGCTGTCAGGTTCCTATACAACTGTAAGGCTGGGGAGCTCCCAGCTAGCGGCAGGCCCATAGCCGCAGGCAGGCAGTGTCTGAGTCAACAGGCTCTCTGTAGGTGATCCTTTCTCGACACCCAGGCGGATGGTGTGACGCGTGGGCCTCAGACGGGCTCCGATGTCTGTGATCGCTCTGTGACTCTGAGTAGCTGCCCTGACACTCACACTTGCAAAACGAGAGGCTTGGCTGTTCGAGGTTCCTTCCTTCCCTTGCATTCTCCACAATGTAATAGAGGCGATGGGGAGCTCACTACCTTACATGCAGCATGGTGTATGTTAAAAGTGTCTCCTTTGTGCAGAGCACAGTGCCATCCCTTTAGCTGCCCAAGTCGCCCCCTCACCCCACCCCTGACACACACATTGTTTACAGTTGGGGAAACTTAGCTCTACAGAGGAAATGGAGTCACCAAGGTCAGCAGTGAATGGCAGAGCCTGAAATAGCCGTCTGGACTTTTTGCTTTCAAATCCAGCCTGGGTGAGTGCATGTCAAGCTGGACCATTAGGTTATGTGCAGAATTTCTTCAAATAGAAAGATCCACCCCAATGCTGCAGGGCTATTATTCTATGTGTTCAAGATTCCTGGTATGCGAGTTCTTCTAACCCACCTGGGCCCATTTAAGCCTCAGTTCTGGACTCAGAACTGTGATAGAATCAGTCTTCCGCTTAAATACCTATGACAAGGAGATAATATTGTCCCTGCCTCCTCGGGTAAATAGGAGCAGTAGGTGAGATGAGACATGTGCAGGGCCTAAAACAGGATTTATTTCACAGTGAATAGTATCACCTGTCTGGGTTCTCATTTTGCAGGTGGGCACGGAGGCGCTCTCTGCTGCCATCTCGTGTGCATCTTGGGAATAACACCCGAGTGGAGATCACCTGAGAAAGCTCTATTCTCCAAAGGATTCTGAGCTAATGAAGAACGTTGTCAGACCCAGGGCTGTGCCATAGGTGCAGTCGTCTGTGCCCTGGAAGCTGCCCGCTGGAATGTGGAGTCTTGGAGGTGAAACCCGGCACATGGCTTACACACCCTGCATTAACTGCCTTCTCGCCTGGCTGTTACCTATGCTGCCTTTTGCCAACCTCCCCTTTTGCCTCCCTACATTCCCCAGGGCCGTTTTTGAACTCAGAGTGTGCTTAGAGAGCCTCTGTAAGTCACCACATCCAGGGGCAGTGGGATGCAAACCAAAGATTTATTTTACATGTGTGGATTGAAAAGGGGCCACATGTTAAACCTGAAAGCTCAGGAGACTGAAAATAACCACAGAGGATGGTGTGAACATAAAAATTCTTAACTAACATGGGCCATGGCGGGAAGTCACATCCTTGGCCTTGTAGCTTCCTTGACAAAGGTCAATCTTTACCTTAAGCCTGTCTGTCATCGTTTGTGCATCTAAGATAACATACCCTTGCAATATCAGGGTAATTTCTTTTTCCAGATCCCCCAGGGGGCACAACCCACCACACCAGAGCAGGAATCTACAAAATCCCTCATTGTTGCCTTGTTCCCCAAATACTATCTCCGTGTGCTGTAAAATGCTATTAACTACGCTGTACCCACCAATGTAAAAGAAGTGTGTGTCACACCATTTTACTTTTTATTCAATCCCAAAAATCTGCCCCCCACCCCAGCTCTGTTTTCTCCCACCCCCTTAATCTACAACCAGTGGATTTCATGTAACCCTCCTCCTTTGATTCTAATGTATAAACTAAGTTACAAAACAGCCATTTTCTGGAGCATTTTCTCAACCTGTTGAGACTTTGCTTCCCTGCAACTGTTGTCAGTTTGGCTCAAATAAACTCTTACAAGGTTTTTCTTAGACTGGATGTTTTTCGTCTACACATGTAAAAGAGGCAGTCCAGGAGGACCAGATCAAAAGGAACCCTGATCTGAAAGCAGAAAGCTTGGGTGTGGAAAGACCCCAGGGAGGCCTGCAGGGGCCAGACTGCAGTCTCCAGGGAGAGCTGGGGAGGCAGGCTGTGGTGGGATCCCAGGCTCTGGCCTGAGCGCTGGGGCCCAAGGGGCCTTGGGGACTCCACTCCAGGTGCAGCATTTGCAGGGAGAGCTCAACACCAGGCTCCTGTGGCAGCTTTGCTGGAACAGCCTCCCCGCTGCACAGCTGTGGTAGCTGGACCTGTCTAGAGGGTTGGTGTAGAGTCCCTCAGCTTTATGCTGGCAGAAGGGGTCTTGTTCAAGGCTGTGGTCACTCTCAGGTCCAGAGGGCTGGGCTGGTGTGGGAACTTCAGGCTCTGGGGGCCCGAAAGGCATATGTGGAAGGCCTGGGAAAACAGTGCAATCAGCCAAGGACACCCCAAGAGACCCCAAACCCAAAGGCCACGCACAGTCAGCAACCCTGGGCTGGCAGCAGCTCAGCACCCCACACCCTACGTTCTCCGTCTATTTCTGCCCCTGTCTGACCTTCTTCTGTCTCTGTCAACATTCGTCCTTGTTTGACTAGGTTAAAATATTCATGAAACATGCTTGTCACAAAAAACATCCAGCATAAGAGAAAGCCTCTGAAGAGTTTATTTGAGCCAAAGGGATGACAATTTCCGGGAAACAAAATCGCAGAGGACTGATAAAATGCTCTGCAAAATGGCAGTTTTGCATCTTACTTTATACATAGAATCAAAGGACGGGGATTACAGGACATCTATTGGTGGTAGATTGAGGGGGTGGAGAAAGCAAAGCGGAGGAAACCTTTGGGATTGGATACAAATAAATTGAAGAGACAGGTACTTCTTTCACATAGGTGGGTACAGGATAGTTAATAGTTCACTTTTTACAGCACTTAGAGATGTTAATCAGGAGACAAGAATAATAATAATGAGGGATTCTATAGTTTGCTCTGGTCCTGAAAAAGGGATTACTCACAGTCCAAGGGCATGTTATACTAGATGCAAAAAGACAATAGACAGGCTCACTTAAGAGATTGATCTTTGTCCAGGAAGCTACAGGCCAAGGATGTGACTTCCCACCATCGTCCACCTTAGTGATTTTTATGTTCACACCATCCTTTGCGTTCATTTTCAGTTTCCTGAGCATGTCAGGTTTAACCTGTGTCCCCATTTCCATCCTCATGCTCTTGTCACCCTGCAGTGACCCTTTTCAAGCCCCCAAGGGACCTTACTTTATCCCTAGCTCAGGATGTCTTATCTACCGTGTTCCCTTTCTGTCTCTCTCCCTCTCCTGCAGATGGGGTTTCTGACTCTCCTGTGTGCAGGGTTCCCATATGTATGTATTAAATATGTTTATTTTCTCTTGCTAATCTGTCTCATGTCTGTGTTGTTATTAGAGCAACTAGAAGAACCCTGAGGGTAGAGGAAAGTTTCTTTCTCCCCCAGTATGTAAGTAATCAGATAGTTAATAAAAGGTGAAACTTGGGATAATATCTACATCACTGGGTCCTGAAATAAGATTCAACAATTTCAGTAAACTAACTTATTCTCAGGACTGAGTGATTAGATCAACGAAATATGTGAAAATCAAACCAATTTAACTTCTTGGTGTGGAACTTTTATTAAAATTTCAAAAGCAGAATGGAGAGGACCAAAAGTTTTGCTTTGGGCATATTGACTTTAAGCTGGTTATTAAGAAACAAAAGACTAAACAATAGCCTTTGACCCTCCCCCTTTCCTGCCTAAGGGATTCAGATAGAAAGACCAAGTTTAGGAGGAGAACCTTAGCATAATCCCTTTAGCATTAGGCAGGAAGACACCCAGTGGAGACTGCT
>NW_017732699.1:233147-234324 GCF_001890085.2 Hipposideros armiger | reverse complement strand
TTCAGGTATTGGTTTAGCCTTCAGTTTAGGGACAGGTTTCCAGACTCTGTTAGGATGAAGGTTGGGGCCAGTGATAGGGTTGTGATTTGGGTTCCCAATGAGAGTTACAGAAAGATGTAAACGTAGGGTTAATTTTAGGGAAAGGCTTTGGTTGAGGCTTTGGGATCAGCTCAGGGATTCAGCTAGCGTCAGGCATAGGAGAGCACGAGGAGTTTGCGAACACTTGAGGGCACGGTGAGAATTCGGGATGGGAATCGGAGCAAGGTTAGCTTCAGAAATAGAGTTCAGATTACGCAGCGCTGTAGGTGTCTTTCTAGGGTGAGTTTTATGGTTTGGTCTAAGGATATGTTGGGCCGTAAATTTAGGTTCAGGGGCAATGTTAGAGGTAGCTTTAGAAACAGGGTTAATGGTGTGATTCTACTTAGACAGGAACAGTTCATGTTGGGCTGAGTTTAGGTTAGGTGGAAAGTGCAGTTTCAGGTTGGAAACTGGTTTAGCTTTCGAGTGAGAAAGAGCCTTGAGGTTACGGAGGGAAACGCTATTAAGTTCAAGGCTGGAGACAGTGTTAGGGCAAGTGTGAGACCAGCGTTACGGTTCTTTTGTGGTTCGAAAGAGAGTGAAAGTTAGGGTTAGGGACACTCCTAGCATTAGGGTAAGGTCAGGCTTTGGATGAGGGTTAAAGGGATGTTTAGGGCTAGCTTTAGAGTGTATTAGAGTTAGAGAAAGGTTACCATGAGAGACAAAGTTTGGAACAGAGTTAGTGTGATGCTGCGGGAAACTACATCTAAACAGAAGGTGTTAGGTTTAGGTTTATGAACATGTGTAGAGTGTGGGTTCAGTTGTGTTGAGATGTTGGTGAGCGATAGGGAGAGCGTACAGATTAGCGAAAGCCCAGTGTTAGAGAGAGGCTTAGAGACACCGTTATGGAGTGTGTTAGTAACAGCGTATGTTTGGGTTTGGGTTAGAGTGAAAACTAGGTTACCGTAAGGGTCATGCACAAGTCTAGGGTTACAGTTAGAGACGGTGTTAGGCTAGTGCTACGTTACGGGTTAGGTTTAGAAAGAGCGACAGTGTAAGGGCACATTCAGGTATTGGTTTAGCCTTCAGTTGAGGGACTGGTTTCCCGACTCTGTTAGGATGAAGGTTGGGGCCAGTGATAGTGTTGTGATTTGGGTTC
>NW_017732699.1:228949-230335 GCF_001890085.2 Hipposideros armiger | reverse complement strand
TAAATTTAGGGTTAGGGGCAATGTTAGAGGTAGGTTTAGAAACAGGGTTAATGGTGTGATTCTTCTTAGACAGGAACAGTTAGTCTTGGGCTGAGTTTAGGTGAGGTGGAAAGTGCAGTTTCAGGTTCGAAACTGGTTTAGCTTTCGAGTGAGAAAGAGCATTGAGATTACAAAGGGAAACGCTATGAAGTTCAAGGCGAGAGACAATGTTAGGGCCAGAGTGAGACCGGGGTTAGGGTTCTTTTGTGGTTCGAAAGAGAGTGAAAGTTAGGTTTAGGGACACTCCTAGCATTAAGGTAAGGTCAGGCATTGAATCAGGGTTCGAGGGATGTTTAGGGCTAGCTTTAGAGTGTATTAGAGTTAGAGACAGGTTACCAGGAGAGACAAAGTTTGGGACAGAGTTAGTGTGATGCTGCTGGAAAGCTACACCTAAACAGAAGGAGTTAGGTTTAGGTTTATGAACATGTGTAGAGTGTGGGTTCAGGTGTGTTGAGACGTTAGTTGAGCGATAGGGAGAGCGTAGAGATTAGTGACAGCCCAGTGTGAGAGAGAGGCTTAGAGGCACCGTTATGGTGTGTGTTAGTAATAGGGTATTTTGGGATTTGTTTTAGAGTGAAAACAAGGTTACCATAAGGGTCATGTACAGATCTAGGTTTACACTTAGAGACGGTGTTAGGCTAGGGCTACATTACGGGTTAGGTTTAGAAAGAGCGACAGTGTAAGGGCAGTTTCAGGTATTGGTTTAGCCTTCAGTTGAGGGACTGGTTTCCGACTCTGTTAGGATGAAGGTTGGGGCCAGTGATAGGGTTGTGATTTGGGTTCCCAATGAGAGTTAGGGAAAGTTGTAAACGTAGGGTTACTTTTAGGGAAAGGCTTTGGTTGAGGCTTAGGGATCAGTTCAGGGATTCAGCCAGCGTCAGGCTCAGGAGAGCACAAGGAGTTTGCGAACACTTGAGGGCACCTTGAGAATTCGGGATGCGAATCGGAACAAGGTTAGCTTCAGCAACAGAGTACAGATTAGGGAGCGCTGTAAGTGTGTTTCTAGGTTGAGTGTTATGGTTAGGTCTAAGGATATGTTGGGCCATAAATTTAGGGTCAGGGGCAATGTTAGAGGTAGGTTTAGAAACAGGGTTAATGGTGTGATTCTACTTAGCCAGGAACAGCTCTTCTTGGGCTGAGTTTAGGTGAGGTGGAAAGTGCAGTTTGAGGTTGGAAACTGGTTTAGCTTTCGAGTGAGAAAGAGCCTTGAGGTTACGGAGGGAAACGCTATGAATATCAACGCTGGAGACAGTGTTAGGGCCAGTTTGAGACCAGGGTTAGCGTTATATTGTTGTTCGAAAGAGAGTGAAAGTTAGGGTTACGGACACTCCTAGCATTAGGGTAAGG
>NW_017732699.1:227274-228942 GCF_001890085.2 Hipposideros armiger | reverse complement strand
TTGGATGAGGGTTCGAGGGATGTTTAGGGCTAGCTTTAGGAGTGTATTAGAGTTAGAGACAGGTTACCATGTGGGACAAAGTTTGGAACAGGTTTTGTGTGATGCTGCTTGAAAGCTACACTAAACAGAAGGAGTTAGGTTTAGGTTTATGAACATGTGTAGAGTGTGGGTTCAGGTGTGTTGAGACGTTGGTTGAGGGAATGGGAGAGCGTACAGATTAGCGACAGCCCAGTGTTAGAGAGAGGCTTAGAGTCACCGTTATGGAGAGTGTTAGTAACAGCGTATATTTGGGATTTGGGTTAGAGTGGAAACTAAGTTACCGTAAGGGTCATGCACAAGTCTACGGTTACAGTCAGAGACGGTGTTAGGCTAGGGCTACATTGCGGGTTAGGTTTAAAAAGAGCGACAGTGTAAGGGCAGTTTCAGGTATTGAATTAGCCTTCAGTTGAAGGACTGGTTTCCTGACTCTGTTAGGATGAAGGTTGGGGCCAGTGATAGGGTTGTTATTTGGGTTCCCAATGAGAGTTAGGGAAAGTTGTAAACGTAGGGTTATTTTAGGGAAAGGCTTTGGTTGAGGCTTAGGGATCAGTTTAGGGATTCACCTAGCGTCAGGCTCAGGAGAGGCTTAGAGTCACCTTTATGGAGAGTGTTAGTAAAGTTGTATGTTTGCGTTTGTGTTAGAGTGAAAACTAGGTTACCGTAAGGGTCATGCAGAAGTCTAGGGTTACAGTTAGAGACGGTGTTAGGCTAGGGCTACATTACGGGTTAGGTTTAGAAAGAGAGACAGTGAAAAGGCAGTTTCAGGTATTGGTATAGCCTTCAGTTGAGGGACTCATTTCCCGACTCTGTTAGGATGAAGGTTGGGGCCAGTGATATTGTTGTGATTTGGGTTCCCAATGAGAGTTACGGAAAGTTGTAAACGTAGAGTTACTTTTAGGGAAAGGCTTTGGTTGAGGCTTAGGGATCAGTTCAGGTATTCAGCTAGCGTCAGGCTCAGGAGAGCACGAGGAGTTTGTGAACACTTGAGGGCACGGTGAGGATTCGGGATGCGAATCGGTACAAGGTTAGCTTCAGAAACAGAGTTCAGATTAGGAAGCGCTGTAGGTGTGTTTCTAGGGTGAGTGCTATGGTTAGATCTAAGGATATGTTGGGCCGTATATTTAGGGTCAGGGGCAATGTTAGATGTAGGTTTCGAAACAGGGTTAATGGTGTGATTCTACTTAGACAGGAACAGTTCGTGTTGGGCTGAGTTAGGTTAGGTGGAAAGTGCAGTTTCAGGTTGGAAACTGGTTTAGCTTTCGAGTGAGAAAGAGCCTTGAGGATACGGAGGGAAATGCTATTATGTTCAAGGCTGAAGACAGTGTTAGGGCCAGTGTGAGACCAGGGTTAGGCTTCTTTTGTGGTTAGAAAGACAGTGAAAGTTTGGGTTATGGACACTCCTAGCATTAGGGTAAGGACAGGCGTTGGATGAGGGTTCGAGGGATGTTTAGGGCTAGCTTTAGTGTGTATTAGAGTTAGAGACAGTTTATCATGAGGGACAAAGTTTGGAACAGGGTTTGTGTGTTGGTGCTTAAAAGCTACACCTAAACAGAAGGAGTTAGGTTTAGGTTTATGAACATGTGTAGAGTGTGGGTTCAGGTGTGTTGAGACGTTGGTTGAGCGATAGGG
>NW_017732699.1:221826-222667 GCF_001890085.2 Hipposideros armiger | reverse complement strand
TTAGGGAAAGGTGTAAACGTAGGGTTACCTTTAGGGAAAGGCTTCGGTTGAGGATTAGGGATCAGTTCAGGGACTCAGTTAGTGTCAGGCTCAGGAGAGCACGACGAGTTGGCGAACACGTGATGGCACGGTGAGAATTCGGGATGGGCATCGGGCCAGGGTTAGTTTGAGAAACAGAGTTCAGATGAGCGCGCGCTAGGTGTGTTTCTAGGGTGTGTTATGGTTAGGTCTAGGGATATGTTGGGCCGTGAACTTAGGGTTAGGGGCAATGTTAGAGGTAGATTTAGGGACTGGGTTGACGGTGTGAATCTAATTAGCCAGAAAGCGTTCATGTTGGTTTGAGTTTAGGTTAGGTGGAAAGTGCTGTTTCAGGTTGGAAACTGGGGTAGCTTTCTAATGAGAAAGAATCTTGAGTTTCTGGAGGGAAACGCTATTAAATTCAAGGCTAGAGACAGTGTTAGGGCCAGTGTGAGACCAGGGTTAGGGTTCGTTTGTGGTTCGAGAGGGAAAAGTAGGGTTAGGGACAATCCTAGCATTAGTGTAAGGTCAGGCGTTGGATGAGGGTTCAAGAGATGTTTAGGGATAGTTTTAGGGTGTATTACAGTTAGAGACAGGTTACCATGAGAGACAAAGCTTAGGACAGAATTATGGTGATGCTGCGGGAAAGATACACATAAACGGAAGGAGTTAGGTTTAGGGTTTTTTAAAAAGATTTTTATTTGGGAATTGGTGGGATGGGAACAGTGCTGGGGGATTGGGGAAGGGGAACAGACAAGTTGCTGTCGTTTTGTTCTTCAGTCTAGTTGTGGAGGACGTTGCTTCACTTGCCCAAGTTGGCACC
>NW_017732699.1:220166-221633 GCF_001890085.2 Hipposideros armiger | reverse complement strand
GGTTTATGAACATGTGTAGAGTGTGGGTTCAGGTGTGTTGAGACGTTGGTTGAGCGATAGGGAGAGCGTACAGATTAGTAACAGCCCAGTGTTAGAGAGCGGATTAGAGACACCGTTATGGAGTGTGTTAGTAACAGCGTGTGTTTGGGTTTGGGTTAGAGTGAAAACTAGGTTACTGTAAGGGTCATGCACAAGTCTAGGGTTACAGTTGGAGAAGGTGTTCGGCTAGGGCTACGTTACGCATTAGGTTTAGAAAGAGCGACAGTGTAAGGGCAGTTTCACGTATTGGTTTACCCTTCATGATGAGGGACTGGTTTCCCGACTCTGTTAGGATGAAGGTTGGGGCCAGTGATAGGGTTGTGATTTGGGTTCCGAATGAGAGTTACGGAAAGATGTAAACGTAGGGTTAATTTTAGGGAAAGGCTTTGGTTGAGGCTTAGGGATCAGTTCAGAAATTCAGCTAGCGTCAGGCTCAGGAGAGCACGAGGAGTTTGCAAACTCTTGAGGGCACGGTGAGAATTCGGGATGGGAATCGGAGCAAGGTTAGTTTCAGAAACAGAGTTCAGATGAGGGAGGGCTGTAGGTGTGTTTCAAGGGTGAGTGTTATGGTTAGGTCTAAGGATATGTTGGGCCGTAAATTTAGGTTCAGGGTCAATGTTAGAGTTAGGTTTAGAAACAGGGTTAATGGTGTGATTCTACTTAGCCAGAAAGGGTTCGTGTTTGGCTGAGTTTAGGTTAGGTGGAAAGTGCAGTTTCAGGTTGGAAACTGGTTTAGCTTTCGAGTGAGAAAGAGCCTTGAGATTACAAAGGGAAACGCTATGAAGTTCAAGGCGAGAGACAATGTTAGGGCCAGTGTGAGACCAGGGTTAGGGTTCTTTTGTGGATCGAAAGAGAGTGAAAGGTAGGGTAAGGGACACTCCTAGCATTAGGGTAAGGTCATGAGTTGGATGAGGGTTCGAGGGATATTTAGGGCTAGCTTTAGGGTGTATTACAGATAGAGACAGGTTACCATGAGAGACAAAGTTTGGAACAGAGTTAGTGTGATTCTGCGGGAAAGCTACACCTAAACAGAAAGAGTTAGGTTTAGGTTCATGAACATGTGTAGAGTGTGGGTTCAGGTGTGTTGAGACGTTGGTTGAGCGATAGGGTGAGCGATCAGATTAGCGAAAGCCCAGTGTTAGAGAGATGTTTAGAGTCACCGTTATGGTGAGTGTTAGTAACAGCGTATGGTTGGGTTTTGGTTTAGGGTGAAAACTATGTTACCATAACGGTCATGCACAAGTCTAGAGTTACAGTTAGAGACGGTGTTCGGCTAGGGTGACGGTACGGGTTAGGTTTAGAAAGAGCATCAGTGTAGGGGCAATTTCAGATATTGGTTTTGCCTTCATTTGAGGGACAGTTTTCCCGACTCTGTTAGGATGAAGGTTGGGGCCAGTGATAGGGTTGTGATTTGGGTTCCCAATGAGA
>NW_017732699.1:215012-216096 GCF_001890085.2 Hipposideros armiger | reverse complement strand
TTAGGGAAAGGTGTAAACGTAGGGTTACCTTTAGGGAATGGCTTTGGTTGAGGCTTATGGATCAGTTCAGGGACTCAGCTATTGTCTGGCTCAGGAGAGCAACGATGAGTTGGCGAACACGTGAGGGCACGGTGAGAATTCCGGATGGGAATCTGGCCAGGGTTAGCTTGAGAAACAGAGTTCAGATGAGCGAGCACTGTAGGTGTGTTTCTAGGGTGTGTGTTACGGTTATGTCTAGGGATATGGTGGGCCGTAAATTTACGGTTAGGGACAATGTTAGAGGTAGGTTTAGGGACGGGGTTGATGGTGTGATTCTACTTAGCCAGAAAGGGTTCGTGTTGGGCTGTGTTTAGGTTAGGTGGAAAGCACTGTTTCAGGTTGGAAACAGGGCTAGCTTTCGAGTGAGAAAGAGTCTTGAGATTCTGGAGGGAAATGTTATTAAGTTCAAGGCTAGAGACAGTGTTAGGGCCAGTGTAAGACCAGGCTTAGGGTTCGTTTGTGGTTCGAAAGAGAGAGAAAGGTAAGGTTGGGGACACTCCTAGCATGAGGGTAAAGTCAGGCGTTGGATGAGGGTTCGAGAATGTTTAGGGCTAGCTTTAGGTTTTATTACAGTTAGAGACAGGTTACCATGAGAGACAAAGTTTTGGAGAGAGTTAGCGTGATGCTGTGGGAAAGCTGCACCTAAACGGAAGAGTTAGTTTTAGGTTTATGAACATGTGTAGAGTGTGGGTTCAGGTGTGTTGAGACACTGGTTGAACGATATGGAGAGCGTTCAGATTAGCGACAGCTCAGTGTTAGAGAGAGGTTTAGGGTCACCGTTATGGTGAATGTTACTAACAGCGTATGGTTGGATTTTGTGATAGAGTGAAAACTAGGTTACCATAAGGGCCATGCACAAGTCTACGGTTACAGATAGACACGGTGTTAGGCTAGGGTGACGTTACGGGTTAGGTTTAGAAAGAGCGACAGTGTAAGGGCAGTTTCACGTATTGCTTTAGCTTTCAGTTGAGGGACTGGTTTCCCGACTCTGTTAGGATGAAGGTTGGGGCCAGTGATAGGGTTGTGATTTGGGTTCCCAATGAGA
>NW_017732699.1:196978-214074 GCF_001890085.2 Hipposideros armiger | reverse complement strand
CTCACTGCGGCGGCTGGCCGCTCACGCTGGCTGCTGGCTACACACGGTAGCCCATGGCAACCCACTGCCACAGGGACTGCAGCCTACGCCGTCTCCAGCGACTCACGGCAGCCCAGCTCCAGGTCGAGCCGTTGCCCAGCATCCCAGCTGTGGAGAGCAGTGTTCACTGGCCCTCATATGCGGGATCCGAACCGGGGCCCTCTGGCATCCCAAGCGAGTTCCCAACCATCGCGCCACTCGGCACACCCAGGTTTAGGTTTATGAACATGTGTAGATTGTGGGCTCAGGTGTATTGAGACGTTGGTTGAGCGATATGGAGAGTGTTCAGATTAGCACAGCCCAGTGTTAGAGAGAGGTTTAGAGTCACCGTTATGGTGAGTGTTAGTAACAGCGTATGGTTGGGTTTTGGGTTAGAGTGAAAACTAGGTTACCTTAAGGATCATGCACAAGTCTAGGGTTACAGTTAGAGTCGGTGTTAGGCTAGTGTTACGTTAATGGTTAGTGTTAGAAACAGCGACAGTGTAGGGGCTGTTTCAGGTATTGGTTTAGCCTTCAGTTGAGGGACTGGTTTACCGACTCTGTTAGGATGAAAGTTGGGGCCTGTGATAGGTTTGTGTTTTGTGTTCCCAATGAGGGTTAGTGAAAGTTGTAAACGTAGGGTTACTTTTAGGGAAAGGCTTGGTTGAGGCTTAGGGAACAGTTCAGAGAATGAGCTAGCGTCAGGCTCAGGGAGAGCCTTCTGTGTCAGCGAAAACATCAGGGCACAGTGAGATTTCGGGTTTGGAATCGTGCCAGGGTTAGCTATAGAAACAATGTTCACATTAGTGATAGCTGTAGGTGCTAGTCTAGGGAGAGTTTTAGGGTTAGTTTTAGGGATATGTTGTGCTATAGGTTTAGTGGCAGTGTTAGAGTTAGGTTTAGGGACAGTGTTTATGGTGTGTATCTACTTAGCCAGAAGGGTTCGTGTTGGGCTGAGTTAACGTTAGGTGGAAGGTTAAGTTTCAGGTTTTAAACAAGCGTAGAGTTCGAGTGAGAAAGAGTGTGAGGGTTCCGGCGGGAAACGTTGTTAAGTTCAAGGCTAGGGACAGGATAGGGCCAGTATTAGACTCACGGTTAGTTATCGGTATGGCTTCGAAAGAGAATGAAACGTCGGGTTATGTACACTCATAGCATTCGTTTAAGGATCAGGTTTTGGATGAGTGTTCGAGAGAGTTTTAGGTTTTCTTACAGTTAGAGACAGGTTACCAAGAGAGACAAAGTTTGGTACAGAATTAGGGTGAGGTAGTGGGAAAGCTACAGGTTTTGGGAAGGAGTTAGGATTATGTTTATGAACATGTGTAGAGTTAGGGTTCAGGTATGTTGAGGGGTAAGGTGAGGGATAGGGACAGTGTTGAGGTTAGCAACAGCCCAGTGTTAGAGTGAGGTTTCGAAACACCGTTGTGGTGAGTGTTCATAACAGCGTTCCGTTTGGGTTTTGGTTTTGTGTGAAAACTAGGTTACCATAAGGGTCACGCACACGTGTAGGATTACTGTTAGATACGGCGTTAAGCTAAGGTGACGTTAAGGGTTTGGTTTAGAAAGAGCAACAGTGGTAAGGGTAGTTTCAGGTAGAGTTTTAGCGTTCACTTGAGGGCCCGGTTTACCGATTCGGTTAAGATGTGGGTTGGGGTCAGTGTTAGGGTTATGGTTTCGGTTCCCAATTAGGGTTAGTTAAAGGTGTAGATGTAGGGTTATATTTAGGGAAAGGCGTTTGTTGAGTCTTAGGGAACAGTCCAGGGAGTGTGCTACCATCAGGCTCAGAGAGGGCATTAGGATTTGGAGAAAAGATCAGGGCACGGTGGGAATTCGGGTTAGTAATCGTGCCAGGGTTAGCTTTAGAAACATTGTTCAGATTAGCGAGAGCTGTAGGTTTGGGCCTAGGGAGAGTGTTAGGGTTAGGTCTAGGGATATGTTGGGCTATAGGTTTAGTGTTGGGGCAGTGTTAGAGGTAGGTGTAGGGACAGGGTTGATGGTGTGTTTCTGCTTAGCCAGAAGGGGTTCGTGTTGGGTTGAGTTAAGGTTAGGTGGAAGGTTAAGTTTCAGGTTGGAAACAGGGGTAGAGTTCGAGTGAGAAAGAGTGTTTCTGTTCCGGTGGGAAACAGTGAGACATGGGCCCCAGGGTCACTTGGGTAGCCCTCTTTGCTCACCCAATCCTCCTTGGCCGGTCTTGGCTGCTGTCCCTACTGCTGCACTACTTAAATGTGTCCACCTTGACTGAGATTCCTCAGGACCCACCTCCCCACCCCCACCTCCTGCTGTCTCCAACAGGGCTGCTCATTCCTGTTTGTCCCCTGTGAGCTTCTGTCCCTGGGGTTCTGGAAGTAGATTGCTGCCACTTCCAACCCCTGTCACATCCACACCATTTGACCTGCCCTGGGCAGAACCTCTCCTGGATTCCTGCTTGGGGGATGTGGATGACTTTACCCCCACATGGACCATCGGTCCCACTCTCCGCCTCTCATTTTATGACCTCCCACTCTGCAATGGTCTTCCCCACTCACCCCTGCTACAGCCACCTGACAACCGCCCAGGTGGTCTTGACATCCAGGGCCCCACACTCTGCCCACCCACTCTGACCATCTGCTCACTCCATAGGCCACACACACTCCCCACCAGCCCCACTTTCCCACATCATCCCTCCCACCTTCTTGCACCTCTCAAGCTTTGACTGACTGCCATGGAATGCCTGTTTCTGTCCCCCCAAATCAATATTTTGAGGCTGCTGATGGTATTAGGAGGTGAGGCCTTGCGGGATGATGAGGTTTAGATGCAGACAGGAGGGTGGGGTCCGCAGGATGAGATTGGTGCCCTTAGAAGGGAAAGAGACCAGACCTTTTTCCCTACTATAGCAGGACCCACTTCCTGGCAATGTGCCTGCCAGAAAGAGGACCCTCCCCAGAAACTCACCATGCTGGCACCCTGAACTGTGAGAAATAAGTGTCCCTTGTGTGCACCCCTGGACCTATGGCAGCTACGTGAGGTGGAGGACTCCCCTTGCCAACCCCCTCCTCTCCACGGGCCTTCCAGCCCCACACACTTAACATTTACTACCCAGCATGCCCTGTCCACCGGGGCGCATAGGCCAGACCTTCCTCTTGAGAGTGGATAGCACACGGAGCCCTCCACCCCTCCTCTGGCCTGGAGGAGAAAGTACAGAGCCTCCCCCACCAGGACACCTCCACCTGAAATGGGGACCTCCCAATGCTCAGATAGTCTCCCCTGATGCCACCCTCCAGGTTGGGGGTTATTGGCTGGCCTTATCACCCTGGGTCTCAGTGGTCTGTCTCTGCCCACCCATGTTCTTGAAGGCAATGTGGTCACAAGGAGTATGGTGCAGTCGGGGACTTCCTAGCATGCCTCTCTGGCCTCAAACCCAGGGACCCTCCACCATTCTCTCTCTCTCTCTCTCTCTCTCTCTCTCCCTCTCTCTCGCCTCTATATCTGGGCCTGGACCTCATGGGCTCAGTTACACCTGGACACAGCCTTCTTTCTGTCTTTCCGCAGAATTAATGTATGTAACTGACTCCCCGTAACCTGAGGCCAGGGTGTGAGTTCTGAGCCAGGAGACCCCTTTTCCTGCCCATGGCCACCCAGCCCTACCCAGGGGGACCCTGTTCCCTTTCCTCCAACCCTCAGCTCCTGGACTGTGCATGGCTGGGGGTTGGGTGGAGGCCTAGAAGTTTTATTCCTCAACTCCCATGAATTCAAGGCTCTATTGTTCTGAAATTTTCTGGAGGTGGGCCAGCTTAGGGCAAACTTCCCAACACTCACTGCTTGCTGAGTGTCCCAAGGATTGCAGCAACTTCTCTCACCATCAGTCCTTTGAATCTTAGGGGCATGAGGTGATGGAGGTTGGGGATTTGGGGACTGTCACTGTTCAGACTGACCTGATTCCCCTTTCCCCACCTGTATTGGCCATGACTTGGGCCATTTGAGGTCTGCCAAAGGGTGAGCTGTGACCACTGGGTTCGTCCACTCACCTGGTAAATGCAAAGGCCACCATCAGCTGGGCCACATTGTGACAGCATCACAGATGCCCCCAACTTTCCCTTCTCTTTGCCCAGACATGGAGGCCACATGCCCAGGTGGTCAGGGCCAGAGGAGGCACAGGGCTGTTTGGTGGGCACTGCATGTTGGAGCTTCCTTTCCTTGCAACCTCCTGTGAGGAGGGAGGCTGTCCTTTCAACTCACCCCTGCACCACATCTCACTGGCTCTTCCTGCTGCAAACCTATGATCCCGGAACCACTGCAGTCGCAGGCTTGTGCCCACGGCTACCCCCACAGAACCTCCTACCTGGCCATGTTATTCCATAACATGCCTTATTCATTCTGCTTCTTCTCTGCCCACCTGGCATCTTCAGGCTGTCTGTCTCAGGCCACATCTGTCTGGGGTCCTCCACCCTGTACCCTCACCCCCATGGCTCCGGGTCAGTGGACCTACGGTTGTCAGTTGAGTTTTACAGTCTAGGCTGTCCCCAAATGAGGCCATCAGCCCCTCAGGAAGAGGCTCTGTGGGCTGCCCGCTGGGCAGGCAGAGCCCGTCAGAGCCTCCTGACACCTCTGGTCTCCCATGGTTTAGGGTTGGCACTTGAAGGTCCTTGTTAGGGAACATTCTTCCAGCGGCCCTGCCCTGCATTCCTGGTCCAGGGACTGTGCAGGAGGCTGACCTTGTCCAGCGGAGGTTGTGGGACCCCCTGGGGAGCTGCTCCTGTGGCTGAGACCCCACAGGCAGTATCAGCACCGGGAGCCTCACAGGAAGCTGCTGCCCTGGTCTTTTCCTTACCCTCCCTGCTCAGGTGCCCTGACACAGCTTTTCATTCTCCCTGCATCCCTGTCTCCACCATGGGCATCCAGTCAACCTGAGCCTCCAGCTGGCCTGGGTAGGCCCACGGAAAAGGAGTGTGCTGTGGGCCCTTCCCTCCCCCAGGATAAGGAGACCCAGCCCTGGCACTCAGCACCCAGAGTGGCACTGCCACCTGGTGGACATTGCCTGCCTGGGAGGTCTCTGAAGAAGATGAGCTCTCTCTGGGGTTCTGACTTCATTCTCCATGGCTCTATACCCAGAGAAGAGACTGCTGGCTCATACGGTTGGCAGGTATCTGCTTCCAATCCACAGGTTGCTTTTTTGTTTGGTTGTTTCCTTTGCTGCATTGAAGATTTTTAGTTACATGGAGTCCTACTTGTTTATTCTTGCTTTCATTGCCTGAGCTCCCAGATACATAAAGAAACAAAGCCCTGCATCATCTCACTCTCACTCATATGTGGAATCTAAAAACAACAAACACAGGAGTAGAGAACTGAAGAGTGGTTATCAGGGAATTTGTGGAGGTGGGGGGATGGGGAAACGTCGATCAGAGGGGACAAAGTAGCAGTTTGTGGGATAAATAAGTCTAGAGAGCTACATCATAATAACTGTAGTTAATAATACTGTATTGAATACTGGAAATTTGTTCAGAGAGTAGATGTCAGATGCTCTCATCACAAAAAAACTAGGAACTATGAAGAGATATGTTAAATAGCTTGGCTGTAGTCATCATTCCATGGTGTATGTGTATATCAATCGTTATGTTGTACACCTTAAATATTTAAATTATTATTTAAAACTAAAATGAAATTGGTAGCAATTCTATAGACTAACAACAAAGAAAATTAAGAAAACAATCTTATTTACAATAGCATCAAAACCAATAAAATACGTGAGAATAAACTTAACCAAGGAGATGAAAGACTTGTATACCGAAATCTGTGAAACATTATGAACAAAATTAAGAGACAAACAGAAAGTAATCCCATGCTCTCACACTGGAAAACTTAGTGTTGTTAAAATGTCCATACTATCCAAAGAAACCTCGAGACTCATGTTATTCCCATCATAATCACATTATTACATTATTTTTTACAAAAATAGGAAAAGAAATAATAAAATTCATATAGAACCACAAAAGACCCAGAATAGCCAAAAATGGTCTTGAGAAAGAACCAGCTGGATGAATCACATCTCCTGATTTCAAAATATATTATAGAGCCAGAGTCAATTAAATTGTATGGTACTGGAGTGAAGACAGTCATACAAAGCAATAGAACAGAAGAGAGAGCACAGAAATAGACCCACAAAGCACACACTGGGACAAAGATGGTTTCTTCAACAAATGGTGTTGGGAAAACTGAATATCCCCAGGCAAAAAATGTAACACTGGACCTCTACCTTACTCCATACACAAAATTCAACTCAAAATGGATTAGAAACTCTAATGTAAGACCTGAAACTGTAAAAGCCTATAATAAACAAAGGGAAAAGCTTCATCACTTTGGTCTTGGCAATGATTTCTTGACTATGGTACTAAAAGTACGCGTAAAAAAAAACTAAAAAAAATTAACAAGTAGCACTATGACAAACTAAAAAGTTTCTGCACAGTAAAGAAAACAACAGAATAGAAAACAACTGGTGGATTGGGAGAAAATACTTGCAAACCATATGCCTGATAGATAAAATTCATTTCCAATATATGGAAGGAACTCCTACAACTCAACACCAAAACAACAACAACAATAACAACAACAACAAATCCAGATTTAAAATGGGCAAAGGACTTGAACATTTCTCCAAAGAAGACATACACATGGACAACAGGGACATGAAAAGATGTCCATATCACAAATCATCAGGGAACCACAAATCACAGCCCATTGAGAAGGCTGTTACAAAATGAAAAAAGACAAGAGCTGGCAAAGTTGTGGAGAAATTGGTGGGAGTGTAATGTTGGCACCACACCTGTGAAAAACAGTACGGAGATTCCTCATGTGGAACCGCCATGCAATGCAGTCATCCCACTTCTGGGCACATTCAGAAGGATTGCAGTCAAGACCTAAAAGATGTCAGCACCGCCATATGGTAGCTCTGTTCCCCAAAGCCAGGGGATGGACACCCAAGTGTCCATGACACTGATGGGAAGAGACAAAGGGGCCATGATGACTGAATGGTATATAGTATTTGGGGACAGATGAACAGATGAAGAAAATATGGCATGTACATACAGTACACACATACAAACATACATTATGCATGTATGTATATATACAGTGTCCACATACTCATATATATACAATATACAAGAGACTGCTGGGAATTTCTGTGCCCACACTTCACCTAGAGGAGGAGGAGGGCCAGAGGGAGAGGCAGGCAGCAGTGTGAGGGGCAGCATTTTCTAGAAAAGAAAGAGGAGACATCTGAGCCATGGACGTTTGAAGGAGTAGGAGGTGTCTCTCGTTTTTCTTGAGCTGAAGACTGGTGATCAGGAAGCAGGGACAAGTCCACAAGGCCCCTAATGGGGAGGACTTTATTGTCAATTTCAATGCATGTGAGCCTGTCTCATCCACTTGGCCTGGGGGTATCCTTGTGGGGACTATAGAGTGGGCAGATGAAGGGCAGTGGTATGCCTCCCTCTCACAGTGGGAGGGTCTCTACCTGAGTGGAGCCCCAGGAGTCTGGGAGTGACATGGGCAGGAACAGCTGCAAGGGGTGACTCAGGAGTGTCAGTGAGACAGACCTTCCTTCCAAAAAATATCTGAGAGCTGGTATTCCAAAGTGTGCAAGATAAGTTAGTCACTTGGACCCCTCAGAAAATGTCATGAATCGCAGAGCAAGAATCATTCCTTCTGGGTTCTCCTTTCATCCTTCTCGTTTCCTAGAAGGAAAGGGCCCTGCTTCTGCAAGGCTGTCTCACCACTGTTCCAACACTTGCTAATCAGCGTCAGTCTCAGTGCCTTTTGCAGGCAGCAGTATCTACAATTTGATTAAAATTTTTGTTTTCATTTTTGGGCAGTTACCTGATTTATGGAAAGATGTTGGCTTCTCATTTATGGTAGTAATTTAAAGTATCATTTAAAATTTTAAGTACAGGATGAAGTAGTATATAAAGAGATAATGATGTTGGTGGGAGGAGGACTGAGGTAGTGACCATAAGCCTGGTAGAGAAATGGCTGAGGTAGAGGAAAGTGACCCTCCAAGTCAGTGAGGCTGCTACTTGGGTAAAAAGATGTCAATCATCTTTTTAGGAGGATGAAGCCACAACAACCACCAGAGGAATGAGCAGAAGCATGTCATGAGTTCCAAGACAGCACCTTGCTGGACCCATCTCTGGGCCACCTGACTCCCTCAGCCTTCAGATTCAACCTAGGCTGCTGCTTATGGGAAGTCCTCCAGGGTGGCTAGCTTTGGAGTCATCTCTCTTCCCATACACTGATCACCATCCCCCTTTCTCTGGAACTAGCTTTGTCATCAGAGGTCACTGAAGAGATACCTGCTGGGGCTGAGGGAAGGGGACCTACAGCCAGCTGCAGGGCATGTGCCCCAGTGAAGGGTTCACAGCAGAAACGCGGGCCCAGTGTGGCCACACATTCCAATTTGTCAAGAAAGTCAGAAATTCTTTTGTGAAATTTTACCATTTTTAATGTTCACAACAAATGTTTCCCTTGCCTTGGAGCTGGATCCTGTGTTTGCACCCTCAGGTGACATGGAGGGAAGCTTCTGAGTGAAATGGTCGCCAAGCTGCAGTGCTGTCGCACCTGGGTCCCGAAAATGAGGTGACCCAGGAAAGGAAATCACCGATAGAGTGGGTTGTGCCAGTCACCTGTTTCCCCATAAGACCAGGCCCTCCTTGTGGGTGGGGAGGGGCCTGAGCCAACCCCAAAGGTCTGGGCTCACAAGCCTGGGGCAGCGTGAATGACAAGATCCCAAGGGACAGATGTCTGCCCTCTGTGGAAGTGGGGCAGAATCTGGGACACAGAGCAGAGATGTCCCCACAGACACATGCCAGAGAAGGAGCTCCCAGGCAGGACCTGGAGAGGAGGGTCACTGTGTTGGGGATACTAGGCCTGGCAGGACAGTGATTCCAGGCTCAGGACTTTGCTGGAGAAGACAGATTCCAGCTGGGGATGGACTTGACCACACACACACCTGCACCAGGATGGAGAGGTATGCCTTGGACAGAGTTGGAAAAGCTGGGGAGAGTGTACAAAGGCTATTTCAGGCAGGGACTGGGGACAGCAAACTCCAGGAGGCTAGATGCCCACGTGGGATACAGGCCAGGTGAGGGCTGCAACCTGCCAGCTCCAGGAGGGAGGGCCAGGTGTGAGTGGGGGAGGCTGTGTTCCCAGGCTGCAATGGAGGGGAACAGGGACTTCAGGCAGAGAGAAGCTGGGGAATGAGGGGACCCTTGCCTCTCTCTGAAAGGGTAAAAGTTGATCTTTGGGGTAGACCCTGCAGTACGTTGCACCTGTCTATAAAAGCGGCTCCGGCCTCTGGGGTCTCCATCTTAACCCTGTGCCCACTCCTGCCCCAGGGTGCAGAGAGAGAGGGTAAGGCAGCCCTTTGCAATGTCGGGCTGACAGGTGGGACCCTGGCGCCTCAGAAGGACTCCATGGGTGGGGATGGCCGGAGTCTCCCGGCCCAGGCCTCGGCGCTTCTGTGCCGCCACCCCCGGGTGCGTCTGCTTGGGTGCGAGCCTGAATCAGCGGCGACAGCCGCGCTGAAAAGCGCCGGGCCACCGCAGGCTGAGGCGCCGCGGTCCTCATCCTCCCCGCGCTCGCCTCTCCCTCCCTTGTTCCTTACCTTTCTCCGCCACCCTTGGACGCCTCGCCTCCTTTGCCCCGCGCCCCAGATGTTGGCTGAGCAGCGCGCGGGTAACTTTCGCTCCTGCTACGGGCGCGGGACTCCGGCTGTGGTCCGGCTGTCTCGGATCCGCCGGCCATAGCCGATCGCCGCCTGCTCTGCATGGCGCTGCTGCTGCTTTCGCCAGCTCCCCGCCAGATGGTTGCGGTGGGACCCCCGCCCACGCCGTGCGTTTGCCCGGCCGCTTCCCGCGCACACCGCCGCCCCTTGAGCAAACTCTGCACGACCTGCCCGCGGCCAGTTGTCCACCTTCGGTGCGGGGGCTGTCTTGCAGGGGGCGCCTCGTACCTGGGCGAGCCTCGGAGACCTCGCGGCTCCCAGGACGCGGATCTCGAAGGCGGAGAACCGTGAGGGGCCCTGCGGCGGACCTTGCAGCGCCAGCTCCAGAGGGTCCGGAGGAGCCAGAGTGCGGCGGCGCCCGGGCTGGCTTCCGGAGACGCTGGAGCAGTACCCAGCGCACAGCCTGGGGCCTTGAAGATTGGTTAGGGCGCCCATGAGGGGATTCCCAAAGTTCCAAGGGACCTTCTTCTCCTCTACAGAGACAGGAAAGGACAGCAGCCTCACCAGAGCTGGAAACGGAGACAGACCGCCCATGCCAGAGGCTACCTAGTCCTTGCTAACCCAGGGGACACTGAAGGGTAGAGACGCAGGTGTAGAGGGCTGTCACTGAGCGCCTGTCAGGGCAGTCGCCACATTTCAGTCCCTACCTGAAAGTCAAGGGGACATCAACCCCTTGGCTGGGCCCTAACTAAGTCCCTGTGTGGTACTCGTGACGCGAGTGGGGAACAAAGTCCCGACACACAGGTTCAGGTAGAGTGAGTAACACAGCTTTGTTTGGGAACCAATGTCCCTCCAGAGGCCAATGCTCTGGTAAGCACAGAGGGTTATACAGAATAGAAAAGAGTTTAATAACGAATCAAGCCCCACAGTCAATCAAGATGGAGAAGGGTCCCTGGTCCGGGAGAGACAACTGGGTCCACTACGGGTCTGAGGCAGCTGCTCTTGCAAGGAAGGACTTCAAAGAATCCCAGAGTATTGCGGCTTGCACCTCGCAGAGGATCTTAGCCGGAGCGCCCAGTCAGACTACTCATGGCACTGCTCTGGAGTTCTACTTTTATTCTCTTTTTCTTGGACTTGTTTACTTCCTAGGTAATAACCAGACATTGTTTGGTGAACGTGTCTACCACTCAATTTTGTTATGCTCGGTTTCACACAAAAACATGTTTTCTCGGCCGGCCGAGTGGCGCGATGGTTAAGAACTCGCTTGGGATGCCAGAGGGCCCCGGTTCGGATCCCACATATGAGGGCCAGAGTCACTGGCGACGGCGTGGGCTGCAGTCCCTGTGGCAGTGGATTGCCATGGGCTACCGTGTGTGGCCAGCAGCCAGCGTGAGCGGCCAGCAGCTAGCGTGAGCGGCCAGCAGCCGCAGTGACCGGCCGTCCAGAAGCCTGGGACTGATCTGCCTCGCCAGAGAAGAGCGCAATGATGGTGCCAACTTGGGCCAGTGAAGCAACATCCTCCACAACTAGATAAAGAACAAAACGACAGCAACTTGTCTGTTCCCCTTTCCCCAATTCCCCAGCACTGTTCCCATCCCCCCAATTCCCCAATAAAAAAACCTTTAAAAAAAAACATGTTTTCTCACTTCACTCTTATCAGTCACACATGTGCAGCCTCGCTTGTGTCCCTACTACAATAGTAAACAACTTGTTTTGCAAACCTAAATCCAAAACCAAACTTGTTTATACTTTATCTTATATGCTCTATACAAGGGGAACCGGGAAAGGCTTCGGAGCGGCCCCACGTCCTGCCAAAGCAGGTATTTTCGCCGGGCAGGGTACACTCTGACGCTGCTGTCCCCTGGGGAACTGCGAGGAGCCTGCGGAACTCCACCACGAATCGGAGCAAGGGGCAGAGTACTCTGTTTACTGGGTCCCAGAGAGGAACGTCGCAGGGCTGCAGGGCTCCGGTGTGGAGGCTGTATTAATGCCCCCTCTCCGGTAAGGAGAATGCCATAAAGGTGCAGGTTAGTTTTGGGGGGTTGTGTGATGGAATGCCCTCTGCTTTGTAGCGGAGCAAGGCTGGGAGGTGCGGGACTCAGTGCGGTGGGGTGGGGAGCTGGGGGCTCTTAGGTTTCTGTGGCTCCAACACTCCTTCCGGTTGCAGGCAAGCCTCTGGGACACAGAGCAGAGCGCACCCTGGCGGCGCCAGTGCGCACTGACGCCCAGGGTTTCTTAGTGTCCCACGTGGTGTTGGCAGCAACAGATCAGACAGGGATTTGGGCCCTCAGAGCTGCCCTAGTTCAGACCTCAGGCTTCCCTGGAGGCAGTGAGGAGGACCCTGGCGACAGCCTCTTCTACAATGTCACGGTCTTAGGCGAAGACCTGCACCTGTGGCTGCGGCCCATGCCCGCATGGGGTGGCCCCAGGGGCCATGGTGAAGTGGCAGAGCAAGTCCTACTTGGAGCCCTGCTTGGGACCTGCCTCTAATTGGTAGACTTGGCTGGGCTGACCGAAGCCTCCTTCTCCGCTTTCAGCAAATGCAGAGGCTGGTGAGTATGCACTGCTTCGGCTTCTTTCTGTTATGGCACTTGCCAGGGCCTCAGAAGCCAATTACCTGGTGTCCCCTTGGAGGGAATGGCCTGCCTGCACTAGGATATTCTCTGCTTAGGGAAGACTGGGCATCTATTCAGGGGCTGGTGGGAAGGCAACTTATTCTGATGCATGGGAAAGAGGTGACTTATGGAGGTGGAGAGCCAGGGTTCTTGAAGTGCTGATCAAGTAGCCAACCCACGTCTCTCCTTTAGGCCTGCAGGCCCAGGTTTTGTCTTGCATCTAGGTGTGTGTATACTTCCTGGAGTTGTGCACAGGTCTTTTGGTATGTCGCTGTATATTCCTGTCTGGGTACCTGTGTACCAGTGAATGCTTGAATGGGCCATTGTGAGTCTTGTGCACGTGTGTATCTGTAGGTTTCTGCTCGATCGTCCGTCAATGTCTGTTGAGTGTGTGACCCTGTGCATTTTAGTCAGTGTGACGTGTGTGTGTGGCTGGGGGTGTGTGTGTACATGTGCTGTTAGTGGGTCTTCTGATTTCTGTGTGTGCAGTTGGTACAAGCCCAAGGAACAGGCCATGGAGGGAAATATCCAGTTATTCCTCTGCCACCTAGCTGCCTGGAAACCATGGTTTTTATGCTGTGGCTTTTAATGGAAATGTTACCAGGTTGTGATGATTTCCTTGGCACTTATGTTCTCCAAGGACAGGATTCAGAGGAGAGACAGTGTGTAGTGCAGGTATAGGGGTGAAATGTCTAACTTTTACATTGTTTTATACACCTGAAACACACACACACACACACACAAAACCAGGGCTTGCTTCATTATAGATCTCAGAGCCAGATGACAGGCTGTGGCTGGAAGGGAAGGGGAGGGGTAGGGTGAGGAGTGCAGGCTCAGGCTCCCAGTGGATCGGCACCAGGTACTAGGCCCGAGAGGTGGCGGGGGGTGGGGGAGGACATGTTCAAGCATTCCATCTTCCCAAGGGGAGGCCTCAGACAGCGCACCTGAAGGAGAACCCTTCCCCGGGCTGAGAGGAAAAGCCTCAGGACCTGGACAGGGAGGCTTCCCCTCATGTTTCCGTGTGGAGGCAGCTTTCATGACACCGGGGAAGTCAAGGGAAGCGCACGGAACCCCTCACCTCTGCCTGCACAGAGACACACACCCATATGGCTCACAGGGTCCCCAGATGAAGACTTTCATCTTCCCGACGCTGGCCCAGAGTCTGCTGTACTAAGGCTCACCCCCTGTCTTTCGAAAGAGGTCCTGGGTTTTCCATTGCAGTCCGTTTCTGCCCTCTACTGAACGAGAAATTCATGAATGCTCATCAAGTTGGGTGTACTACCCAACACAATCAGACTCGCGCGCGCGCGCGTGCGCGCGCGCGCGCACACACACACACACACACACACACACACACCACCACCAGAGTGTACAGCAGAGGCTCCTACTCGTCTCTGTCCCAAAATGGATTCCCAAATGAGAATATTGTTTTGAATAGATGACCCGACAAAAGACTGGAAAGGTGGTGAGACTGGAAGTGAACCAGCACGGGTTCAGAAGACACCAAGAACGGGAGTGACAACACTGCCACCTTGTGACTGACTGCTTCCCCTTTCACCAGATCCACTGGGTGCAAGGAGGGGAGTTGAGGTTGTAATTATTCTTTACCTAAAATTTCTCATACCATAATATATCAAAGAGTAAACGTTAAAATTCCTTTATGATACAGAAGACAAGTACCCAAACGTAAACAGGAATCTGAATTAAAAAGTTAAAAGGAGAGTTCCTTCACCTAGCTCACATGGTATCTCTTTCGGGTTTAGAAATCCTCTGCTGTCTTTCTCATCTTGGTTCAACATCGTTGCTTCCTGCCTATTTTAAGTTACTAGCTCTCAACGTTTTGAGGTAAAAACTTCCAGTTGTGTGGCAACAAAGGTGTTTTCCTCAGATGCTGTCAACGGTTCCAATGAAAAGCTATATATGCCCGCGGGTTGCACCTAAGTCCTGCCGATGAGGCTGAAGCAACTCAGCAGGAACTGGGATCCACAGTGAGGGGAGTGGATGTGGGCCGGTGGTTGGATCCAGGAACATTTCTGCGATTAGAATTAATGTAAGCAGTTTAATGACACAAGTGGAGTTTGTGTAAGGGTTACAAGCTAGAATGTGAGAGAGAAAAACAAAACAAAACTCTTACTGGGTAGCACAGGCCATTTCATACTGACACCCAGCAGAACAGCATTTCTATGTGTATCCCAATTCATGCCTGAGGCCAAGACTCTCAGCACTGCTCAGCACCGGAGACTTTCGTGGGGACACGACCTGGGGTGTGAGGAGTGCAGGACGCCACTGTGTGATCATTTAGGTCACTAAACATTGTTTTAAAAAAGAAAGAACTATTTTTTAAATGTTATAAATTGCATCATTTGTTTCTAATTCTTGTTCTATTTCACACTTGAAATCAATTACCTTAAAATACCTTTCAGATATACTTGTTCACATCATAATATACTTAAGTCAATAACATCTACATTTCACGTAATTTCTGATTCACTATCTGTTCATTCTAAGAGTAATTAGAAAGCGTATTTTAAAACGGATGCATTTAGCTCCTTGTTTGTTTCTGAATGTTCTGTCAGGTGTGGATAACAAAATCTTTAAAATATGTAGTTTTTTTTAGAAGACGTTGGGATCGATTTTCACCTAAAAATCATCAATTTTTAGCAATATTTCTCTGGGCATTTAGTAGGGAGTTGTGTCGTCTTCCATAGGAACCCTAAAGGAAGTAAAAGTAGGTGATCCGGTAACCAATAGCTTCTTTTCTACCTTCGATATTTTAATGACAATATCCTTTAGTTAACATCGATTATAAAGTATGTTTACTCACATTCCAACACGTGGAAGGTTTTATCCATAGGAAAACGGCAATCAGCTGAAATATTATGTTTAGACAGGGAAGTTAATATATGTAACGTATTTTCAGGTAAAAGTGAGAAGAATGTCCTGATATCACCCAAAGATGAATACAAGAACATATATTAGGACATTTTAAAAACATGCAGTGAATGGGATGGATTTGGGGGATCTTTCCTTTTATGCAGTATTGCTGACTGGCCATGTTGGTAGGAAAGAAGTTCCAGCATACTGAGCAAGAAAATGAGTTGAGAGGGCAACTTTCCACTGGACGCAGAGCAGTAGAGGAGAGGCTGATTATAGGCCAGTTTATCAATTGATCCATTTTGTTAAAGGGAATTTTGTTGCTTGTACACTTTTCAAAGCAGCAAAATGGGCATTTAAAAAAATTTTTCCAGGACTTCTGGTAAGATGGCAGAATAGACAGATGCTATGCTGACTACCTCCCAGGATCACAACAAAATTACATATAATTTATAAGCTATTCAACCTCGGAAGTTCCCTGGACCCTAGATGAACAGACCCTCTAAACGAAGGACTTAAAGAGGAGGCCACGTCAAGTCCGGTAAGAGGAGCGGAGATGAGAGAGGGCGAACCCCATGAAGGTCACCTCAGCGGTGGGGAGGCTTCTCTGGTTGGGGGCGAGACCCTCCGGCCCCACACCACGCTCACCACCCCAGAGTTACGTTGCTGGGAAGAGGAGTTCTAGGATAGCTGGAAGGAGGAAATAGTGAGGACTCTCTTTGCTTGGCTTGGTGAGGCTGGGGGCGGCTGGAGAAACAGTAGAGCCGGCAAACCGACTCGCTTGCTGGTGAGCACTCACCCGGTTCCTGGTGGAGGGAGTAGCTTTGTGAGCGGGACCCAGGAGCCTCTGGGAAGGACTGAGCTGAGTGCCTTTGGCGCGGGAGCTGGAGGTTTGTGGAACCATTGTTCCCCTGGTGTGGAGCTTGTACACAAACAATGCACAGGAGGCCGCCATTTTTTCAGGGCTGGGCCCTCCCACAGAGGCTCAGGTCTGGGACTGCATTGGTCTGCTGGAATTGGCGCAGGAGTGTGTGTGTGTGTGTGTGTGTGTGTGTGCGTGTGTGTGTGTGCATGCGTGCGTCGTGCGTGCATGTGTGCACATGTGGCCTTGGATCCCCACCCTCCATACTGTTTGTGCTGCATAGCCAGGGAAACGCTGGGCAAGCGCACTCCGACTACAACAGACCCGGAAGTGTGCGACTTGCCTTAGGTCCCTGGTTTCCGCACTGCGCATGCAGAGTTGTCTTGATGGCAACTGGCTGTCAGGCTGCTCAGCCTGATCTTTGAGCGGCTGATTGGGACAGGCTGAGACAGGGAGTTTTCCTGGGAGTGTAGGGCCGTGAGCTGTGCACCTGTGTGATTCAGCTGGGGCTTTCCAGGCCAGTTTGTGTGGGTTGGCTGCTGATGCAGGAGTGCATGCTGCTCTGACTTGGTGGGGGCCACTGACCACACCCTGTGGTGCCTTGGGGGCCTGCCCCGCCCACCTGGAGCTGTGTTGCCAGGGGCCACCCTGAGCCCCTGATCCCTAGCTCCTACCTCTGCATGCCACAGAGGGTTTTTTGCAGCAGCAGACAGCCTGCAACAACCTGTGAGGATTTTTGGTGATGAGCACAGTTCCAACGCACACAGCAGCTAATTGTGGAAGCTTACTTCAAGTCTAGACGGAGGTTGGCGCATGACACACTGAGCCCTTCCCCCCAGCAGCTGGTGCTGAGTCGCCCAGAATCTCTCTATTGCTGAGCAAGTGGTCTGCAGTGCAGATTACAGCGGGCAGAAAGCCCCTCCTATTTTTTCTCTCTTTTTCCTTTTTTCCCCCCTTTTTCCCTTTTTCTCTTTTTTCTTGTTCTTTTTTTTTCTTTTTTCTTTTTTCTTTCTAGGTGATGTAATACATCGAAGCA
>NW_017732699.1:189810-194618 GCF_001890085.2 Hipposideros armiger | reverse complement strand
CAGGTGGTCACATGTCTTGCATCATGGATGGGGAAGAGGCTTGATCACTGCACTGTACACCTGAAGCTGATGTTGTATAATATTGTATGTCAACTATAATTGAATATATATATATATATATATATATATATATATATGGTCATGGGACGTGGAGTATAGTGTGGGAGTGGAGTCAAGGGATTTGTAATAGATACGTATGATATTGGGGGGAAATGGGGCGGTGGATTGGGAGAGGGGGGTTGTCACTTAGAGGGGTAAAAAGTATAACTATTGCACTGTTGTACAGCTGAAACTAATTCTAAAATATGTGTATTTCACAATAAAAATAATTTAATAATAAGAAAACCAAAAAAACCATTTTTCCTTTTAAAGGAAAGATTCCCCCCCCCCATCATCTTGCGCTGCCAGGGTCGCATCTGGCTGCCGGGAGCTCGGAGGCGGAAGCCGGCCCGCCCTGAGCCTAGACACGCGATCCGAGGTGGGCCGGGACGTGGTCGGGTGTCCGTGCCGGCGGCGGGGCGCCCTCGCCCTTTAGCGATCCGGATCCGTTCAGCTGACGTTCGCGCCGGTTGTCGGTCGCCGCCTGGCGGCCGCTTTTATATCGTTGCTTCTCTCTGGAGCTCTGGCGGCGGCGGCAAGGGGAGGGATCTGGCCGCTGTGCCCGAGGAGGCTTTGCGGGCGGCCAGCCTCACCGGCGGAATTGTCCCGGTGGTGCCGGGGCGTCGGCGCTTCGCCCGTTCGCCGGAGATTGGAGGTGCAGGTTTCTGAGGGCGTGACCGGCGCCCGTCTCCTAGGCTGCCCGAACCGTGTGGATCGCGCGGTGTCCCTCTGCCCTTGGGGACCGAACGGGGACGCTGGCAAAGGAGAAACGGGGTAAGGGTGTACATAATTCCTGCTCACCAGTAGCTGAGTAGCATTAAAGAAGGTTAACTAATTATTGTTTTTTAATCTTTTTCGAAAAAGGCAAAATGTTAAGAGTCATTCAGAGTATAAAGCATTACCAAATGAATGTTATAGAAGTACAAAACCAAGTTGAAAACATTCTGAATATACATTATTTAAGAGTAAAACATCTGCTTGGCCTTGAGTGATGGGAATGATTGGGACGTATGGCTAAGAATAAGTCTAACCAAACGGATTCAGTTCTAGCCAGAAAGTCTGGAGACCAATTCCATACAGATGTAACAAACCCCACCGAAAGTAATAATGTCCAAATGGAGAAACCGTTAGATCCAAGCAGCAGCAAGGGGATGGGTTCAGCGCTGGAGAAAAAGACAAGATGGTCATTTGAGCCAAGGTAGGGTCATTCCAGCAAATTTATCCAAACCCCGTTATGGCATTATTATTCTCCACTGTAATAATTGGCTGACCAGTCATCAGAACTGTGCTAGTAAGCCTATACTCACTGATGTAATAGATAAAACCCCAGCATCTTAGAAGTTCAGAATTTAGAGCATAGTCTAGTGCAGTGTGCCTTGGGCAGTTTTCTGCTCATTAATTCAAGGACTGAGGTTCTTTCCTTCTTGCAGTTTCACTAACCATCAACTCCCACAGCCTCAAATTATGAATTTACACATGGAAGGATTTCATGGTCCTGACCTGAAAGTGGAATGATCAATCCCACCCACATTCTGCTCTTCAGAACTCAGCTACATGACCATAACTTGTTCATGTAAATCTGGTAAATGTCATCTATCTGTGTCCTCAAAAAGAAGAGCCTCAACCTTAAATCAGATAACACAGTTTTGTTGTATGTTCAAAGGTCTGAGTTAGGCATTATGGTGGATACATCTATAACCAAGACACACATTTTCCCCTCTAAAAGCCTTAGATAGAACTATATATAAGTAAATGTTAATGCAATATCAGATGTATTAGGTTCTATATTAGAGGGATAAACAAAAGGACTGCCTGGAAAAGGCATTATTTAAGCAGAGCTTGAAGCATATAGGGGGTCACCATCAGGCAGAGATGGAAGGTACTACATGAAAAGTGACATGACAAGTAGCTATTGTTGACGAAAAACATCCAGCCTAAGAGAAAACTTACAAGCATTTATTTGAGCCAAACTGTTGATAATTGCTGGGGAGCAAAATCTCAACAGATTGAGAAAATTCTTCGCAAAATGGCAGTTTGCATCTTGTTTTACACATAAAATCAAAGAAGGAAGGTTACATGAAATTCATTGGTGGGTCAGCCGAGTGGAGCGTTGGTTAGGAGTTGGCTTGGGATGCCAGTTCTGAGCAGCAGTGCCCCGGTTAGGATCCCACATTAGGGCCAGTGACACTGCACCCTAATACAGCTAAGATGGTGAACAACAGCTTGACCTGGAGCTGGGCTGCTGTGAGTCACCAGCGACGGGATAGGCTGCAGTGGGGCTGGCCGGCAGCTGGCATGCACTTTCGTGAGCTGCCATGAGCCACCGTGAGCAGCCGTCCAATGGCCCGCGAGCGACTGCCTCACCCGGGAAGAGTGCAATGATAATACCAACATGGGCCAGTGAAGCGACGTCCTCCACAACTAGACTGAAGAACAAAAGGACAGCAACTTGTCTGTTCCCCTCCCCCAATTCCCCAATAATATCTAAAAAAAAAAATCCATTGGTGATTGATTTAAGGGGGTGGGAGAAAGCAAAACGAGGAAATCTCTGGGACTGGATAAAAGTAAATTGAAGAGAAAGGTACTTCTTTTCAATAGGTGGGTGCAGGATAGCTAACAGCTTTTTACAGCACGTAGAGATGGCAATCAGGAAACAAGCATAATAATGAGGAATTTTGCAGTGTCCAGCTCTGGTCCAGAAAAAGGATTAAAGATGTTATCTTTGGTACAGAAAGACATCAAACAGGCCCACCGTAAGGCACAGGTTAACTTAATGAGGAAGCTGAAGATGTGACTTCCTGCCATGGCCCATGTAGTTAAAAAAAATTTTTGTGTGTGTTCACACCATCTTATTTTCAGTCTCCTAAAGTTGTCAGGTTTAACCTCTGTGGCCCCTTTTCCGTTCACACTATCAAACGGCTAGAAATGAGAGTCTATGATAGTTGCAGAGAAAAAGATGTCAGAGATGTTTTGGGACCCCACTACCCGACAGACCTTTAATACCGTTTATACTTAAGGGATTATTTCAAAATCTGAAGCATGTGCTTGTGAAAGAAAGCAGCGTTCAGAACACATTAGAATGGAAAGAAATTAAAAATGGGAGTCATGAGGAGCTACTTGAACTAAGGCAGCAGGAATAGAAATGAGAGAACACTTAGGCCTAGCTAATGCTTTTTTATATTAACACTTTGACTAATAAACCCAGTACTTTAGGCAAATTACAAAAATACATAATATTATACAGTTGTAATGGAAATGGGGAATTTTGAAATTGGACTATTGGAAATAATTTAATGGTGGAACAAAAGCTCACCTTTTGTGCTCAGTGGTAAAACAATTTAGCAGTTAGCTACAAAGCAGCACTGTGAGGTATCTTGGCTAGTTCAGTGTGACAGACCTGCTATAATAATATAACTATTGATTTGGACTTATGAGAAAAATGGCATGAAGGTGGGTTTGTCCTCAAGACTTAAAACCAGAGCCATGGACAGTAAACATTGGAAACTGAATCTGTGCCCTCCCGGGAACCTCACAAGAAGGCTTTGATGCTCTATAATGGTCATGGGTGTCTTTATGTTTTGCACCTGGAAACTATTATTTAGGATGCTACAACAATTATCAAAGGGTCTAAGTTATCATATAAGTGTGAGGTTGCCTTGTGTGATTGATGTATTGCTACAAGTCTATTAAACATAGGTGAAAAACACTTAACTTGTTAGCTTATCAGGTTCTGGAGTTGTGCTATTCCTTAGGCTAGGATTGGGTAAGACTTTGTGAGCAACTACAAAATAATACTCAAATAATTAATCATGTGAAAATGCAAGCCATAAAGTCAACACGCAGTTGTAAAATTAATGGACACCATAAGAGAATGTTTGCATGTGGCTTATCAATGGGGTTCAGGACACATTACCCCAAAATATGGCACCTAGCATTCTGAGTATTTTAACTGAAGAAATCTGAGAAATGGCTGGTTCTGAAAAGACTTTCTGACCTTCCCCTGAAGTAAGTCATAAAATTCTCATGTGGGAGATGCCCTCCCTCTCTCTACTGGGAGGAAAGGAGATTTCTTATCTTTGAAGATGAAGGGAGGACAAGGGATCTGAATAAGCTGGTCTTCCCCTAGCTACACTTAGCTCATACCCTGTATCCTGTTACATTTTTCCATGGCTTTCTATTCTTCATCAAACCTAGCATAAAAACACTCTGGCATAACCACTTCTTTGGGCCTTCACTTCCTTATGAAGGTTCCCGTGTAACATAAAACTTAAATAAATCTGTATGCTTTTCTCTTGTCAATCCGCCTTTTGTTACAGGGGCCCAGCTAAGAATTTAGAAGAGTACGTGAAAAAAACAAAATTCAACTGAGTAAATTTTAAAGATCTTATTGGATTTATTCAATGATTCATGAATAAGGCAGCATCCCATCTAGCAGACAGAAAGGAGCTCTGAGGAGCTGTACAAAATGAAAGACGTTTATATGCAGAAGGGAACAAGAACAAGGTTATGTCAGGGTTACTTTCTTTTAGGAGATGACAAGGGTCTATTAGGCAAATTATCTCATTAGCACTGACCAGGTGATTCCTGATTGACTGGTTTAAGATTTCATTTCTGGAAATGAACATATGGGACTACATCAAACTTAAAAGTTTTTTCACAACAAAAGAAACCATCAATAAAACAAAAAGGAAGCCTACTGAATGGGAGAA
>NW_017732699.1:162786-188630 GCF_001890085.2 Hipposideros armiger | reverse complement strand
GTTGTTACTTTGTGAGGGTGAAAAGGGTAACTATTGCATTGTTCTGTACACCTGAAACTAACAATAAAAAAAAATTAAAAAAAAAAAAAGATTTCATTTCTGGGAGAGCCAAAACTGTAATTAAGTCTCAGTTTGGTGACGTGGAGCTTAGCATTACTGTTGTGGGGTACTCGGACAGAAAGATGGGACACCAAGGCTCAGGGCAGGAAGCAACGTTTATTGATGCCGGCACCAGCTCCGTGGATTCATATCCAGAGGCTGAGCCCCAATCTGGACAGGACTCGGAGCTATATACTCTGAGGTTTCCGGGTTAGCAGCTAGGATTCCTTATTAGGACATGGGGCATTGTGTTAGTTTCTGACTGGCTCCCGGGTGAGGTAGAAATTAGGAAATCTTAAACACAGAAGTCTTGGTGGCCATGTGGTCTGGGAAAGCCTTTGTCTAGGGCCCTCTGCCACATTCCTCCCTTTGATGCTCGAACCCATACGTGGGTTAGACAGCATCATCTCCTTCAATGGGCTGTTGTTATAGGGGTTGGTACTTCCATAACATAAGGACCTTAACAGCAGTTTTACATTCTATAATGGCCTCTATGAGGGAAGAGGTGGAGCGAATGACAAGGGGGAGAATGCAGGGTAAAAGGAGGCATGCTCTCCAAGGAACAGAGGGACGATTTCAATTAATGCTTTAAATACCCCGAGGGTGAAGACCCATCTTCCAAAGAGGCTTTCAGGGTCCCATCCTGTCCAGTTTTGAACTGGGACATGGGCAAGTTTTCTAATATTTGTGGCAATGGCAGAGATGGCTTTGCCAGCGTCGTCAATCTGTAGACAACAGTCTGACTGATTGAATTTACCACAGACACCACTCTTTTCAGCCAGTAAGTAGTCCAGTGCTAGGCGGTTCTGATAAATACTGGCCTGCATCTGGGTCTGTTGGGTAGTAAGATCTAAAGCTGTCGCAGTTTCATTGGTGATTATTTCTAGAAGAGCCTGTAACCTGAGATGTTGTTTCTAGTTGAAAGGACTGGAAGCATGATTTACAGCATGAAGTGGTGATACGTCCCCGACTGGGAAGAAAAGGGTGATGGTAAGGATTAGAGTCCTTGGGATAAGCATTTTACAAGGAAGAATTTCTCAAGCTTCAGCCGCGTGTGGATTGGTAAGTTTCCAGTGTGACCAAAGCAGGACTGATGATCTCCTCCTAAGGACCAGTAATACCGCTGGCCGTCCTCCTCCAGAGAGTGATCTCTGCAACATTGACTGCCATGGGGGTAGACAAAATGACAGTAAAGGGGCCCCTCCACAGGGATTTTAAGGGCTGGAGTTTCCATTCCTTAACCCAAACTGAATCGCCAGGCTTAAAGGGATGAACTTTAGTTGTTAAGCTGATGGGGAGCCTCTCTTGTACCCATTGGTTGAGGTTCTGTAGGGTAGACACTAACCCCTCAAGCTGTTGTCTTAAGGATTAGGTCTCCTATTTCGTTAAATTCCCCTCTGAGGCCTCTAATGAGTGGAGGTGGCCTTTCGTATGTGGCTTCATAAGGGGAAAGGCTCGTCTTCTTGGTAGGAGCTGAGCGTATCCTCAGGAGCGCTATTGGAAGGGCCTTGTCCCAGTGGAGGTGTGTCTCTTGGCACAGTTTTTTAAAGTGGAACTTGAGGGTCCGATTCATGCATTCTACTTGTCCTGAGCTCTGTGGGCGGTAGGCTGTATGTAGCTTCCAAGTGATGCAGAGAAGCTTGGCTAAGAGCTGGATTTCAGCCACAAAGGAGGGGCCACTGTCAGAGCCTACTGAGAGTGGCAGTCCAAAGCGAGGGACTATTTCCTGCAGTAATAGCTGGGCGACTTCCCATGTTTTTTCTGTCTGGGTGAGGAAGGCTTCTACCCACCCCGAGTAGGTGCATACAAATACTAAGAGATATCTAAGACCCCTGGAGTGTGGCATCTCAGTGAAATCTATTGTGAGGTCTTCAAATGGGGCACCACCAGTATGTTGCGATCCTGGGGGTAGGATCGGCCCTTGACATGGGTTGTTGCAAGCACAAACAAGGCACTGTTCACAGACTACCCGCAAGATACTGGAGAGTTGGGGTACATAGAAGTACCTATTGAGGGTCGTTTCTAGGGCTGTCCGACCAAAGTGGGTCCGTTGATGGAATTGCTTGACAAAAGCCAAGGCTAGGGTTCCTGGTATGACAATACAACCATCTCGAAATTTCCACCATCTGTTATGGAGACGGCTTTCCCCTTCAGTCTCGAACCAGGCCTCTTCTTGGTGGGAATATTTGGGATCCCACTCGGCCAAAGGGCTGGGAAAGAGGGGGGTTGTTAATGGAGGTTCGAGGGTTTCTTCGGCTGCAGATAACTTGGCTGCTTGGTCCACCTTGCGATTGCCTCGGGCTGCGATGGTGTTGGCTTTTTGGTGGCCTCTGCAGTGTATGACTGCTACCTACTTGGGTGCCCATACTGCTTCTAGGAGATCTAGAATCTCTTGTCCATATTTGACCTCCTTCCCCCCTGTGAATTGATTAATCACTTTTCCTTGTATAAAGCCCCATGATCATGGAGGGTAGTGAAGGCATACTTAGTCAGTGTAAATATTGGCCCTTACCCCAGCTGCTAGCTGAAGGGCCCGAGTCAGGGTGAAGAGCTCCGCCTTTTGTGCTGAGGTCCCCTGTGGGAGGGAATTTCACTTCAATGGTGGTGTGTAGAGTCACCACAGCGTATCCAGCCAACCGTCTATTTCCCTGGACATAGCTGCTACCATCAGTATAGTATTCTACATCGGGGTCTGTAAGAGGTTGGTCAGTCTTGTCTGGCCTACTGGAGAACACTTCATCCATGACTTCGATGCAGTTATGATCTGGGGGCCCAGGCCCTACAGTCAGTAAAGTGACCAGGTTTAAGGTCCGTAATATCTCAAGGTGGACCCGTGGGGTTTCACACAGTAGCCCTTGGTACTTGGCAATCTGGGAGTTAGTAAGCCAGTGGTGTCCCTTATGATCTAATGGGTCTCGGACTGAGTGCAGAGCCTGGACAGTTAATTCCTGATCCAGGGTCAGCTTGTCAGCCTCAGACATGAGGAAGACTGTTGCTGCAAGCGCCCTGAGGCAAGGTGGCCATCCTAATGCCACTGAGTCGAGTTGTTTTGAGAGGTATGCTACCAGATAGTGCCAATCCCCTAGCAGTTGGGTAAGGGCTCCCACTGCTGTTCCCATACATTCATGTACATAGAGGAAGAAAGTCTTGGTGATGTCCAGGAGCCCTAGGCCAGGGGCATGAGTGAGATCCCATTTAATCTCATTAAAAACTCCCACAGAAAAGTTTTACATTCATCCCCCTTTGTGTCTTTGTAAAGGGGTTTGGCCATAGTGGAGAAGTTGGGGATCCAGATCCTACAGAAGCCTGCCGCCCCTAAGAATTCGCGGACCTGTTTCCGAGTGGTGGGGACTGGGATGGTACATACCACTTGTTTTTTTTTTCTGGGTCAAGCTGGCATTGTCCTTGTGACAGGTGGAAACCAAGATATTTGACCTTGTTTTGGCATATTTGAGCCTTTTTCCTGGAGACCTTGTAACCTGCTTCCGATAAGAGTTTAAGGTGTTTATGTTTAAGTGATATGTACTCTACATGCAATTATCGTAGCTCTTCCTGGATAACAAGAGGTCCATCTACATATTGGAGCAGTACACAGCTGGTTTGACTGGCTGGAAAAGACTTCAGATCCGAAGCTAAGGCGGCCCCAAAAATGGTTGAGGAGTCCTTGAAGCCTTGTGGTAGCCTTGTCCATGTTAGCTAGCCTTTGTCCCCATTTTCAGCATTTTCCCATTGGAAGGTGAAGAGCGGCTGGCTCTGCGGGGCCAGACAAATACAGAAAAAGATGTCCTTGAGGTCCAGACAGGTGAAGTGGGTTGCTTCAGCTGGGATGAGTCTCAGAAGAGTATATGGATTGGGAACAACTGGCTGTAGAGTGACCGTTGCTTGGTTTACTGCCCTCAGGTCCTGCACCGGACGGTAATCTTCAGTTCCCGGCTTTTGGACTGGAAGCAGGGGCATATTCCAAGGTGACTGTCAGGGACGAAGAATCCCATATTTTAGGAGTCTGTCCAAATGTTTTTGGATGCCTACTTGTGCTTTATGGGGGGATGTGGCATTGCTTGTGGTGCACTGGTCTGCCCCAGGTTTTAGTTCCACAACTACGGGGGGCCACATGTCGTGCCAGGTCCTGTGGGTTGTCTTCTGCCCAAAATCCCGGTATTGAGAAGGGGAGTTCGGGTCCCTCTTGGACCTCTTCTACAAGACCAAAGAGTCTCCACTCTTCTCCCGAGGGACATAATCTTAGCCCCTGATTTGGCTAGTGTTAGCTCGGCGTTGCCACTGTGGTTAAAGGTGATTTGAGCCTGGAGTTTTCCTAGTAGATCTCTTCCCAATAATGCTACAGGGAAGTTTGGCAGGTAGAGGAACTATGATGAGTAATTTCTCGGTCTCCACGGGTGCATTGTCGAGGCTGTAGAAAGGGCCAACGGACCCGTCCTCCAGTGGCACCCATGATGGTGACCTGTTTTTGGGAGAGGGGCCTATGGGCCATGTCACAACGGAATGTTCAGCGCCCGTGTTGACCATAAAGTCAATGGTTTGACCCCAAATTAACATTCGGACCATAGGCTCCTGGGGGCCTAGCTGGATGGAGACCAGTCTGGCCTACTCTTCGCGTATTCTTCCATACCAGCAAGTCTGATGAAGTCGTCTTCAGAAGGGTGTGGTGTCTGTTGGGGTGGCTGGTAATGGCCGTAAGTGATTCGACCTGGCTTTCTGGAGTTTGAACCTGTTGGCATTCTTCCCAGCCGCTGAGGACATTCATTTTTCCAGTGGCCTCGCTGTTGACAGTAAGCACATTGGTCTTGTCCCAGCCTTGGTTGCCCGGTGGGTGGTCCCCCTTGACGTCACCCTCACTGGGGTAGTCCCAGGTTTGGAATGGCATTTCGCCCTGGGGTCCAAGCCCGCTCGACAAGTGCAGCAGCAAGCAAGTCCATCTTTTTCTTCACCTTCTGATCCGCTTCTCGACGAGCGTCTTGATCACGGTTAACATAGACTTTGGTCACCACTTCAAGGAGCTGGCTGGTATTCATGCCATCAAATCTGTCCAGTTTCTGAAGTTTCCACTGGATGTCACCCTGGGACTGCCCGATGAAAGTGACATTGACCATCCGCTCGAGGGCCTCAGGGTCAAAGGAAGTGTAGAGACAGAATGTTTCAGAGTCTTTCATAAAATTGGCTTGAGCTTTCCTTGGGTCCCTGGAGGACTTCAGAGGTCTTGTTTATATTGATTACTTTTTTAAAAAAACAGATTTTTAAAAAAGATTTTTAATGGGGAATTGGGGGGATGGGAACAGCGCTGGGGAATTGGAGAAAGGGGAACAGACAAGTTGCTGTCGTTTTGTTCTTCAATCTAGTTGTGGAGGACGTTGCTTCACTGGCCCAAGTTGGCACCATCATTGCACTCTTCCTGGGCGAGGCGAATCAGTCCCCGGCTTCTGGACGGCCGCTCACTGCAGTTGCTGGCCGCTCACGTTGGCTGCTGGCTACATACGGTAGCCCATGGCAACCCACTGCCACAGGGGCTGCAGCCTACACCATTGCCAGCGACTCACGGAAGCCCAGCTCCAGGTTGAGCTGTTGTTCAGCATCTTAGCTGTAGAGGGCAGCGTCATTGGCCCTCATATGTGGGATCTGAACTGGGGCCCTCTGGCATCCCAAGCCACTCGGCCGGCCCTTGATGACTTTTTTGCTACCATCCTTTAGGCCTCCTATAAGAGTTTCTTGGTACCATTCCAGCATCTGGAAGTTCAGGTCATCATATGGCCCCACTGGGGGTCCTCCTCAGGGAAATGGTTCTGGGCATACATTTGAATGTTTAAGGTCCCAGGCAGGGCATTCTCCTCCAGCCACTTTATGGTTCCCTGAGTGACACGCCAGCATTCCTCAGTGTTGAAGTGAGTTAGCAAAAATTGGCCCAGGTGGGCCGATGCGTTTGAACAATTGACTGAAGGTCAGTCAAAGCCTGGGGCTTCTCAGTATATGATGGGGTATGATTTTTTTTAGCTGAGCCATCCTGCCACCTGTTGGCAGCTCAGCGGCAGCTCAGCTCAGGTTGGGCATCGAACCGCTGTTGCTCAGAGCTCGCTGTTGCTCAGAGCTTGATGGGGTATGATTTTTCCAATTCAAGAGATCGGTGGTTGAGAAAGGCTGGTACACAAACATGTGTCAGCCTCCCTGAATCTGGCCTTCCTGATCATAGTAGACAGGGCCTCTGGTTTCCCATAGGGGGAGCTGGAGAGCGCCAGTCTCAGGGCCCTTTGTCTGCAGCCGCCCATCTGTGGACCCATATGGGGTCAGGACTGGAGGCGGCAGCATAGCAAGAGGGTCTGGAAAGGGGTTAGCGGGTGGAAATGGTGGGGCCGGCTAGGGTGGCACTAAAGGCTGGGCTGGTGGCTCAGAAGCCCATGGAAGGGGCAGATAGATAGGCAAAATAGGGTGGCAGGATCTCCGCCAGGTCTGAAGGCAAGACTGGCTTTTGTCCTTTTGTTTTGTCCTTAAGCAGCTTCCGGGAGGGGACCATAGCTCAGGCTAAAAGAACCCTACCCTAATTTTCCAAACAGGACCTCAACCAAGGGGGCCGAGTACGTACAATGGCCTCCCATGAGTCGATATAGGGGAACTGGTCGGGGTGACCGGGGCTGCCGGTAATGACGAGGTAGACTCTCCTAAGAGTCTACCTCAGGTCCCTGTCGAAGCCTCCCTCTGTTGGCCATTCAGCGCTGAATGATGGCCAATTTCACAGAAGGTGTGGAGCTTTTGGGGGGTCATCTTAGTGCCATAATCCCCCGAGAACCCCTTCTTAAAATGTTTTTTAACATACACCCTAATGGAGTCTGGTTACTCTGTCGCCCACCCATGGCAACCACCCAAAATCGGTGCAACCCACAACCACTCAGAGGTTCGCTTTGTCCGTCCCCAGCCGCTCCCCTCGCGGGGATATTTCAGGCGACTCTTAGCAATTGATGGGTCGGTATAAGCCCCCGGCTCAGATCACTAAACTATATGAGACAATTTAGTGATACCACCCTAAGCCACATGAGGTTTGCCACAGACCCGCGGATTGGGACTCAACACTTGCTTCGCAGGCAGACTGCATCTCATTCACACGGACTCAGACAGATTCATTCTCCGCCTGCTGCCCAGTTCCTGGGAGTCATGGTTTCTCTCCGAAATTGAAATACTCAGGTGACTCCAGGAGGTGATCAATCTCCCCTTCTGTCCGCTGTTGGACAGGCTGCCTTAAGGGACCCGAGTCCTTATCTGTCTGGTTGGGCGGTGCTCCCAAGCTGGTTCCCATATAGCCTTCTGGGTTCTGTTGTGCTCCCGGGTCAATCCCCCATGGTTGGCAGGGGAGACGGTCCCACTTCCGCTGGTGCCGAGTAGAGTTTGCGTCCCCTTTCGTCAGGGGGAGCCGGGCCTCGGGGACAAGGGAGGTGGAAAATATCTCCGTCTCCATATCTCGGGTGAGCCCCCAATTATGTTGCGGGATACTCGGACAGAGAAATGGAGCACCAAGGCTCAGGGCGGGAAGCAATGTTTATTGATACCGGCACCAGCTCAGTGGATTCATATCCAGAGGCTGAACCCCGATCTGGACAGGACTCGGAGCTATATACCCTGAGGTTTCCAGGTTAACAGCTAGGATTCCTTATTAGGACATGCAGCATTGTGTTAGTTTCTGACTGGCTCTCTGGTGAGGTAGGAATTAGGAAATGTTAAACACGGAAGTCTTGGTGGCCCTGTGGTCCAGGAAAGCCTTTGTCTAGGGCAGTGGTTCTCAATCTTCCTAATGCCGCGACCCCTTAATACAGTTCCTCACGTTGTGGTGACCCCCAACCATAAAATTATTTTCATTGCTATTCTATAACTGTAATTTTGCTACTGTTATGAATCGTAATGTAAATATCTTTTTGTTTTCCAATGGTCTTAGGCGACCCCTGTGAAAGGGTCATTTGACCCCCAAAGGGGTCATGACCCACAGGTTAAGAACCACTGGTCTAGGGCCTTCTGTCACATTACCAACTCCATTTTGGGCCTGTTGTCTTGTTTGGTTAACAAGGAGGAGGAAAAGATATTTTTTATCCCTTATGTAACCGAGAATCTGCTTTAGGCATTTACCATGGGTGCACGTGTTTAAAGATTCCCCCTCAAGGCACACATTTTACTTATTTTCTAATTCATCTCGTTGTGAGTCTGACAATTGCTTTGCATTTTACTATAGAATTGCTGAATATTTCGATGGCTGCAGAATGCCAAGAGAAAGACAGAAACAGCAATGAAGATCATTAAAAATTGTAGTGTTACTATAAAAGAGTACCAAAAGCAAAAAATTGTAAGGGTAAATAAAAATAAGATTAAATTTTTCTTGTTACAAAAGAGAAAGAGATTTTTTAATCCCCCTCCCTTTTCTTAGAACATTTTCTAGAGAAAACTTGTATTTGTAAATATTTTCTCTGTCCTTTTGATATGTATGCAAATCTTTTAAAAGGTTAGTTAAGCATCTTACCAGAATTAAAACCCAGGAATGTCTTTCAGAAGGGCCTGGGAGTGGACTCTTTTCAATGTCAACATCAAGGAAAAGAGGGCCCCATCCCCCTGTCACCGTGGGAGGCACTTTGACTACCTGTTATCATAGAGATAAAAGAAGTCTTATTTTTCCTTCAATAAGAAGGAGGCAAATAACCAGCACAGATGGCCACCCCAATTACCAGGTGAATATAGGGTGAACTGTGAAAGCTCATATAATACCAGATGGTGCTGAGTCCTCTCAACTGAGGACAAATCCTCACACATGAGAACATGTATGTACTGGGTTGTATGTATCTGCTTGGCTATCTGAGAATGACAGGATTTTTTTTTCTGTCTTTGTAATCTCATTTTTTAAATAGCAGGTTACCCATGACACAACCCAGTCTGGTTTAATGCTTATTCAATAACAGAACTATTTTCTACTTTTGCAGAGAGGATTTTCTAAGTTGTTAGGAAATTTTTTTCCCTCAACAGTGCAAGGGTCTGCCCTCTGTGTTAGCATAGGCAGTGGTGTTACCAGCTGTTGTGTCAGTGTTATGGGAGTCTTCTTCTTCTTGCCGATGCAGTGAAGAATCAAAGGTCAGCAAGCTGATTAACATGCAAGCAGGGTTTATTAGTGATACATTCTCAGGGAAGAGAATGAACCTAGCTGGAAAGGGGGAGAGAGAGGGAAGGGAAAGGGGCAGAGAGAGAGGGAAAGAGAGGCATTAGGATTTCAACATGTGAATTTGAGGGGGACACCAACATTCGGTCCATAGCAGGGCTGAAGGATGAGTTTTCCTTTTGTATTGTGGTACTGCCACCTTCAACATGAGGGAGGCCTCAGAAGCAGAAACTGAAAGTAAGTCACCAGGTCTCTAACCCTTGTCACATGAGAATCTTGGAGTGACCTTCAATAAGTCATAGAAGAGAAACCAGCCAGACTTTATGCAGCTGAGAAACAGCATGTGGCTGAGACCTTGGGCACAGAGTAACTCGGGCCCTTGTGAATCACAGAGCTGATGTGGGAAGCCCGGGAAGCCCCCTAATTGGGTTTGAGACCCAGAGGCCTGGTCTTGGAGTCTGGAGAGACTTGTGGGGTGAGTGAGGGGTCTCCTGAGCAAGGAATTCAGCATCAGACACCTTCGGTTCATGTCCAGACTTATCTCTGACTAGTTGTTTCAACTAAGACATCATTTCTCTGAGCCTCTGTAAAAATGGGCATTCTACATACTGCCTGAGATGGTTTGGAGGCTTAGGGTAATAATGTTTGGGATGTACTACAGTCCTCCGCTCTACCAGCTGAGCTATCGAAGGGAGAACTATGGTAATAATGTTTGGGAAGGTGCATTGAAAGCTACATATAAGGCACAAGACAAATACTACTTCTTACGATTCATCTTGCCTCCACAGAACACTCACTACCCCTGCTGGGCCATTGTGACCCCTTCTGTTCAAAGAGCAGGGAGAAGTAGCCACTGCAGTTCCTTCCGGTGCTGCGGGGTGAGATTCTGTCACCCTCCCTTGGTGATTCCTCTCGTGCTCTCCCTAAGTCCTGAGCCTGCCAGCCCCAAAGTCTAGGAGGTTCTATAGCTCATGTATCCACCAGATGATGATGGAAGAACCCAGACAGAGGCTTCCAGGAAGCCTTTCTCAACAAATATCTCACAAGCTATAGAATTTGTTCTCACCTCTGGCTCAGTCCTCAGAAGTTGGAGAGAGCCACCCTGAGCCCTCCATCTTCACCCCACCTGTTCCCTACCCTGGCTTTGGGATTTTTTTGTCGTCATTATTTTGTTCCCAGCTTGCTAACTGCAACTTCTGTTGAGCCATGTGTCCCAGACCATGTCCTTCTGCATCTGTCCCCCAACGCTGCTTCCCAGAGCTGTACTAGATTGGGGGTGCATCTGTCCCCCAACGCTGCTTCCCAGAGCTGTACTAGATTGGGGGTAGGGGTAAGAAATCACCAGGAGGAGTGTCTCAACTTCAGCACAGCCGAGTCTAACAAAATCTCTTCCATTGTGTGTGGAAGAACACCCACCAACTAGGGATCAGGAGTTCGGGGCTACCCTGCTTCCGCTGTCAGTTAGCTGGGGAACATCAGCTAAGACTTGCTCTCTCTGGGTTTGGATGCAGTGACTGCTGCTGTAATTCCGAGATGGAGGCTTGGGGCAGGGAAGGGAAGCCACAGGTAAACTCCCGCTGGCTGGCCCTGCAGAGGTGGTCTTGGGTTCCTCCTCCCTTCATGACTTTAACAAAGATTCCCCCATAGATGCTTCCATTCTCTCCTCCTGCAGAATAGATGCCACATGACCACCTGTTCACAGGGCCATCTGAAGCAGGAGAGACCTGGGGAGCAGGATCCCAAGTCCTAGAGGACAAACCTACGAATGTGGCCATGCCCTTGGCTTTTGGCCTGAGCTCTCCTGCAAGTGGGGGCCTCGGACACTCAGCTCCCAGATCTCTGGAATTTCAGTCTCCCTCTTCCCATCCATGAGTCCCCATAATGGAGCACTTTGGTTCACCTCTCCCTGCCCCAAAGCCCTCTGGGGGCTGAATTCAAAAATTGTTTCAATAATTTACTGGGAAGGTGACAATCAAGCACACACATTTTATTTTTCGTGTAATGCGCCCATTAACCCTTAACAGTTTAATAACCTATAAATCTTCCTAGTAGGGCTTCCATGTACCCCTGGGAAGGGTGCTGGGCCCTCAGGCTCCCCTTGGGGGCTGAGCAGGGGCCTGTAGGGTGGACCATGTGCCCTTGCTGATGCTTGCAGGATTTTCAAGGGCTTTTCCAGGGCTGTGCTTCAGCTCCAGATGCGATCACAAGGTTTTTCTTTGGCATTTAACCCATTGCTGGGATGGCATTCCACAAAAAAGTATGTGTGACAAAGGGCACAGCCACAAGGGACACCTATAGGGACCCCACTCAAGGTGCACATGCAGAGTCTGGGGCTGCGGGAGGAGGGGCACCAGCTTTGTCCTGCTGGGGCAGCTTTAGGAAGTTTCCAAGAAAAGTTCCTCCACTTCAGGGGTTAGGCCACCATCCACCACACCCGGACTCTTTGGTTTTGTCCAATGGCCCCCTTCTCTCTTTTCCCCAGCCCCTCTTCATTGCTCCCCGATCCTGAACACCAAGGTCACTCGACCTGGGGTTGTTCCCATCTGTGAAAGGATGGGCCCTTTTCACCCAAGGAGAGACTTCCCGAATGCTCAGCCTTCCTACAGTCCCTGGGAATTAAGCCAGGGCAGGGAGGGTAGAACCTCACTCTTGGTGGGAGATCCTGTGGTCAAGTTGAATTAGGGCAATGGCAGGTGAACAATCATGTGCAATCAGAGACTGGCCTTATACTGTACTTACCGCCAAAATACTATTGCCTCTTGGGCCCCCCGGAGGCTTCCTTAAGCTCCTGGAGTCACCTTGATTCTTTGGCTGAGGCAGCCACCCAGAACATTCAACCAGGAGAGTGTGGTACATGGGGTTAATCAGAACATCACACCCTCCTCCATTTCTCTCCCTTCCCCTACTGTCTCCTGGGGGCTGCTACTCTTCCTGGAGCAGGGGCTCTCGATCCCCTCCCTGCACCCTCTCATCCTCCTCCTTCTCCATGCAGCCCATGGTGGCAGCCAACCCAGCACCCACACCACCCCCGACCACAGCGGCCCCTGTGGCCCCCACTACAACTCCAGCTGCCACCATCCCAGCCTCTGCAGCCAGCGCCGCTGCAGCCATGCCTGCACCCACCACACCTGCCAGGCCCATGAGCCCCGCCCCCACGGCACCCCCAACGGCAGCCAGGTGGCCACAGAAGCGCATGGTGTAGGCATCCATGAAGGCCTTGGCCTCAGCCTGCAGCTCAGCCTCCAGGGTATCCAAGGTCTGCTCTCTCCCATGGCACAGCAAGGCCACTCTGTGGTGAGCCAGGATGGCATCTTTCTGGGCGGAGAGGAGATTCCGCATGTTGTTGGGCAGGACCCGGAGTGCAGAGAATATGCACTTGGTGGCCATGTCCTGTGCCAGGAGGGGAAAGAAGACACTCTGACCTAGAGACCTGGGAGCCCTCCCCTGGTGTGGGCCCTGCTGGCCAGACACCTGGCTCCCACACAAGCCCAGGGCTCACCTGCTGCCGCACATACTCCTCAAACTCCTTCTTGGCAGCTTCCACCATCCTCAGGTTGTGCAGTTGGGTGGCCATCTGTGCACAGGAAAATCCAGGCTGCCTTCCTCCTTCCTCCCCAGATCCCAGGGTACACCCATTCGCTTCCCTCCCCGCCCCCTGGATCCTCCTGGGGAGCTCTGTACCTGGTCAGGAGAAGCAAACCCAGGCCCTGTCCTCCCCATCCAGCCTGAGAGGTTCTGCAGAGACATCATTGGAGGGGTCAGGGACAGCAGGGGGACAGTGGGCTTGCCTGGGTTTCTGGGAAGTTTCCACACCTTGATTTCCTGAGCTAATTGCTGCCCTGTGAGCAGGCGTCTGTCTCCCCTGGCCAGGGGTCGCCCCTCATTGCAGTACCCCTGGCAGCGGCTCTTGGCATGCTGAGGGGCAGCACTCAGTACATCAGCGATGTAGGCTTGGAGATGGTGGAAATCGTCATCTGTGTCTGAGGAAGAGGTTCCTCATGCTGAGGAGATCGGGGACTAAGCAGGACTAGTTTTTGGAAGGGTAAATGGTGTCAGAGGCTGGGAGACACTGGCAAGTTGCCTGGAGGAGGGCAAGCTGGGGAGACCTTTGCTGCTGGGGACACTCACTGCCTGGGCTTCCATGGTCCTTGCTGGCCCACCGCCTCCTTGGAGCAGGCAAGAGGTAACAGCGGGCTCGCCTTTTATGGAGCAGCTCCCAAACCCTGGGGTATTTGCCGGATTCCTGAGAGATAGATCGGGAAAGCTCTGAGCTAGGGGTCCAGCCCCAGTCCTAATTTGCCTACAGGACCCCTCAACTCTGTGTTCTACACCCACCTCTCCATCCCCTCCCTCTGTACACTCACCTGGATGACATCACCCACGTGCCCCTGTCCTGTCTTGTTGGAATGTGATGAATCACGAACTAAGAGATCCAGGTGCTGGAAGAGAATAGGTCCTGATGCCAGCAGCCAGGGGTATCTGGGTCTGGGTGATGAGTCCAGAAATGGGTGTCTAACCTGGATTGGCACTATCCCATGATGCCTGCCCATCACCTCAGCCACGTGGAGAAACATCTAGAGACAGGACACTGAATGTCACAGCTGGGCCACTCCAAGGTCTGTGCCTCCCCTCCCCACTAAGCCCATTGTATAACCCATGCCCCCAGCTCCCAGCTCCAGGCCCCTCTGGCCTCCCTCCAACCAAGTATCCTGTGCTTCACCCTCTGCCCTCAAACCGACCAATCCAGCTGTAGGTCATGAAACCCTAGACCAGAAGTGGAAGGCATCTGACTCTGGCTGGTCCAGTCCCCTGGCCTTATGGTCAGGGCAGGGACGTGTTGGCACCCCAACACCAGGTATTTCCTCACCTCCAGATATTCCAGGTCTTTATCCTTCAGTTCCTGGGAGGTGTTGAGGATCTGGAACCAAAGAGAACAAGATGTAAGAGGGTCTGCAAAGGCAAAGAGACACTGGGAAGACCTTGGTGGGAAAGGAGCTCACAGGCTGACTGTGAGGCTTGGGACCAGGAGAGACCAGCCCAGGGGCCTCCACAGCCTCCTGAGCATCTAGCTGTGAGGGATGGAAGGAAGGCTGGGGAATGATCCTGCAGACCTTCAGCTACCCCCAGGGACTTTCAACCTATTTGTAGAATAAACCATGTTCCCTCCTTTACCAACGGGGGGCATCCTTCTCTTGCAGGGGCACCCCCAGAACCTAGAGGGATCCTGGACACAAAAATGTGTGAGATAGAGTGACCATAACCTGAGCTCTGATAGACAGAACCAGCTGAGGTGCCCCAGGTTTGCAGAAAGCTGAGCTGGAGCGGGGCAAGTAAGGTAGAGATGCAAGATCAGAGCATTCTCACCTGGTAGGAGCTCAGCATTGTGGTGAGAGCACAGAGCTTGGTTCTTGTTTCACTGCTCAGTTCAGGGCTCATGGCGTCCCCCGTGTCCACCAGAAACACAGCCACCTGTGCAGTGGCGGGGGACAGACCAAGGGGTCAAGCCTGACTCAATACCTCTGCCCACCTTGTCTTCCTGTCTTTGTCCCAAAGTTTTCCTTCTCCATTCTCCTCCCCTCCACTCATCTCCTCTCCCTCCCCCCCCTCCCCCTCTCTCTCCTTCCCCCTACCTGACCCAATTTTGACTTCTTCTGCCCTTTCTCCTCACCTTCCTCCCGCCTTTCCCCAGCAGGAAGGGATGGCTCCACATCCATATGCCCCTGGAGAGGCTATTGGCATCCCAACTGAACCCCTGCAGGGAGCCCCCTCCTCTCAGCCAGCCACCCTCGCAGGACTCCTGCAGGGCAGAGAAGGAAGGCATCAGCTGATGCATCCAGCCCTTATCCCCCTCCCAAAGCCAAGCTGGGACCCCTAACCTACCCCTAGCCCCTTGCCCCAGCCTGCCCTCACCTGGCCTGGCAGCCCCTGGAGCAAATGGTTGAGGAGGAAGGTCTTCCCTGAGTGCTGCTCCCCCAGGACAGCAAGGAGGCAGACAGGGGTGTCCCTGGCCAGGGGGTGCTTCAGGCAGCGGTTGATGGCCCCCATCCTCAGGATGAGGCCTCCAGAGGCATTGATTCGCACCAGCAGCAGTGGTTCTGCTCTCACAGCACAGGTCTCCTGGCCAGAAGAAAGAGAGGCCCCTGAATTCAGGCTGTGGGAGTCGGACCCCAAGTCTGGGGTGTGTCCAACCCCGAACTCAGTTTCTTACCCTGACCTCCTAGAATAGGACCAAAGCCACACACCCGTCTTGGACTGGACCTGGGTCTCTCCACGCCCCCCTGCCCTGAAATGAGGCCTGGTCCCCGGACCTGTGGCACAGGCGGTGGTGGCCTCTGTGGCAGCAGCTTCATCTTCTCCCCCAAACCCCGGAAACCCTTCTTCTGCTTGCATATCTTGCAGCACTCTGGGCAGCAGGGCCGCTCGCAGCCAGGGACACGGTGTGTGCTGAAGCACCGAGTGCAGAAGTCGTGGCCGCAGTCCAGCGAAACTGGCTCACACAGCTTCTCCAGACAGATGGAGCAGGTGGGAAGCTCCTGGGGTGCTGCGGGCCAGGACCCCAGGCTCAGCTCCAACTTAGGGAATGGCATGTGGGACCTGGGGGCAGAACGGGCCATTTGAGAGCAGCAGGCAGGGTTGCAGGGGGCACAGGCCAGCGATTGAGGAGGCAGGCTGTTCCCAGAGAGACCAAGCTCTCTGCCTGTTCCTGAAAGACTTGCATCCCAGAACTTGGAGACCCCAGAGTGATCCTGGGAAAGAGAAAGCCTGGAATGGATTGAATCCTGCTTCTGCTATGCCGCCAAATACAACCGTGGGCAAGTTCCGGCCCCCATCCAGCCCCCAGTTTCCTAATTGTCCAAGAGGAGAGGTGAGCAGCCTCTCTTCATGAGGCTGTTGGAGCAATCTGATGAGATGGTGCATGCACAGCACACTGCCCGGCACCTGGCACAAATGCTCATAAAAATTCTCCCCACGGGTTCCTGCTGCCAGGGCTCCCTCAAGGAGTTACTGACTCAGCCTGACCACCTAAGGAGTAATGCCTTCTACAATATCCTACAGCAACTTCAGTACACCCCGAGATGGGACCTTAAGGAGAGGGTAGGAGCCCCCCAGTTGTCGGGCAGATGGCTCTGGTTCTTGGAAGATTCTTTCTACTCTCCCACTCTGAGTTGGAATCAGCCTCCATGCAGCACCCCCAATTTTCCCTGTCTCCGCCCACATCCCCAGAGCCTGGCAGATCCAGCCTCACATGCCCTCCCCTGGGAAAACCATAGACCCCCCCTGTTCCTGGACCAGCCGGCCGATGAGGCCCACTGCACCAATCTGCCAGCAGGCCCTGACACTCACCAACTGTTGCTGCTGTTTCCCATGAAGCTCCGTTTTCTCTCCTTGGAGAAAAATTTTGGGGGAAAAAAACAAACCAAAACACACACACACACACACACACACACACAAAACGTTGTTTTGAAGAGAATCCAGATTTATATCTTCATCCTCAGTTTCAGTGGCCCCTCAATCCCCACTCCGCACACCCATCCCCACCCCTATCCCCTACCCCCCATCTCCACATGGCCCCTTCCCATCCCCATTCTCCTCAGATCTCAGGACTGAACACTTGCCTGTTTGCCAAGCCAGTGACAAAAGGAAATGACTGACAAGGCAGACCTCGGCATGGGAGCCTGGGAGTGGGGAGAGGGTCCAGAAGCGGAGGGTGAAGGCCAGGAGCCCTTCAGCCAGCCGTAAGGATGGAAGGGCTGGTGAGCTGTGGCAGGTGGAGGGTGTTGGGGGATGGTCTCCCCAGAGGAGCCGACTCTGTCAAAGCTGGAAAATAGATGTGTCAGTCAGTAAGGAGGAGGCTGCCTCTGTACTCACCCCAGGGGGAGGAGACAAGACTGCGGGAACCAGGGCTCCAGAGGAGGGAGGGACAGAGCCGAGCTCAGAATCCCTGGCAGAGTCTGGGATGCAGGCAAGCTGAAGTGGTGAGTCGCCATGGAGACAGAAGGGAAAGATAAGGACACGGAGGGGGAGGGTAAAGGGAGAGAGAGAAGACACATGGGTGCACTGGCAGAGAGGGAACCGTGGGCAAATATTGCTCCTGTTGGCCCAACAGGGTCCTTCCAGGGGTCTGGGCAGGGTGTGCAAAAGGGAGAGGTTTGGGAAATCAGAGAGAGGCCCCCCTTCCTTCATGGGATGAACATTTTACTGAGCACCTACTATGTGTGGGGCCCCGTGATACCACCATATTGCATGTGGCCCTGCACACTCTCTCCTGCCCAGGGTTATCTCACTGATGCCCATTCACAGCTGCAGCTTTGCTCAGTACCCTTAGCTTCAATGACATTGGCTGCGTGTCTTCCTCTTCCAATGGCTTTCACCTGGTTTCAAGTTTGTGACAGTCAATTCCAGACCTAACTGCCTCTTGACTGGGCTCCTACCCTCCCCTTCCCAGTGCACCTCCAGCATAAACCCCACTGAGCACAGCTGATCCCATGCTGCTCAAATGCCTGCCATGGCCCCCTAACAATCAGATCAATATCTAAACTACCTGGCTATATCTACTATCCTGAAAAGTCCTCTCCAGTCTTCCCTCTCTTCCACTCTTCTCCGACTCTGCACCTTTACTCCATCTCCCCTCTGTCCTCACCCCTTCTGAGAGACCTTTGCAGGCCCAGCTCAGGTGCCATCTCTTCGTGTTTTGCCCTTGCCGACTGGACATGGCTCGGGCACCTGACTTGTGATAGGTTCAGTGCGGCACGGGCTCTGGAGGCAAGCTGATCTAGGCTCGAATCCCAGCTGACCTAGAAAACCAGGGGCCCTGAGTTCCTCCCTTCACTTCTCTGAGCTCTGAGGGTCACAGTTACATACAGAAAGGCATCTGCCCGGGCAAAGAGTTATTCTTAAGCTCTAGGAGCAAGAATGCAGAAGGGGAGATGGGATTAGTACTTTAGAGAAGCTTAGTGGAAATCGCCCCCAGCAGCATCCCTGGGTCTTGTTCACCCCGGTCTTTCACACTAGAGGATGAAGGGCCTCTGTTTGTGGGGCTGAATGGAAGCCAGAGAAGTGATATGACTCCAGCAACCCCTCCCCATTGTTGGTAGCAAAGCCTCCTTTGAGGAGGAGCTGGGCAGAGCCATGCCCACTGCTCTTCTTCCTTGCAGAGTGGTCTTCTCAATCAGGTGGCCTTGCATCCTGGCAAACAGGTACAGGGGAGACAGCCTGGGCACTGGATTCACACGGAAGTTCTACACTTGCTCTCCCAGCATGAGGCCCTGGTAAGTTGCCATCCTCTCTGAGCCCCTGTTTTCTCATCACCAGGCAAAGATGTGGGAACGCAGATGGGTGCCCAGTCTTCCCCAAGCTACTGCACTGGTCACACACCCGAGAAGCCAGTCCAGGTTACTCACTGGGTACCCAGCCCTTGTGGTGCGGCTGGGAACAGGAGAGACAAAGACGTTATGCTCCCCAAGATCTCCTCTGGGGGCACATGGACCAGTCAGGCGATAAAAATGCATTGCTATGCTGGAGTGAGAACGCAGGCTTGGAGGTGTCAGGGCTGTCTCCGTGAGCCAAGAGGTAGGAAAGGCTGCTCCAGGCAGAGCAAACAGGATGGTGGGATGGAGGAGGCCAAAGAACTAAGCCGACTGGGGCGTGCATGACTGTGTGATCTGGGCACATCAGTAGGTGTTCCAGGAGGGCTCCTGCAGGGCATACTTGTGCTGTAAAAACATCATGTTTAGGGATGGCTATGTCATTTGCAGGCCGGGTGCAAAATGAAACTGTGGAGGTCCCAGCAGCGGCATTTTGATTGAAAGTTAATCTCCTCTTCCCATAGGCCCACCGCCTCCAACTCACTGCTGACAGGTGAGCCCAAGGGAGGCCACGTTCATGCTGGGACGTGCTCAGCACCTGGAATGGGGGCTGGGCAAGAGATCCCCATCAAATTTCAGCCCAGTGAGAGGATGGCTGTCACCTGTCCCACACCAAGATAGCTGAAGCCAATCCAGCGGTCCCCAGTTCTGCTTGAGCCCATGCTCAGGCCTCTGGATGGAAGAGGCGTCAAGGGCTGGGGAGGGGCAGCCAAGAGCCCACCCTAGGGAGGCAATTGGAGATGGACACAGGGGACGCTGAAGCTCCCAGGCCCCAGGGCATGATCCATTTCCCTATCAGACTTCACTTACAAAACACAAACTCAAAGCTCACATTATGAATCATTTCCAGATGGCGATCACAGAACACTGCCGCCCAAGCACAGGGCCCTTCTGAGGGTTGGCCCTGGGTGACTGCACTGGTGACACACCCAAGAAGCTAGCCCTGGTCGCTTTGGCTGCTGTGTGGACAACGGGTTAGAAGGACAGAGCTGGAGGTGGGCAGGAGGCCACGCTACAAGGACAGAGCCCCCAACCCAGGCCTGGGCACCTGAGAAGTCTCACTTTGAGAGACACAGTGCGAGACCAGGGGTAGAAAACACCCTGCCTCCTCACGCTGAGAGCTTGTGCTCCTGGAGAAAGGCCCTGACTCTGTTCCTTTGCTATCAGATGACCCTGCTGGTATTTGGGGCTCTGAGGGGGAACCCCTTGTCCGGGGAGGCCAGCTGTGGGGGTCAGGTAGGGACAGTTCCATTCTATCCACTAAGCTCCACAGGCCTCTCTGCGTTTCTACAGTCTCTGAGGATGATTGAAACCTGACAGGAAAATGAGAGTCTCCAAACTACAAAAAGAAAACTTCAAAATCAGAAGTAATATACCTTCCTAGTTCAGTGTCTGCTACCTTTCACATTATATCATCCAGTTAACTTAACCGGCATAATCTTCTGTGAAGTTAGATTCAAAGCACGAGTGCTGCTGACTCAACAGATGTTTACTGAGCACTCGTGCACTTACATGAATTCACACTTACTTCCATATGCACACAAACACATCACACACTTACCCACAGGCACTGTTCCAGGCACCCTATGTATATGAATTCACCCTTAACAACACAACCTATGAGGGAGGTACTATATTCCAGATGAAGAAACTGAGGCCAGAGAGGTTAAATCAGTTGTCTAAGATCACACAGCTATTAATGTCAGAGCTGGAACCCAAACCCATGCAGTCAGGTTCCCGCACCCAGGCTCTTATTCTGTGGTTTTCTTGGGTGGCAAAGTCATGTCAATTATGAAAACAAGTTTGGAAAAGAGTTTGTGGTCTTGCTGCATCTCAGTATGCAGCCACTTACCTCAGAGGTGGGGGGAAGAAAAATCCTCTCAGTCCATCTATGTAGAATATTGGGATCAGGCAACTGAGTTTTGGATGGTCCTGGCCCCAGCTTGCTGTGTGACCTTGGGCAAGTCACAGATCTTCTCTGGACCTCAGTTTCCTGATGTCTAAGTGGAGGGGGGGGGGATGTTCAATGAGAACAGAGTTTTCATCTGTTGGAGTGTCCTGCTCTCTCCCACTTCCCTGGCCTAGGAGCTCCCGGAGGGCTGGGGCAGGCTGGCCCTCACCAGGAAGACTGGCACAGTGGGTGCTAGTGAGCGCCAGACCCCTGCCACCCGGATGTCTCTTCCTCCCCTGTGCCCCTGGGAGCCACCTGGACACCCCCAGCTCTGCCACCAAGGTGCAGGCCATGTGACAGGTCACCACACTCCTTTGTCATGGTCAGCTGTGGCCCTATTTTAGCCCTTCTCCCAGAAAATCCAGCCATCAGTCTCTCCCACCGCTGCCCAGCTGCCCTGGGGCACTTTTTGTTGGGTGACTGGCTGGAAGACAATGAAGGTAACAAGCCCAGACCTGGGACCGGTGGGCTGAGGTGACATCCCTCCTCTCATCACCACCCTGAACCCAGGCCTGCTGTTCTTCATTCCTCCTCCCCAAGCTGCACCCAATCCCCTCACATGAGCCTCCCACTTACCTCACCACCCCCACATCCCAGTCCCAGAGAGAGCATGCAAACAGCTCTCTCTGGCTATGGCCAAGGCAAGACTCTGTAATTCCTTGTTCTCCGTTTCTTTCCCAGAGATTTTTCCCTCTTCACAGTCTTTCCAACATGCCCACTTGTCACTCCTAGACCAAGAAAGAGTGAGGGCCTCTAAGGCAGGTGTTCCCAGGAGAGCTAGAGACCTGATCACTGGGGAGGATGAGCTTTGTGCCGACTCCACCCAAGGTGTCTGTGATGCCTGACAGGTGAGCAAGGAGTCCACCCACCCACCTACCCAATCACCCATCCACCCACCCACCCACTCACCCATCCACCCACCCACCTATCCAACCTTTCATCACTAGTCATCCACTTGTCTGCCCATCCAATCATCCATTCTTATTCTTGCCCATACATATTACAAATGTTTATTGAGCACTATACACCAGGCATCATTCTGGCCCTGGGAGTAGACTGATGAACCCTCAGGATGCTTCCCGTCTAGTGGGAGAGACAGAAAGGTCATTAGATGAGTTCTGGGTGAAGAGCTCTCTGACAATGGTGAGTGAGGGGTGAGGTAGGAGGATCAAGCAAAGGCATCTCACTCATATCTGAATATCTGGGAAGGTGCTCTCCACAAGATAATGCTCAAGCTAAGCCTGAAAAATGAATATGAGTTGGCCAGCAAAGGTATGGGGGTGAAAAGACATTTCTGGCAGAAAGACCAGCACATGTAAAGACCCAGAGGTGTAAGATAAAGAGCCTAGCTGGAGTGTAGCTTGTGATGGGAGGGGAGGAAGGAGAGTGGGTCAGGGCATACAAGGCACATCACCTCTCAGACTCTGCCTCATAATGCTCCCCTGCAGAGCTAAGGAAGGAAAGAGGCCACTGTCCTGTTGAGCTAACAGCTTCTGGGTGTTCTCAGGTGCAGGGGGTTGTGGGGGTGCTGCAGCACCCAAGCCACCCTGGTGTCCATGCCAACATGGCTGCCTCCATGCCCTGGGCCCTTGCCTTGGCCCCACGGTGCAGCAGGGTGTGTTCCCCAATCCCTACAGACCCACTGGCCGTGCCTGCTCTTGCCCTGGCCCTGACCCAGGTGCATCTGTACCAGATCCTCTTGTGTGAGCATCAGAGACCTGGCCCAAGCAGGTCTCTTGCTCTGAGGGGTCAGGCCTCTTTAGGGTGAAGGAGGAGCAATGGGACAAGATCCAGACCAGAGAAAACAGAATTGGAGCTCACCCAGCAGCTGCCATATTTGGTTGGCATTTTTTAGTTTTCAATAAAGATCAAGCTAAGGCTGAGCATGGTGTGGAATTCCTGCTTTTGTGAAGATAACCAGGTTTTGACTTCCTGTACAGTCCCTCCCAGGTACCATCCGTCCTCTCTCATCACAGGTAGCCCCAGCCTTGCCTTGAGTCAGGCCCTATGATTGAAAGGCCCATTCCAGGCTGCAACCTGGATGCTCAAAACCCTGATGAGTTGGGAAGACTGCTGTCAGCTCAGTCAGGCTCCCCTCGAATGAAGCCACAGGTCCCCTATCCCACGGATGGCCATGGTTACAAGTGGTGTCTAGTTTCAACCTCTATGTTCAGAACTGGTGGGGGGCCCTTGGCAAAGGGGGACACTGAGGCCAGTCCCTGAACTCTGAGGCTGGGCAGGACACAGTCCAGATGCTAAAGAGGCCAGGCCCATGTGTGGCTGTTCCTGACCCTGAAACCTGGTTCCACCCATTTTCTTGCTGATCAGCTTCCAGGGACTTCCCATCTGCAGCTGGAGGAAAGTCCAAGTTCCCCAGCTTCCCTTCCAAAGCCCCTCAACATCAATTCAAACCCAGGCTTTCTAAAATAATTTTCAAAATAAAACATTAACCAACATTTGCTTAGCAATTTAGGGTTCACAGTGCGTTGCCATATGAACTGCCTCAATTGATTCTCACAACACAGTGACCATTAGCTCCATTTCTTGAACAGGAAAACAGGCTCAGAGAGCTGAGGAGACCTCCCCATGCCAGCCCCAGAAGGAGGAATCATCATCGCGACCCCCAGGACTGAGCTGTCCCTTCACCCTGCCTCACCCAGTGCTGTACGCTTTACCATAGCCAGAGGGTTTCCCAACATACCTACCTCGACACCTTTGCCCCTGTCATTCCCCCACCTGGGGGTGCCCTCACCATTTTCACCCAGGTCCAGGTTGGCTCAGACTTCCTGCAGGGAACTTGCCCCATCCTCTCTCTCCTCCCCTTTGTTTCTCATGTTTAGGAAATGCCACTTATGTACCAAGCATTGAGCTGGATGCAGGAGCTACAAGTAACAGAGTTCCTGCCCTCTGGGAGCTCAAAGGCTATGCTCAAACAAGGAGATGGGCAGCTGCCCCTCAGCATGGTCGATGCTGGTACAGAAGCCCAGGAAACCATGGGATCCCAAGCGAAGCTCCTCACCCAGACTTGGGAGCCTGAGGCTCAGTCTGGCAGGATGAGTGAGAGTTAATCCCCTCATGGAAGGTACTGGGGAGGGGAAAGGGTATTCCAGGCACAAGGGAAAGTATGTGCAAAGGCCAGTGTGGGTATAGCATAGAGTGAGGCTTGGAGTCAGCAAGAGTAAAGGCAGGGTGAGGGGACTGAGGTTTCGGTCAGCAAGCATAGATCACAGAGGACCATGTGGCAGATTTGAGACTTTACTTGCATGACACTGGGAACCATAACTAATTTTCAGCAGGAAGCATGTCATCAGCTTTGTGACTCTGAACCATGACTTTGCCCAAGCAGACTGGAAGGGCCTCTTGCTGGTTTGGACAGCCACTTCTCATTAGGCACGTTTGAGACTCGACTAGTCCTCTGATTGGTCCTCTGATGACAGACATCTAGAGTGGCATTAAGGCTTTGCTATAACAAGCATGCTGTAATGAATGTTTCTGCTGTGACTCTGCTTCCTACATGGGGGGGTGTGGTTTGATTGAAGGATCAATCAAACCACACACCCTCACCAATGTGTGTTGACCTTTGCCAGTGTAAGTTATGAATGTGCAAGCATGCATCTCGGTCTACTCAGCATTTCTAGTTTTCTTTGCATTTTTTAGGTTGTTCCTCTGCTATGTTGCCAAAAACAAAAGACTTTTTTATAATGGAAGGGGGAGTTTTAAAGCACCCTAAATGTCCAGTTATGATAAATAAATAGTTGATGATTAAATAACTACACGTTTTAGACCCAGGTTACTCGCACAGCACTGTTGCTGATCACTGGGCACTCTGAGGCCTGACCTTTGAACTGAGCCCATTCCCAATTAGAATCTGGGCTGTTACTGACTCTCATGTATGTATGTGGCACCTGTGCCAGCCACAGGCTTCTTCCTTGCAGCAGAGTCAGCGTGGTCCCAGGGCCGTGCTCTGGCAGAGGCCCTGCCATGCAGGTAGTGGGCAGGGAAGGCCCCACAAGGAGCAGCACTTCAAGTGGACATCAGGAGAGGAAGAGGATGAGTGAGAAGGGACAACAGGACTGCAGGCAGAGGGAGGAGTCCCTACAAAGGTTGGGAGGCCCAGCCATGTCCAGTTTGAGAGGCTTATATTAATAAATGAAGTATGGCAAAACAGGGTTATAGAAGCTGAGGCATATTTTTAAAGTTTACAATGGAGGCATTAAACAACAAAGAATTCATTTAGTCATCAAAGCCTAAGGTCTAAATGTAAGGCCCTCCATAATTGGCCTGTGACAGACCCTGTATGAGTCTGCTAAGGCTGTCATGACAAGGTACCACAGACCGGATGGCTTAAACAACAGAAATTAATTTTCTCACAGTTTTGGGGGATAGAATTCCAAGATCAATATGTTAGCAAGTTTGCTTTCTCATGAGGCCTCTCTTCTTGGCTTGTGGATGGCTATCTTCTCCCTGTGTCTTTACATGGTTTTCCCTCTGTTAGTGTCTGTGTCCCAATCTCTTCTCCTAAGGACACCAGTCAATGAAATGACCTCATTTCACCTTAATTACCTATTTTATGGCTCTATCTCCAAATATAGTCATATTCTGAAGTGCTGTGGGCTAAGACTTCAATATATGAATTTTGAGGGAACACAGCTCAGCCCATAACAGGCCCCAAGTGGCCAACTAGCATGTGAATGTGGACAGGATGAGGAGAGGAGCTTGGAGGGATTGGCAGGGGCCAGAAAGGCCCAGAACTCAGACTAAGAAAACTAGACTCCGTCCCCTCAAAATATAAGGGGGAAACTAGAAGAGTAGAATTTTCAATGGAGCATTTGGACCCGCACTCTGGCAGTTGGTGTGGTAGATCAGAAAGGGAGGGAAGCTGGGGACCAGTCTGTGGAGGTGGGAAGAGAGGCAGGAGACTGAGCCACCTCTTGTTAACCCTTACAATTCTGAGATGAGAATTAACACACCACCACCAGCACCACCACCACCGCCACCACCACCACCACCTGCAGCAGCAGCACCACCACCACCACCAGCACCAGTACCACCACCACCATCTCCACTGCCACCACCATGACCACCACCACCACCACTGCCACCAGCACCAGCACCAGCACCACCATCACCACCATCACCACCAACACCAACACCGCCAACACCACCAGCACCACTGCCACTGCCACTGCCACCACCAGCAGCAGCACCACCGCTACCACCGCCACCACCAGCAGCAGCAGCACCACAATCACCATCATCACTGCCACCATCACCACCAACACCACCAACACCACCA
>NW_017732699.1:129262-162774 GCF_001890085.2 Hipposideros armiger | reverse complement strand
ACCACCACCACCACCACTGCCACCAGCACCAGCACCAGCACCACCATCACCACCATCACCACCAACACCAACACCGCCAACACCACCAGCACCACCAACACCACCAGCACCACCACCACAGCCACCGCCACCACCACCACCAGCAGCAGCAGCAGCAGCAGCACCACCACCACCACCACCAGCACCACCACTGCCACCACCACCACTACCATCATACAGATGAGGAGACAGAAGCTTGGAGAGTTTAAATGACTTCTCCAATGTTCACACAAGTTTCTTATGTTGAAGTTTCAACAGCTAAAACAGTTAGGCATGTGCTAAATGCAATGAAAAAAATAGAGAAGCCAAAATTCAAATATGGAGGGGGACAGGAAGACGGGCTGCAGAGACAGGGTCAAGTAGAATGTACAGGTTGGGAGACACTAATAGATGTGGGGGACAGCAGGAGAGAAAGAAGGAGGTGACAGTGGTGAAGCTGGAGGACCCCACAAGTGCCTTTCTGGAGCTTCACATTAGCTGGTGGGAACGCTTGGTTCCTGGCTGTAACCTACACTCATATTTCATCTTCTCCCTGAGTCAGAATCTAGATTTGGCTCCAGACCCCTCCTCTCCTCTATCCCACCCTCTGTCTGACTCCCATGCCGCCCATCCTGGGAAGTCAGCCAGGAAACTAAGAGACGTGGCCAGCTGGCGCCTGAGGAGCAAACTCCACACCACAGATTCTGCCCAACTGGACCCAGGCCCCCCAGACCCCTTCGAAGTGAGAGGCAGCATCTCGCAACTGGACATAGGCAGACAGCCAGACTGAATAGAGTCGGGGCCCACTGCAGTCCAGACCTCAGCATAGGAATCTTCCCTGGCCAATTAGCCTAGACCATCTTTCAGTGGGGACCAGACCAACAAGGTTGAAGGGGGCACTGGGCAGCACCCAGGCTTTGGTATGTTCAGATACTGGTTCTGCCCAGCTCCCTGGGCTGAGCCACACCCCCGAATTAAACTGAAGATAATAATTACTCCTGGGCAGGATTATTGCAGAAAGCCTGACATGCAGTTGGTACTCAACAAATGCTAGCTGTTAATCAGGATTGGAGGCTGGGGCAAGTCACTCACCTCACTATGCCCGCGTCTCCCTACCCACTCTGCCTTGGCTTTCAGCCTCCCTCCTGAAGGCCTCATCTCTTGTTCTTTGTCAAGTAAAAGCCAACAGCTTCTTATAGAAGCAGGGCCTGGAGAGTCGCATGAAGACAGATGCCACAATTTTCAATTAATTTATGACATTGATAATAATGATCACACATATTTACTGGGCTCCTAAAATATACTAAGTCCTTTATGCAACAGAATCTCCAAGTCTCTCCAAATTTCTCCACAGGTGGAAATATTGGCTCCATTTTACAGATAACAAAACAGGCTACCCAATGACTCACAGCCAAGCCTATCCTGTGTTTAGGTTTCCTCCCTCCCTTCCTGCCTGTCTGTCTCTCCTTCTCTCCTCTTCCTCCCTCTGTCTCTCTCTCTGTCACACACACGCGCACACACACACACACACACACACACACACACACACACAGTGCTTCTCCTTCCTCTCTCAAACCCCTGGCCAACTGCTTTTCCCTCCCAGCCCCATAGCCTAGGGCTGGGCAGAGCAAAGCATCCATAGCAGTCAGGCCCTTAACAAACCACAACATGGCATGTGTATTGACCAAGTGAACGTGGAGCCACTGTGAAGTGAGGTTAGGTAATAAGAAATGTACAGCTGACCCCAGAGGTCAGCAAGAAGGATGTCCAAAGACTGGAATTTGCTTCTGCTTTCCAATACTGAGTCTGGGGGCAGAGAGAGCAGGAGATCCCCATCTGGATCAGATGGTCCAGGCTTTTCAATCCCAACTGATGTTCTAGTACCAAAAAGGAAGGAGGGAAGGAGGTAGTCAGCTGAGAGGTCCAAGCTGACTTGGGAGTATCCAAACAGCCCAGCTCATGGGGGCCACCAAGAACAGATGACAGGGCCAGGCTGCTTCCTCCCTTGCCTCTCACCAATCCACTCTTCACCTGCAGCCAACCCAGTTTTTAGGAATGTAAATCAAAATGAGTTCTTCCCAGGACAGGGGGGCCTGCTGGGCCACGAGGAATGCTTCATCTGGGTGGTGGTGACCGGATGTACATTTCTGTGAAGACGAGTCCATTACACTGTATGTAAGTTACACCTCATTACAATTTGTTTAAGGGGTTTCTACTTGCATAAAAATGGGGTAGATGTGCTTTTTCCTATTCCTGAGCAAAGTATGACTAAAAACCCTGGACATTAGATATAAAACAACAAAAGACTGAAAGGTAGGAAGAAGGCAGATGGGCTGGGGACCTTGGTACAACGACACAGATACCTGCCCTGGGTTTTCTTTTGTCACATTGTCCCAGACTGTAGACTGAGGAGCAGGCAACCTGGAAGCACCAAAAGTCACAGACAAAGAAAGTACCAATAAAAGCCTGTTCTCTCTAGCCAAAAAGTCAGGGAAGGGACAGCCTGACAAGACAGAAAACTCCTAGACAATAAGTATCTGGCCAGACACCACAGCAACCGCACCCCCTCCCACCCCAGGAGAGGCCAGGTGGGAGCCCAGATGTCCCCACTCACCCTCACCTGGTGGTGCTACTGGAGGCTAGGCAGGGAATCCTAACTTTTCTCCCAGCCAGTAACAAGCTCTCTTCCCAACCCTGAAGTGCCAAAACCCTGACCCCATCCAGCAGTCACAGGAAGCCCCTCCTGGGGTGCCACTAAGGCAGAATGAGGAACCTGGACTTCTACCTTCACCTGGCATACTGAGGCAGCAACCCCTTCCCCTGCCAGAGGGGTGTCAGAGAAAGACAGCTAAGACACGTTTAAATAGGATCCAGTATCTCATACCATAATTCAAAATTGTCCAGGTTTCCTTTGAAAATCACTCATCATACTAAGAACCTGGAAGATATCACACTGAATGAAAAAAATAAATTAATAAATGCCAACTCCAAGAAGACAGAGTTGTTAGAGCTATCTGACAAAGATTTTAAAGCATCCATAATAAAATGCTTCAACAAGCAATTACAAACACACTTGAAAACATAGAAAGCTTCATCATAAAAATGAAAGCTGTGAAAAAGAACCAGATGGAAAATTTAGAACTGAAAAATACAATAACTGTAACAAAATGCTCAGTGGATGGGCTAAACAGCAGAATAGAGAGGACAGAGGAAAGAATCAGGAAATTGGAAGATAAAACAATATAAATTACCCAATCTGACAACAGAAAGGGAAAAAATGAAAAAAAAAATGAATAGAGAGTCAGGGACCTGTGGAGCTATAACATTTGTTTCACTGGAGTCCTAGAAGGAGAGGAGAAGGAAGGGCAGAAAAAGTACTCAAAGAAATAATGGCTGAAAACTCCTCAAATTTGATGAGACATAAACCTACAGATTAAATAAGATGAGCAAATTCCAAACAGGAGAATCCTAAAGAAATTCAAGGCAAGATACATCATAATTAAGCTTCTGAAAACTAAAAATAAAGTATTTAAAGCATCCAGAGAAAACAACACCTTATCTGAAGGGGAAAACAAGACAAATGACAGAAATTTTCTCTTCAAAAACCATGGAGGCCAAAAGGAAGTGGCACAATATTTTTGAGAAAAATAAAATCTCCAGGCTCACATGGTTTCCCTGGAGAATTCTACCAAACTTTTAAAGAAGAATGAACATGAGTCCTATACAATATCTCCCAGAAAAATGGAAGGAGGAGGAAATGCTTCTCAATTTATTTATAAACTTAGTACCAAAACCAAAGACAGTTCTAAAAAATATATATATCCAGATCAATACGCCTCATGAATAGAAGCAAAAATCCTTAACAAAATATTAGCAAATAGACTCCACCAATACAAAAAAAAGAATCATACACCATGACAAAGTGGAATTGATTTCAAGGATGAAAGATTGGTTAATGGTTAATGTTTGAAAATCAATCAACACAATCCATCATATGAACAGGCTAATGAAAAAAATCACATAATCACATCAGTTGGAGCAGAAAAAGTATTTGACAAAATTCAATACCCATTAGTGATCAAAATTCTTAGAAGAACAGGCATACAGGGAAACTTTCTTTACTTGATAAAGAGCATCTATAAAAAAACCCCTACAGCTAACATTATACATAGTGATGAAAGACTGAATGCTTCCCCTCCTAAGATCGAGAACTAGGCAAGGAAGTCTGCTCTCACTACTCTTAGTCAACATAGTACTGAAGTTCTAATCACTATAATAAGGCAAGAAGAGAAAATAAAAGACATACAGTTAGGAAAGGATGAAATAAACTTGTCCCTATTTGCAGATGATATGATTGTCTATGTAGAAAATCCCAAAAGATCAACAAAACAAAGCAAACAAACAAAAAATACTGAAAACCTCCTAGAAGGGATAAGTGAATTCTGCAAGGTCAAAGAATGCAAGAAATACATACAAAAACCAAATTCTATTTTTATATACTAAAATGAACACATGGACACTGAAATTAAAAGCACAGTACTTTTCCAATACTTGAGTATTTACAATCACACAGAAAAATACTTAATTTTTTTTGTATTTATGTATTTTGCATTTCTTTTAATTATTTGTAATCTAACCAGCCACATCCAGGATTTGTATGCTAAAAACTACACAACTCCAATAAAAGACACCAAAGATCTAAATAAGTGGAGAGACATACCAGGTTCATGGATTGGAAGATTCAAGATAGTAAAGAAGGTGATCAAGTGTCCCCAAATTGATATGCAGATTTAATGAAACTCTTATCAAAGTCCCAGTGAGATATGTTTGTACATATAGACAAGATTATTCTAAGGCAGAGGGACTAGAATAGTAAAAACAATTTTGAAAGAGAATAATAAAATGAGATAAATTAATTTATCCAATTTCAAGACTTACTATAGCTACAGTAATCAAGGCTGTGTAATATTGACAAAGGGGTAGACACATAGATCAATGGAACAGAATAGATAACCCAGAAATAAATATGCCTAACTGACTTTGACAAAGGTATAAAATTAATTCAGTGTAGGAAAGACAGCCTTTTCAACAAACAATGCAGACGCAATTAGATATCTTTAGGCAAAAATAATAATAACTACTAACACCTTATATAAAAATTAATTCAAAATGGATCACTAACCTAAATGTGAAATTATAAAACTTTTAGGGGAAAAAAATAGGAGAAAATCTTTGGGACACAGAACTAGGCAAAAAGTAGTTAGACGTGACACCAAAAGCATAATCTATAAAAGGAAAAATTGATAATTAGACTTAATAAAAATGTAAAATGTTTGTTCTATGAAAGACCAACCCTGTACAGATGATGAAAAGACTAGACATGGGAGAAAATATTTGCAAACCATATATCTGACAAAGGACTACTATCTAGAGTATATACAGATCTCTCAAACGTGGCAGTAAAAAAGCAAACCATCCGATTACAACATGAGCAAAACATGAACAGACATTTCAGAGAAAAGGATATACAGATGGCAAATAAGCACATGAAAAAATGTTCATTATTAGCCAATAGGGAAATTAAAATTAAAATCCCAATGAGATATAATTATATATCTATCAGAACGGTTAAAATAAAAAAAATAATGATGATATAAAATGCTGGCAAGGATGTGGAAAAACTGGGTCACTCACACATTGATGGTAGAAATGTAAAATGATACAACCAATCTGGAAAACATTTGGCAGTTTCTTTAATAACTAAACATGCAACTACTATACACCCCAACAACTGCATTCCTAAGTATTTACCCCAGAGAAATACTGAATTATGTCCACACAAAGACCTGTACACAGGTGTTTATAACAGCTTTATTCCTAAAAGCCCCAAACTGGAAACAACCCAGATGTCCTTCAATAGGTAAATGATTAAACAAGTGGTACATGGACACCATAGAATACCACTTAGCAATAAAAAGGAATGACATATTGATACACACAATGACCTGGATGAATCTCCAGAGGATAATGTCGAACGAAAAAGCCAACCCCAAAAGGTTATATATTGTATGATTCCATTTACATGACATTCTTTTTTTTTTCTTTAAAGGTTTCATTGTGGATTTGGGGGAGGGAAACAGTGTTGGGGAATTGGGGAAGGGGAACAGCCAAGTTGTTGTCCTTCAATCTTGGTTGTGGAGGGCGCAGCTAGCTTAGCTCCAAGTCCAGTCGCCATCCGGCCGCCTGTCGGCAGCTTGCAGCCGCTCAGCTCAAGGTGTCGTGTTCAATCTAAGTTGCAGGTGGGCATAGCCCACCATCCCATGCCGGAGTTGAACCAGCAACCTTGTTGTTAGGAGCATGTGCTCTCATCATCTGAGCCATCCTGCCAACTGTTGGCAGCTCAGTGGCAGCTCAGCTTGGGCGCAGCTCAGGTGCAGTTCACTGACCCATGTGGGAATTGAACCTGCGACCCTGTTGCTCAGAGCTCACACTCTTAACCAACTGAGCCACTCAGCTGCCCCTCTACATGACATTTTTTTTTTAAAGATTTTTATTGGGGGAATTGGGGGATGGGAACAGACAAGTTGCTGTCCTTTTGTTCTCCAGTCTAGTTGTGGAGGACGTCGCTTCACCGGCCCAAGTTGGCACCATCATTGCGCTCTTCCTGGATGAGGCAGATCAGTCGCCAGCTTCTGGATGCTCACGCTGGCTGCTGGCTACACACAGTAGCCCATGGCAACCCACTGCAGCAGGGGCTGTAGCCTACCGCCGACGTCGGCAACTCACGGCAGCCTAGCTCCAGGTTGAGCTGTTGTTCAGTATCTTAGCTGAAGAGGGCAGTGTCACTGGCCCTCATATGTGGGATCCAAACCGGGGCCCTCTGGCATCCCAAGCCAGCTCTTAACCAATGCGCCACTCCGCTGGCCCCACGTGACATTCTTGAAGCGATAAAAGTATGGAAATGGAGAACAACTAGCGGTTGCTGGGGGGCAGGGTTTAAGGAGGTGCTGGGGAGAGGGGAAGTAGATGTAACTGTAAAGGGGCAGCAGGAGGAATCCTTGTGGTGCTGGAGGTGCTCTGTGTTAATTCTCCAATGGATTTATGTTGTCTTTATGATGGTCTGAACTTTTCTCCATGGCCGCCAAAGCCCCACGAGGCCTGCCCACCACCACTCATTTTCTCCCTGCCCTCAGCTCTTCCACCCTCCTCGCTCGCTCTGCTCCAAGCATGGAAGCCTCCTGGCTGCTGCTCAACCACAACAAGAGGCCTCATGAGAGGCCCCCTCAGCCTGGGGTGCTGTTTCTCTCCTCTGTCTGGCCCATCCTTACTTGTCCTTCATGTCTCTGCTTAGATTTCCCTTTCCCCATGTGGCCCTCCCTGACCTTTCAGTCATAGGAGTACCCCATTTTTCTCCCAGCAAGCATCCCCTCAGGGGCCACGCACTGGAGGGTGAACCCTCTGTCACCACTTGTGACAATTCAGGGCCTGCATGTAAGGCTGGCTACACTGTTGGTGGGACACCAGAACAATTTCCCCAACAGAGCCACTGTGTGTTGAGGTGCTCTATTTTTGGTCACCAGACTGTACACTGAATTAGCCGCAGTGGGAAAGCCTGAATTAATATCAGGTGACTCTCCTGAGTCTCCACAGCCACTGTGGAGAGTTTGTGGCAGGCTGTCCCAATGGTACGCGCGCACCCCCTGTGGCCCCACATCCAAGCCTGGGCAGACATCTGAGGGAGTGAGGGCGTACGTCCATAGAAGACAGAGGCACAAATGTTCACAGCGGCCTTATTCATAATAACCCCAAATGGAAACAATCCAAATGCCCACCAACAGGAAAACGAATGCAGAAAGAAATCATGGTGCATTGATGCCATGAAATGCTATCCAGCAACAGTTCTTCAACATGTTGGTCTCATGACCCCTTTACACTCCTGGTAATTAACAAGGGCCACATAGAGCTTTCATTCAAGTGGGTTATAGCCACTGACATTGACCAGGTTAGAAATTAAAAGGAACATTTAAAATTTTTTGTTTTATCAGTTTATTTAAAGCAACAATAACAAATCCATTAAATGTTTACCTAAATAACATATTTTTATAAAAATAACCATATTTCCCAACACAAAAATCAATACTGAGAAGAATGGCATTGGCTTTACACTTTTGCAAATCTCTTTGTTATCTAGCTTAATCAAGAGCTGCGGGGTTCTCTTGCCTGCTTCTTCATTCAGTCTGTTAAGGTGACACATTGTACAGCCTCTGGAAAGCTCCACTGTATTCATGAAAAAATCAAAGCAGACAGAGTAAATCGTGTTTTAGTATTATTGTGAAAATCACTTTCATCTCTCAGACACCCTGAAAGGGTCTGGGAGACCCTCAGGAACCCCTGATGACACTTTGAGAACCATTACACAAAACAATGTTTTGTTTTGTTTTAAAAAAACCAAAACGCTATTGTGTGAAGCAAAAGAAACCAAGAGTATATACTGAATTATTCCATTTATAGGAAGTTCAAAAACAAGAAAAACTAACATTAAGATGAGAGGAGTCAGAATAGTGGCTACCTCAGGTTGGGATTGGGGTGTATAGACTTGGAGGGGCACAAAGGGAACCTTCTGGGGTCAGAAACGTATTTCTTTTTTTGTTGTTGTTGTTAAGATTTTATTGGGGAATTGGGGAAGGGAAATAGCGTTGGAGAATTGGGGAAGGAAAACAGACAAGTTGCTGTCCTTTTGTTCTTCAGTCTAATTGTGGAGGACGTTGCTTCACTGGCCCATGTTGGTATTATCATTGCACTCTTCCTGGGTGAGGCAGTCACTCACCGGCCATTGGAGGGCCGGGCGCTCACGGCAGCTCACAAAAGCGCACATACGCTGCCGGCCAGCCCCACTGCAGCCTACGCCATCGCTGGGGACTCACGGCAGCCCAGCTCCAGGTCAAGCTGTTGTTCACCATCTTAGCTGTAGAGGGCATAATGTCACTGGCCCTCATGTGGGATCCGAACTGGGGCCCCACTGCTCAGAGCTGGTGTCCCAAGCCAACTTCTACCCAACGCGCCACTCATATGGCCCAGAAAACGTTCTATTTCTTGACCAAGGGTGGTGGCGCCACTGTTTACCCATGTAAGAATTCCCCAAGCTGCACACTTGAGTTAATGCACCCTGTCTCCTTTCCCATACCATTGTTATACCTCAACAAAAAAGAAACATCATAACATCAGGGTGAACTTGGCTTCAGCTTCATTAGAAATGCCAGGATGTAGTTGCCCTTTAGTTTGTGAGAATCAGAGGTCACTTGTGGGTGTCCCAACCCCAAGGGCATGACCACTCCCCATAAGAACCACAATCACCCTCATCCAGCCAGGGCAGACCTCAGAGGTCACAGGACACCCAACTGTCAATGCCACCATTGGATCAGGGAAACCCAGTCCCTGGGGAACCCTTTCCCCACTCCTGCCTGGGCCCACTCTCTGCTTGGTCCTGGGCAGGGGTGCCGACCCTGTGCCCCTACCAGGTCTGAAGGGTGGAGGGGGGCATTAAAACTTGTTTGGGTTTTTCTCATCCTGGTGAGTCTCTTCTTTGATTCATGACCAACTCTCTTGGCACGAAAAAGAACCTGTTCTTAGTTCTACCTCAGGCAGGAACTAGACATTTAGTTTTGGTGTAACAAGATCAATACAGCTATGCACAGGCCTTGGACTCCTTCACAGCCCTTCCTTCCCACCGTTTACAGCTACACAAGCCACAGTCCTTCCTACATTGAGAAGACCCTAAAGAATCTGCCCCATCTTCTCTTGAACTTTCCTACTATTCTCCTACTTTTATCTCCTCTGCTTTAACCACCCTGGCTGACTCACTGTCCTACAAACATATTGGCACACTCCTATCTCAGGGCCTTTGCACATACTGCTTCTTTTGCTCAAACTGTTCCTTACTTAGATATCTTCATGGCTCCCTCTCTCATTTCCCTTAGGTCTTTATCCCACAGCTTGGCACACTATGGACCAAATCAGCCCACCACCCATTAATTGTGGGTAACACTTTATTGGAACACAGCCATACTCATGTGCTTATGGACTGCCTAGGCTGCTTTGGGGCCAGTGGCAGTGTATGAGAGTTGCAACAGAGAGTGTATTGGCACCCAAAGCCTAAAATAATGAGTATTTGGCACATACATAAAAAGTTTGCTGACCCCTGCTTTAATCTCATCTTAGTCTCACAGAGCCCTCCTTGAATCAAGCTAGGTGAAATTTCAGTCCCTTTCAATCAATTCCACTTGCACATTTTGTTTTCCCTCCATGACACTCATCACCACTCAGCAAGCTATGGAAGTGACCTATGTGTCTTGTTTACTGTCTGTCCCCTGATCCAAATGTCAGCTCCAGGAGGCCAGGTGATTTCATCTGTTTTGTTCCTTGGTCTGTTCCCATCACCACAAGAGGGGCTATTTGTCAGGGCTCAGTAAAATGAATGAATGAGGATATGCATGTGCAAGACTGATTGTTTCATTTCTGTCTTCCTAAATTTTCAGCATTACAAGCAGCAGGGTGAGGCCTACATCTTTCAGTGCTGTAACCCTGCTGTCTGGCACAGTGACTGACACATAGCAGGTGCTCCATAAATACTGGAGTATTGAAGGAATGAAGGGATGAGTGTACTGGAGAATGTGCATGTGTATGTGTTTATACAGAACTAAGAATGAAAGTTTGATGATGAAAGAACTTGTTGGAAATAGAATTCTGAGCTCCTTAGTCCTTTACATCAGTAGGAATTATACTTGGGAACATGAGTCCAGGATTCCCAAACCCATGCTCTTTCATTCTATTGTTTTTACTAAAAGATCTCTGGGAAGAAGCTCTTGAATATGTAGGGCACTTTACAGTTTACAAAACAACATAACTTTCAGTTTTCAGCCTTCCTGAGCTATGGGCCAGCCCCTGCATTTGCTCTTTCCTTCTTCACCCTCCCTTCCGCTAAGCCCCTGGACCCCCACCTCCTCCATGGCACTGCTACTTTTTTTCCCTTGGGGCCCCACAACCAGGCTTCTTTACTTCAACAGGTACTAGCATCAGAGAGCTGCTCCCACTCAACCATCAGCACCTGAAGGTGTCTCTCTGGTGTGTGCTGAGTGCTGGGGGACAGGCTCAGAGCCAATGGCTGCCGTCAGGAGCTGACAGGCAGGCAGGTGCAGGAAACAAGGCAACAGAGTCCAGAACCTGGCAAACTGGGTGTCAGGGAGGGGCACTGTGAAACAGGCACCGTAGAAAGTGCCATGTGCACTCCTCCATATAGGCCTATGACATGTCAGGCATCCAGCACCCTCAGAAGCCGCCCACAAAATATGGGCTGGGGGCCCTTGCTCTCCTTTCTGCCTGGGCCTCCCTCTGACTGTGTCCTCACTGCATGTGGCCTGCCGAGCTCCCACAAGTGTCCCCAAGTACCTGTTCTCCTGTCCTTTGGGATCAGAAGGTTCTTGGGGCTCCCAGGAATGTGGAAAAAGAACAAGTTTCAGGTTCTAATCCTGCTTCTGCTGCTTTTTGAGCCTTGTTTCCTCATTTATAAAAGGCAGAACAGGGGCCAGCCGGGTGGCACAGTTGGTTAAGAGCGTGAGCTCTGAACAACAAGACCACCGGTTTGATTCCTACATGGGCCAGTGAGCTGCGCCCAAGCTGAGCAGCCGCTGAGCTGCCAACAGATGGCAGGATGTCTCAGCTGCTGAGACCGTGTGCTCTTAACAACAAGGTTGCCAGTTCAACTCCCGCATGGGATGGTGGGCTATGCCCACCCGCAACTAGATTGAAAGCAGCGACTGGACTTGGAGCTGAGCTTGCGCCCTCCACAACTAAGATTGAAGGACAACAACTTGACTTGGAGCTGATGGGTCCTGCAAAAACACAATGTCCCCATTCCCCAATTCCCCAACACTGTTCCCTTCTCCAATTCCCCAATAAAATCTTTTTTAAAAAAAGACAGAACAATGTGCCTACAACAGGAAATTATTTAGAACAAGATGAAGTATGTAAATAATACAGGGGGTTAAATATGGTGGATTCATCTCTAATATTTATTTCCTCTCCCTTCTAAAACCCACTGAAAAGTCAGCAATGAAGTGAATAAAGTTATAAATTTCTGTGTTTTGTTTATTGTGTGAAAATAAAAACAAAACACCTTATCTGGTCGTGCTACAGGTTTTCTGTTCTGTGAAGAACACACTTCCGATCCATCAGTCACAGCGAGGCACAGCCCCACCTGAGCCCACACAGCTCCCTAACCAGTTACAGAGCCTTCTCCAAAATCTGAACAAATCAGCAGTAGGCATTTGAAGAAAGCCTCAAATACAGAGAGAGTGGCCAAATCAATCAATCAAACAAACAAACAAACAGAAAAGACAGACAATGCAGAAAACAGAAGACAAATTCAGATTATATTTTATATCCTCAAAGGAGTAAAAGATATGCTTTCCGTAAGACAAAACAAACAAAAACTACTACATGCTATTAGAAAGGAGCATTTGACTAAACAATAAGAACATCAACAACCTGAATAAAAAATGTATGAAGATCTGAACAGACACCTACCAAAAAAGATATGCAGATGGAAAATAAGCATATGAAAAGATGCGCCACATCACGTCATTAAAGAATTGCAAATTAAAACAACAAAACTGTACACCTATTAGAATTGTCAACTAATGGTCATTAGTGCCAATTCAACACCAACAGGAATCCCCAGTTTGGGGTACGGTGGAGAAAGTTTCTTCTGTGTAAACAGCTCAAGTGTGATACAGCACAGCTGTGGAACAGCTCAACAGCATTACAGCTCAATTATGAAGCAGCATGGCCGTGAGGCGACCCCGGGGCCAGGACTTTCACTGGCTAGACAGCTCAGCTCTGCTCTGCTCTGCTCTGTTCTTCTCTGCCCTGCCCTGCACCAATCTGTTCCGGTGAGACACCTTCAGTGTCTTATCTTCAGTGTTTTCAGCTCCGCTGAGTAAATAGTCTGGGGAAAATATGCTCTCCAAGCCAACAGGGGAACTGACTTATGTAGAAGTCCCCGCCCCTGGTCCCTGACTGGTCCATCCTCATGCAAATGAGGACTCCAAATCCTTGCAGTTTGATTGCTCCAAAGGCACTGACCTGATTAGTCAGAATGCAGCCACTCTGACTGGTCGATGAAGATGCTGATGGGCGATATCTGCACAACTCCAATTGGACAAGCCTCAGTCCTATTGATTGAAATAGGATACCAGAACTCCTTTATAAGGACTGGCTCAGTGGGCAGGAACACAGTGCAGGCAGGCAGTTCAGTGCTGGAGGTGGGCAGCTTAGTGCAGGCTTCTCTCTGATGTGTGGTTTGCGTGACAGGCCCCTGTGTAGAAATGGCTGCTAGGCTCTGTATTTTTTTAAGGTTTTTTATTGGGGAATTGGGGAGGGGAACATTGCGTTTTTGCAGGACCCATCAGCTCCAAGTCAAGTTGTTGTCCTTTAATCTTAGTTGTGGAGGGCGCAAGCTCAGCTCCAAGTCCAGTAGCCGCTTTCAATCTATATAGTTGTGGGGGAGCATAGTCCACCATCCCATGCGGAAGTTGAACCGGCAACCTTGTTGCACACAGAGCCATCCAGCCTCCCCTTGGCAGCTCGCAGCTGCTCAGCTCAAGATGCGTGTTCAATCTTGGTTGTGTGTGTTTGTGTGTGGGGGCAGCAACGCAGCCCACCATCCCACACAGGAGTCAAACCAGCAACCTTGCTGCCAAGAGCATGCTCTCACCAGCTCAGCGGCAGCTCAGCTCAGGTGCAGCTCACTGACCCATGTGGGAATCGAACCGGCGACCCTGTTGCTCAGAGCTCTCATTCTTAACCAACAGAGCCACTAGGCTCTGTTTTGTTTGTTTGTTTAATTTGAGCCCAGTTAGCCACCAGGAATGCTTCTTAATAGGTATCTTCTTTCTCAGGGTACACAGAATGTTGAAAACCCAGAACACTGACAATGCAAAATGCTGACAAGGATGTGGACCAATAAGAACCCTCATTCATTGCTGGTGGGCATGCAAAATGGTATTGCCACTTGGGAAGACACTTTGGCAGTTTCATACAAAATGCAACATATTCTTACCATAAAATTCAGCAATCACACTCCTTGGTGTTTACCCAAATATAGCAGTTTCATGATTACCAAAACTTGGAAGCAACCAAGATGTCCTTCAGTAGGTGAATACATAAATAAACTGCGGTACATACAGACAATGGAATATTATTCAGTGCTAAAAAGAAATGAGCTATCAAGCCATAAAAAGACATGGAGGAAACTTAAATGCATATTACTAAGCAAAAGCAGCCAATCTGAAAAGGCTACATACTGCATGATTTCAACTATATGATACTCTGGAATAAAGGTTAAACTATGTAGGTTCATTGATTGTAACAAATGTTCCACTCTGGTAGGGAATGTTGTTATGGGGGAGGGGAGGCTGTGCTGTGTGGGGGCAGGGTGTATATGGGAAATCTCTGTATGAGGTAGGAAAATTAAGTTCACAAATTCATCCTAGAAAAAGTGCACCATACCTCATTGCTGAATATCACTTCTGTCACCTTTGAAGTACTCCCCTTGGGAAGCTATGCACTGATGCCAGCACCTAGTTCACCATTCAAAGCAATGTTGGAACTCTTTTTCTGGAATGGCCATCAGAGCTGTCTTCGTATTACCCTCGATGTCCTGAATGCCATCAAAATGTCTTCCTTTCAATGTTTCCTTTATCTTCAGGTAAAGAAAGAAGTCACTAGGGGCCAGACCAGGTGAGTAGTGAGGGTGATCCAATAGTTATTTGTTTACTGGCTAAAAACTCCCTCACAGACAGTGCCGTGGGAGCTGGTGTACTGTCATGATGCAAGAGACATGAATTGTTGGTGAAAAGTTCAGGTCATGTAACTTTTTTTTTTTTTAAGATTTTTTAATTGGGGAATTGGGGGGATGGGAACAGTGCTGGAGAATTGGGGGAAGGGGAACAGACAAGTTGCTGTTCTTTTGTTCTTCAGTCTAGTTGTGGAGGACATTGCTTCACTGGCCCAAGTTGGCACCATCATTGCGCTCTTCCCGGGCGAGGCAGATCAGTCACCAGCTTTTGGACGGTCGCTCACTGCGGCTGCTGGCTACACACCATAGTCCATGGCAACCCACTGCCACAGGGGCTGCAGCCTACGCAGTCGCAGGCGACTCACAGCAGCCCAGCTCCAGGTTGAGCTGTTGTTCAGCATCTTAGCTGTGGAGGGCAGTGTCACTGGTCCTCATATATGGGATCTGAACCGGGGCCCTCTGGCGTCCCAAGCCAGTCAGTTCTTAACCATCGCGCCACTCGGCCGGCCCCATGTAACTTTTTCACACAGCCTTTTCAGTACTTCCAAATAGTACACTTGGTTAACTGTTTGTCAAGTTGGTACAAATTCATAATGAATAATCTCTCTGATATCAAAAAACTTAGCGACAAGGCCGGCCGAGTGGCACGTTGGTTAAGAGTTGGCTTGGGATGCCAGCTCTGAGCAGCAGGGCCCCAGTTCGGATCCCACATGAAGACCAGTGATGTTGCACCCTCTACAGCTAAGATGGTGAACAACAGTTCGACCTAGAGCTAGGCTGCCGTATGTCGCTGGTGAAGGCATAGGTTGCAGTGGGGCTGGCCGGCAGCTGGCATGCGCTTTCGTGAGCTGCCGTGAGCCGCCATGAGCAGCCGTCCAATGGCCAGCGAGCGACTCCCTCAGCCAGGAAGAGCTCAATGATAATACCAACATGGACCAGTGAAGCAATATCCTCCACAACTAGACTGAAGAACAAAAGGACAGCAACTTGTCTGTTCCCCTTCCCCGATTCCCAAATGCTGTTCCCCTCCCCCAATTCCCCAATAAAATCTTAAAAGAAAAAAAAAAGTTAGCAACATTGGTGCAACAAAGTTCGCGAAATTAATTCTTACCTTCTCAGATTTGCTGTGAACCTAAAAGTACTCTAAAAAATAAAGCCTATTTTTTAAAGGAACAATTATTGAACTGTACACTTAGTGGATAGATTTTAGAGTATGTAAATTATACTCCCAATGAAGCCTCAAAACAAGGAAGAACGGGAAAATAAAAATAGTATGGTAGCCAATTTTTTTACATCAGGAGTGTTGGACATTAAGGGTATGCTCCAGAAATTAGATTTAAAAACACAGAGATGGAAAATGTCAGAGAAAAGGGCAATTAAAGATTTGATTCAGGAGGTCCAACATCCAAGTAGTAAAAGTATCAGAAAGAGAACAGAGAAAATGGAGGGAAAGAAAGCTGCTAAGAAAGAGGTAACAGGAAAGAATTTTCTCAGAATGAGCACCCAGCCTCCAGTGTGGAGCGCTACCAAGTGCCACACAATGAAATGAAAAAGACCCACCCCCAGAACTCCTCAAACACCAAGCAGAGGACTGCTGGTTTTCAAAATAGGGCCTTTCAGTGCCCTTTTTGCCCAACTATGTGCATGCATTCATTTGATTACTTAAAAAACAAAAAACAAAAACCTTTCATCTGTATGTTTTCTCTCCAGTAGACAGCATCCACAGATCTCACACATCAAAATAAAATCAAGCATGTATGTGACATAAATCCCAGATGGTAAACGGGATGGAAGGTCGTATCTCAATATATCCTAATCCCAAACGCCTTCAGGGTCAGCTTCAAACGTTCTAGCTTGGCATTCCATGCCCTCCCCATCAGCAACCTGCTGCTTCTCTTGGCCACTCTGAGCTCCATCAACTCAACTTTCCCCAAACTACAAAAAAGCGTGGAGAAAGACATCAAATCCCTCCTGATCCCCCCTTGTACAAAGAAGGAATATATTGGAAGGGAAAGTGCTCCCCACCACAATAGACCCTGTGTTGGGCCTGGGAGCCCCTGTTAGCCACTATCCCTCTTCACCGCAGCCTCTCCCAGCCCACCCACCATCTCTTTCATTTTCACAGCCCTTGTCATCACTCTATTTCTTTTCCCTCTCTAGCTCCAGGAGGGCTGAAAGTTGCATCTGTCTGTTCACTACTGCCTATACAGGGGTTATAGTGCCTGATGCATCATGGTAGGTGCTTGCTATGGGCTAAAACATGTCCCCCAAAAGCCACATGCCCTAATGCCCAGAACCTCAGAATGTGACTCTACTTGAAGACAGGGCCTTTAAAGAGGTGAGTTCGTTAAAATGATGCCAGTAGGGTGACCTGATGTTCTGCTGCACCCACTGGGCCCCACGGAAAGCCAGCCATCCTTGTCCTGCCAATGACTGCGCAGACCCCTGCCCTCCACATGGCAGCTGGGTTCATGCCTGTCTGTTTTCCTAATAGCCCCTCCACCTGCTACAGTAGCAGCCTCTAGGGAAGAGCCTGGGTTTCGGGAGCTCAGCCAGGCTCTCCTTCTGGCAGACAGCCCCATCTCTCTTGGAGCCCCCTCACTGGCCTGGGTTGGGTGACATACCCTCTCCCCTTCTTGAGTGCTCTCTGCTCCTAGGAGCTCCCTCCCAAATGCCCCTCTTCAGTCTTCTCCAGCTCAGGCTGAAGGTGGAGTGATCATCAGAGGAGTAGTTTGAGGTCTTGTCCTTAGCTGTTGTTCCAGACATTCCACAGGCTGCTGAGCTTTTAGAACAAAACCAAAGACCTTGTATTAATCAGGATCCTGGCAGGAAACAGAGGCAGACTCAGCTGTTTTGTTTGTTTTTAAGAGAATTCAATGAAGGGACTACTCACTTGGGGAATGGGTATTAAGGAACCTAGCATGGGGTGCTGAGGCACCATGGTAGTAGCAATGGGTGGGAGCCCTTATCACTCCAGGCTAAAGGGGTAAGGGGAGGAAATGGGGTTATCAGGGCCAGTGAAGGGGGTTACAGCAGGAGCTATAATGGGGGAGGGGGGGTATAGCCATTGCCAAAGCTGCAGTCCTGGGTAGGTAGGAGCCAGGGAAAACTATACCCCAACCTCTGTGTTGTCCCATCACCTGTCGGTTCCTCCCACTGGCCAAATCCAGCCAGAGACCAGGGGCACTGGGAACCCAGTGATGCCCTGGGCACAGAGCAAGACAGAGAAAGGTGGAGTGGGGCAAGAAACGCCAAAGGGGTGGGCGGGTGATCCAAGCAAGACCAATGGGGTGGGGTGCTCCCACCTCCTGGAACCTGACTCTTGACCAGATGAAGCCACAGGCCTGTGCAGTGAACAGCAGCATCCTGACATTGTTCCACTCCAAGGCTACAACTGAGGGCTTCCCAGAGCCCTGGAACAGCCTGAGCGCCCACCCACCGCTGGTCAAGCTGGCTCTCCAGTCTCTCAGCAACTCCAAAGCCTTGAAAGCCTCTCGAGAAAGGCAGTCAGAATTGGTAAACATCTTCACCCATATGAGTTGGGGGTCTTTTTCAAACAGATAACAGGCAGAGCAAACCTGTTACCAGGAGGGCTGAGAACCAAACTCAGGGCTTTGCAGACAAAGCCGGAGCCAATGTCACTCAGCACTGCACTTGCAAAGTCATCAGCAACCAGACAGAGATCCTAGAACCCATATACCCCTGGAGTTACTACTACCCCAAGAATGGATTCTTCGTGCTCCTGCCTCTCAAATCAGCATCTTCCAAAATGACACCCAAGGCAGTGCATTTATTTGATTGGCTAAACCAAGGTCATGTGCCTCCAACCAAACTGCAAAGAAGCCTGGAAAAGCAAGTACCCCCACATTCCAAATAGGGGGTGAACCCCCAAACATGGGAAGAAATTTTGCATGCTGGGCAGCCAACAATGTTCACTAACTAATACATGTACCTTTTTCAATGTTGGAGTATTTCCTTCAGACACTATCTCCAAAGTCGGTATCTACTGACTTGTGACTCTTCATATGTATTGCCAAATTTCTTTCCCTAAAGGGTTAAACTCCTTCAGAACCACATCCAGGGAACAGAGCGCCTACTTTGCCACAACCACATACATTAAATGTTTTAAAAACTAATAGACAAAATATGATTGATACCTTATTGCTTAACTTTTTTTATTCATGTTTGTTTTTTTAGTTGTATTCTGCAAAAGTCTTTGATACTTGACTTAGAACACATTTTATTATTTGTTTTGATGACTGAATTTTCATTCTTTTCCTTTTTGTAGCCTGTGCTAAAATTAGCTGGCATCTGCTAAAAGGAGAGATGTATTAGGATTAGGTTCAGCTGTAACAGGATAAACAACAGAGGCTTAAACTAGAGACATTTCTTTCTCTTCCACATAAAAGAGATCTAAGGGGCAGTCCAGAACTGGCCTTGGACCCCCTCCATGAAGTTATGAGGGGCCCATATCCTTCCTTGTCACCCCTACACCATCCCCTGATAGGGTCTCATCCTCACTGTCTAAGGGGGAAGCTGGAGCTCCAGCCATCAAGCCCAACAACAGGACAAAGGGCAGGAAAAAGAGGAGATAGCTACCTACATTTACACTTGTCTGCATCCTGTTGGCCAAAATTCAGGCATGTGGCCTCACCAAGGGAGGCTGGACAATTAGTTCAGCTAAAAATCAGGATCTTACTACTCAGGACTAAGGTAAGAATGGATATTGAGAGGCAGGCAATTATCTCTTCCATAGACAAGGATAAAAATCCTGTTAAAGACAATCCATTCATATGAGAACAATCATTTTTTATGATGAAGATAGCTAACATTCAGTAAAGTTACCAATTGTGGGCATTGTGCTAAGTACTTGATAAGATTATGTAATCTTTACCACAGCCCTTTGAAGAAGATACTAGTAATATCCTCATTTTCATAGAGGAAACTGAGGTATAGAGGGGCTAGGTGATTTGTCCAAGGTCACCCAGCCAACAAGTGGCACACGTAGATTTGAATGCAGGCAGCCTGGCTCCGGAACCCCCAGGACACGACACAACTACGAAGAGAGGCAACTCTTACCAGCAATTATAGAACCAACCCAAAAAGGCCAATGAGGCTTATCTAAGGGGCTTATTGATTCAGGAGTAAGGAGAGGGAACCTGAGCAAGAGCTGCTTTCTTTTTTTTTTTTTTTTTTTAAGATTTTATTGGGGGGTTGGGCGGAGGGGAAAAGCGTTGGGGAATCGGGGAAGGGGAACAGGCAGGTAGACAAATTGCTGTTTTGTTCTTCAGTCTAGTTGTGAAGGACGTTGCTTTCACTGGCCCATGTTGGTATGATCATTGTGCTCCTCCCAGGTGAGGCAATCGGTCACCGGTCATTGGTCAGCCGCTCACAGTGGCTCCCGGTAGCTCACACTGGCTACCAGCCGCTCACGCTGGCTGCCAGCCACTCACATAGCTCACGGCAGCCCACTGCAGCCCTGCTGAAGCCTACGCTGACCCGGCGACTCACAGCAGCCCAGCTCCAGGTCGAGCTGTTGTTCATCATCTTAGCTGCAGAGGGCGAGCATCACTGGCCCTCAATGTGGGATCCGAACCGCAGTCCTGCTGCTCAGACCTGGTGCTCCCAAGCGAGCTCTTAACCAGCTGAGCCACTTGGCCGGCCCAAGAGCTGCTTTCTTACTTTGTGCCTCTGAATATTTCACTTGGTCATCCATTCAACAAAGTTTCTTTCATAACACGTATTATATTTGCAATGAATTGTCTAACACCTGTGTTTGCCACTCCTTGGGGGCACAGAGTAGGTGCTCAGAAAATAGTTACCTGTTTGTGAGGGCATGTGCTAGGCCTACTCTGTGCCAGGCTCTGTGGGGGGTGCTGAGAGTGCAGGAATGAGACACAGACCTGCCCATTGGCACTCATGGCCAAGTAGAGACCAACAGGTGGATCCCAGAGAGAACAAAGCAGGCAAAGGCTGGGGAAAGTCTGGTGTGGAGAGATCGTACTTTATGAGTCACAAGCAATAAGGGGTAAGGTTTGTAAGGTATGCTGGACTTAGAATTTCTCTCAAGCTCAAGGTGAAAAATTGAGCCTCAGCTCTGAGATAATAGGGAGCCACAGGCTTTCAGCAAGTGGTGACAGAGCAGCCATCTACACAGACTGTTCTGGCAGCCCGTGAAGAGGATGGGGGTGGGGGTGGGGGAGACCAGATGTAGAAAGAGCCATGAAGATGCTGGATGAGCACCCTTGTCAGAGGGCTCCAAGGAGGGATGTGACCTGACTGAAGAAAGGCCTACCTCAGGGATGGCTGGGAGATAGACAGGTTGACACCTCGGCTCAATGGAGGCAAGAAAGGAAGAGGTGGACTTTCAAAGCTGGGGAAATGGGACACTGGTTGAGAGGGGTTTGGAGGGGAGTCTGAGGTTGCGTGGTGGCCATAGTGAAGGGTTTGGAAGAAGGAAGGGGGGTGGGGTGAAGAAAAACAAAAGAGGCCCTATGCTTGCCAGACAGATCCCCAAGGGAGTCTGGGAAGAGAAAGAAGGGGGCCTGAGGTAGCCAGAGCAAGGGGGGCTGGAAGGGGACTGGAGAGGGGCCCTGGCTGGAGCTGGGGCAGACGGCAGTTGGACGCCTGCAGGCTGTGCTCATGGCTCAGAAATGTCCCAGCCCTGCCAGGAGCCTGCCTGGCTCCTGCTGCCTCTTCACCGCCCCCAATCCCAGCCCAGCCCTGACATCAGGAGCTCTGAAGCTGTCTTCCCCACCCAGAATGGGCCTCCCCTCCCCAGAACCCTTGCATACTCACACCCTCCCCACCGACCCTCAGCCTTCCCCCAGTGGCTGATGGCACAGGCCAAGGGAGGGGGAGAAAATAAACACATCTGCAGGGTGGGGTGGAAGGTCAGGAAGCAGGATTTGGGCTGCAGATGCCAGGGGGCCCACAAGTCCAGGGGGCGGATGGTGGAAGGGGTCCAGGCAGCAGTCTGAGCCAGCAAGTTAACGTCTACAGTACTTTGCCCCTGACAGGCCTAATGAGACACAGGTGGTGCCCTGGCCCCAGCAGATGCTGGTTCTGTGCTTGGGACGGGAACGGGGGTGGTTCTGCAGCTCCAGGGGGCGGGGCCAGAGTGGCTGACTGGGGCCCAGCACATAACTCGGGGCAGTTGCAGTCTGGGGCAGCAGACACCCAGCAGACACCCAGCCACTCTGAGCTGAACTGGCAGCATGAAGGTACCGGGCAGGGCACTCATGGCGTTAGGGGATTGAGTCCATTCTGTGGAGAGGGCCCTAACCAGACAGTGGGCTAGGAAGGCACAGGGGGTTCTTGTGATCGAGTTGAAATTCTTTAGCTATGAGGATGCTGAGCCTGTCCTAGAGAGTGGGGTTTCTTGGGAGAGGAAGGAGGGCAGGCAAGGGGTTTCTTGCAGGGGGTGGTTTGTGTGTCGGGGCAAGTGCAGAGAAAAAGGGTGGCTCTTGGGCTGGAGAGAGGGGCTGTGCTAAGGTCACCCTGTTTTCCTATCCCCAGGCCCTCCTGGCCCTGCCGCTGCTGCTGCTTTTCTCTACTCCCCCTTGTGCCCCCCAGGTCTCCGGGATCCGGGGAGATGGTAAGCAGCCTGGCCAACAGGCTGGGCAAGCTGTTCTGAGCCATCTTTTCTGGGAGTCAGGCCTCATGGCTGAGCCCCACTCAGCAGGCCTGTCTCCTGCTCTATAAAATGGGGCAGGTAGATTAGATGACCTTCGAGTGTCCCCCTCTAAAAGAAACCTTGTGATTTCTTAGGATGGAGTACCCCGCCCCCAGTGACAGAGACAAACTGTGGGGTGCTGAGGTGTGCGGTATGCCTTAGCCCTCTTCTCCTCACCCTCCCCGCCCTCCCCCAGCTCTGGAGAAGTCTTGCCTTCAGCAGCCCCTGGACTGCGACGACATCTTCACACAGGGCTACCAGGCAGATGGCGTGTACCTCATCTACCCCTTGGGCCCCAGCGTGCCTGTGCCTGTCTTCTGTGACATGACCACCGAGGGTGGGAAGTGGACGGTGAGTGGGAGGAAGGGGACACAGGCCCAGTTCTAGTCCCAGCCTTGTGACCAAGCTTCACCTCTGGAAAACTCAGTTTCTTATCTCTCAAATGGGGATAATACACACAGCATAGTTTGTGAGCTGCTGCCAACACTGAATTCTAGGTGCGTAGTCATGTTAGTGCATATAATCTTCACAATAACCCAAGGAGGAAGGTACATTTCACAGATGAGGAACTGAAGCCAGCAGGTAAAGTAACTCGCCCAAGGTCACAAACCAGCATGACCCTCTCCTCTGCCCACCCCCCACCCCCAGCCATTTGAACTCGAGAATGCCCTCTTTACCTCTGTCTTTTCGGCCTCAGCAGCTGCTCACTGAGGGGTACCAGTGTGAGCCTTGTCTTAGGCCCCCAGCTCAGTCCTTTAACAAACCACCTCAGCATCATAGGGTCCATGCCTAGGTGAAGCCCCTGCCCACTGGACCCTTGATCATCCAGGTTTCATCCTCTCTGCTCTAGGTTTTCCAGAAGAGATTCAATGGCTCAGTGAGTTTCTTCCGGGGCTGGAGTGATTACAAGCTAGGCTTTGGCCGTGCTGACGGGGAGTACTGGCTGGGTAAGGTGGGGCCCAGGTGGGCTGGGGGCTGCCCCAGAGCCAGGTCCTTGCTGACCAGCTGCCCCCCCTCCCCAGGGCTGCAGAACCTGCACCTCCTGACACTGAAGCAGAAGTACGAGCTGCGAGTGGACTTGGAGGACTTTGAGAACAACACGGCCTACGCCAAGTATGTCGACTTCTCCATCTCGCCCAATGCAGTCAGTGCTGAGGAGGATGGATACACCCTCTACGTGGCAGGCTTTGAGGACGGAGGAGCAGGTAACACCCTCCTGCCTGCCTAGGGCGGGGCTGTGGGGGGAGAAGGAGGGGCTGTGGGGGGAGAAGGCAGGCCTGGCACTGCCAAGTTGATCCCTGACCCCGTTCAGGCCCCTCCCGGCCTGGAAGGCCCACAGCTGGCTCCCAGCCAGCTTGGGCCTCAGCTGCGTCCACTCCACTCCAGGCCGCCCTGTGAGAAGCAGCTGTTTCTCTTCACTGCAGAAGCACAGCTACCCAACATCTGGCTCAGGGAGGTGCCTCACCCCAGCAGACAGACACGTGATGTCTCTCACAGCATCACTCACTACTGCTGTCACCTCCCTCCCTGCCAGCCAGGGGCTCAGCTCTCTGCCTCAGCGACCCCATCCCTCTTCCTTTCCACCAGGTGACTCCCTATCTTACCACAGCGGCCAGAAATTCTCCACCTTCGACAGGGACCAGGACCTCTTTGTGCAGAACTGCGCAGCCCTCTCCTCGGGAGCCTTCTGGTTCCGCAGCTGCCATTTCGCCAATCTCAATGGTTTCTATTTGGGTGGCTCCCACCTTTCCTATGCCAATGGCATCAACTGGGCCCAATGGAAGGGCTTCTACTACTCCCTCAAGCGCACTGAGATGAAAATCCGCCGGGCCTGAGGGGCTGGCCCCATCAGACCCTAACGCTCCCCTGGCTGTTCCGGGTCTCCATGAGTGCTCCCTCTGCTGTACCTGTGTCCGCCCCTGCCCCCCATGTCAGTTCTGTGCTCTCTTCATACCTGCTTCTCACAGGGGGCCTATGGCTCTAGCCCCAGCTGATCTGTCACACCCACCTCTCAGCTAGGCCTCTGCTGCCCTCCACCTGAGGCTATGCTGCCAGCAGCTTCCCAGGCCTCCTCTGAAAGGCACAGCCGGCCCGGACCTGCCTGGGCTCCACATGACTTAGTTGCCTCCATCCTATCCCAGGAGCTGCTCTCCCAGCTTCAGGCTTTTGTATTCCACCTTCATCAGCTTTCTTACTATGGGCTCCTCCATTGGGGGCCGTCCTAGCATGCTACTCGGAGGTGGCAGTCTGACCAACACCCAGAGTCTGCCAGACCACCTGCATGTGACCACCATGCCACACCCCAGCAACCCCCTGGCTGTCCTCGGGATGCCTCTCCTCCTTCGCCTCCCTCTGACCAGCTTATTCTCTAATGGTGAGCACCATGGACTCTCCCAGCCCCATCTCACTATCATACTCAGTTTTCCCCACCTGCCTGCACCGGGAACCCAAAGCTCAATGCTAAAACCACAGCTACTGCATGCCTCCCGTAAACAGCCACCATCAAGGTAGGCATAGATACCTCCCACCCACCCCAGGGTTGAGGTCTGACCATGTTAGGAGGCAGAGAACAACTTCCGTGGGGCTGGAAGCAGGTGGGGAGTGGAGGTCTCAATAAACCTCAGGACCCGAAGAAACTGGCTTTGGCTATTGTGCATGCAAATGCGTTTGCTTGGCCCCCAATGTGGGGACCGGATCCTCCCTACTCCCCTACTGACAGCACCCCACCCCCCACTCCAAAGACACCTGGAATTAGGTGCTATAGGGGATGTGATATTTCACAGACCTCATTTTGATGGCAGAAAGACCAATTAATAATAAAATTATGTAATAATAAGTACAATACAAGGATCACTTGGGGAGTAGGGATTTTCCGAACCTGCCATGGCTTGGTGGTGGCTCAGGTGGCAACTTAAGGCTGAAGGGTGAGTCTGAGATGAACCTGCAGTCATCCAAGCTGAGCGTCCCCTGCTGGGCCCAAGGCTCCAGCCCTTGGGAACGCTCGTGTAGGCTGTGGAGCTGGGTCTGCCCCTGGCAAGGCACAGGCTGTGGGCCTCAGGGCTCCTGGAGTTCAGGCAGGTCAGCCAGCAGCATTGGGGAATCCATCTGGATCTCACGTTGCAGGGACTCAATGTCCGCAGGGTTCATGCCGTGGCCCTCGAGCCAGTCAGCAAGAAAGGAGGCTGAGAGCGAGGCTGAGTCTGCCTGGCTACAGGGGAAAGGGGAGCAGGGAGAGCTGTTAGCTTAGATTGGCTCCTCGCCCATTCCACAGGTAAGCTCCTCCTGCACCAGGAAACACTACCCACAGCCCCATTCCAGAAGTTCAATCCAGCCATCTTACCTATCCTGTGGCCCATCAGCCACGCCCATATCGAAAGACTGGTTTAAGAATTCCTCCAGGTCAAAGCCAACACCATAGCCAGCCCCACTGCCTTTTGGAGTGCCTGAGAACACGGGGGGCAAGGGATCCTCCACCTGGAGGGAATAATGGCAGGTTACAACACAGGCACCACCAAGAGCATAGTGAGGTCTGCAGGGCACCTGCTGTCCTGATGCTGTCAGTAACTCAGCCGGGATATCTGTGGCTGACAGTGCCAGCCTCAACTATTACTGAGAGCGGACTGGGGCCCACCTCCAGGCCAGCACTTCCCAGGAGGCATCATATTTGTCTGCCAACAACCTGCTCATCAGCAATATGCTCCTTCTACGAGCAAGAGGCAAGTTCAGAGATAAAGCCCTACCTGCTGCTCAGTTTTTGTGGAACAAGGACACACCAAAGCCTCTCTCATCCCCATCCTCACCAAACGGCAAGGACTTCCCAAACCCATTATCCCTGGGTCCAGATTCAGGTGTCCTCACAGCCTAGATCTCTTCTCTCACCTGAGACTTGGACAGCTGCTGGGTCACCAGGTTGACATCGGGTGACTCTGAGGTGGAGGGCTGAGGGGGCCCCCTGAGATCTGAAGGGCGTAGGCCAGATGAGAAGTAAGGCAAAAAACCCTGGGTGCTGGGGTCAGGCAGCCCAGGTGGTGCCACAATCGACTGAGGGGCCAGGAGGCTGGAAGAGGTGGTAGTTTGGAGTGGAGCAGGGCCAGGGAGTGGCCCAGGAGGGCCGGCAGGGTGGGGAGCAGAACCAGGGTGTGGACAAGCAGGCTGTGGAGCAGGGCCAGGGGTGGAGCCTGCAGGCTGTAGTGGGAGGCCAGTGGGCTGGGCTACTGGGCCAGCTGGAGGACTGGTGGGCTGGGCTGGAGGGGGTGTTGGTACTGGGGTGTGGGCTGGTGCCGGGGCTGGGGCTGGGGTGGGGGCTGGGGGCCGGGCCATGCGGGTCCAGCGCTCCAGCAGGCTGCGATCATTGTCACTGAGCACCAGCCCAGCCAGAGGATCAGTAGAGGCGATCCCAGAGGCCCCAGCCCCCCGCTCTTTGCGCTCCCGCTCCTGCCGCCGCTTCTCCCGCTCCTTGGCTCGTTCCTGCCGCCGCCGCCGCTTCTCCTCCCGCTCCCGCTGGCGCTCCTGGGCTGTCACGGGCTTCCGAGGCTCAGGTGCTTCCAGCGGGGCGCTGGGGCCATCTGCAGGGAAGTTGAACAGGGGGAGGGTGAGGGCCTATGGCCCTGTCCAAGCCTGGAGTCCCCCTTGTGCCACCCCATTTCCCAGTCAGTGGCTGCCTCCACAAGGCACCTCTGAGCCGGCTCCGCAAGGACTTGAGCAGGGCAGCTTTGAGGGCCGCCTTGGTGTTGTCTGAGATGGCACCTTCCCTCTTTGGAGGGGCTGCTTCACTGGCCGGTGGGGGTGGTGGCTGCAGGGTCAGATCAATGGTGTCAGGTACAGGGCCAGGACATGGCAGTGGGGCTGGCGGAGGTGACTCCATGGCACAGTCCCCACTGGGAGCCCAGGGACTGGGCATTTCAATGTCGGGGCAGCTAGGCTCACTAGCCACAGGCTGCAGGGAAGGCTGGAAGCGTATCTGCTGGCGGATGCCCTCACGCCGCACATGGAAGTCCTCAATCTCGGCCACAATGGCCTCCTTAATCCGCTCCCGGGTGAGGGCTTCACGGTCAAAGGCAAAGTCAAAGGGTGGAGCACAGTCAGGCTCATCATCAGGGTCATGGTACTTGGCCAAGAAGGGGTGGCGAAGGGCGGCAGCTGCTGAGATGCGGGAACTGGGCTCAAAACGCAGCATACGCCCTAGCAGTGAGAGGGCCTGACGGTCAGCACCTGGGTACACTGTCTCCCAGGGCACAGGCTGGCGTGGTGGCAGGCTCTGGATATACGCCCTCACCCTTTCAGCCCCTACAGCTTGAATCACTGCTGGTGATGGGGTGCCCAGCACCATCATGATCAGCTGCAGCTGGTGCACGTAGTTTTTGCCTGGGAAGAGCTGGCGCCTGGCCAGCATCTCACCAAAGATGCAGCCCACAGACCACAGGTCAATAGCCTGTGTGTACTCATGCAGTGAGAGCATGAGCTCAGGGGCACGGTACCAGCGTGTGGCCACATATTCGGTCATGAAGTACTGGTGCTCAGCAGGCGAGGTGCACAGGCCACGTGCCATGCCAAAGTCACCGATCTTAAGCTCACAGTTCTCATTCACCAGCAGGTTAGAGGGCTTGAGGTCACGGTGGATGACCTGAGCTGAGTGCATGTACTTGAGGCCCCGCAGCAGCTGGTACAGAAAGTAGCGCACGTGCTCCAGCGTGAGTGGCTGCGAGGAATGGATGATCTGGTGCAGGTCGCTCTCCATCAGGTCCAGGACCACATAGCTAGAAGGGACAGGGGAGAGAGGTATATGGGCTGTCTTGTCTACACTCCAGTCCCAACCTCACCATGTTCTCCTGGCTCGACAAGTAATGGCCCTACCCTCGGACTCTATAAGGGACAACAGCATGGAATGAAGAGTCTAGATTCTCTACAACTTTTCCATGAACTTAAGTGAAGTTAAATCATTTTTCTCTCCAGATCTATTGTAGTTACCCATCAGAGAAAACATGAGGTTGGACTAAACCAGGACTAGCAAATAGATTTAGTTTTGGGGCTGTCTCCATTGTTTGGTAGTGGTCACTTGAAAAACTGATGAACACTGTGGTGGCTTGCACATTTTCTGTAGGTAAGAGTTCTGTGATTGATGAGTGATGACTGCTAAGGGAATAGGCAGTTGTAGTTATAGTATAAGTACATTTACCATCCTTTGTACTGACATCCTATACAACTGTAACATCTGTACTCTTCTTGAGAATCGGCTGTCCCTGGCAAAACCCTAAGGAAGCACTGGTCCTGGAATTGTGGGAATTTCCCCTGCCTGCCTATTAGGTTCAGCAGTCCTTCCAGAACTTCAGCAATATGGTCCCAACCTTCAGAAAAGTCCCAACTCTGCCTCCCTCTCCCATTCCCATTTCTTACACTGATTTGAACTCGCCATAGGGCACAGTGGGCCTCAGGATGTCCTTGATGGCGATGATGTTGTCATGCTTGAAGTGTTTGAGGATCTTCAACTCCCTGAGGGTCCGCTTGGCATTGGTCACCACATCAAAAGCATTAGGGATCTTCTTAATGGCCACCTGCTGGCCTGAGGAGCAGGGAAAAGGCAGATACCATGAGGTACCTTGCAGTCGTTGCAGAGTGGCACAAAGCCCCTTTCAACATCTCCCATCTAGGATGCAAATAACAATACCTACCATATACTGAATAACAACAGTTACTATATACTGAGTACCTACTATGTGCCAACCCCTGTGCTAAGCACTTTACATACACTTCACGCCCGTCCTGAGACAGGTACTGTTGGTTTGTCGGAAAAGTCATGACGCATTTTTGCAACAGAAAACATAGAAAAAAATACGTCATGACTTTTCCGACGACCCAATAATAACTCAAAGTTAGAGATGAGGAAACTCTGCCTCAATAACTTATTGGGGGTTGCACAGCTTGTTAGTGGTAGAGTCTAGACCAGCGGTTCTCAACCTGTGGGTTGCGACCCCTTTGGGGGGTCGAACAACCCTTTCACAGTGGTCGCCTAAGACCATCAGAAAACAAAAAGATACTTACTTTACGATTCATAACAGTAGCAAAATTATAGTTATAGAGTAGCAACGAAAATAATTTTATGGTTGGGGGTCGGTCACCACAAGAGGAACTGTATTAAGGGGTCGCGGAATTAGGAAGGTTGAGAACCACTGCTCTAGACTGTGCTCATTCTACCTCTCTACGCTCTCTCCATGTCAGGAACCCTACCCATCCCACCACCAATCCCTTGTACTAGGTCTGTGGCTCCAGAACACACTTCTCTTTTAGAAACAAAGGATAAGATCTCCATCTAGTCTAATTGGGACTGTCATTTTTCTAAGGAGGAAGTGGGCAGATGTGCTGGCAAACCCACCATGCCAGAGTTTCTGAGAACTGTTCACAACACAGTGCCTGGCACCCAGGTGGCACATAACCAATACTTGTTGACTTGAACCAGAATTTGCGTCCAAGCTTTCCTTCCTGGCTGTTTGAGCCGGGGCAGCTTTCTCACTCTTGGGGAACCGGTTTCCACATCTGTGAGCGGTGCACATAGGGAAGCTCACCAGTGAGACGGCGACGTGCAGAGGACACGACCCCGTAGGCCCCGTTGCCTATGGTCTCGATGATCTCATACTCGTCCCCCACCTCAAAGGTCACATCGAAGGAACGGGCTTTGAGCAGGGCTAGGTTCTTGGCCGCTACAGAGGCAGCGGTGTTGGCGGGTTCCGCCTTCACCGGCCCGGGAGGCTCTCCAGAGCCGTCCTCGCTGTCATCCTCCTTCAGGGGCTCGGCCATGGCGTCTGCGTGGAAACGCTGGTAACAAGGGGCCGGACCCGCCCCAGGCCTCAGTTTCCCCTTTGTGAGGCTGGGGAGCAGAACCACGTAATTCCAAGTTCCCTAAGCCGATGGAGACCAGGTAGGGGGCAAAAAACAGCGGCTGGCATGTAGTAGACGCCCCACACCCGGGACTCTGCGCCCAAAGCTCAGGTCCCGGTGCAACGCGGGGTTGGAGGTGGGGGAGGTGCGGCGAGGCGCGGTTCAGGAAGAAAGGGAGGGGGCGGGGCACTTCGCTCTCCTCGGTCTACACTCACCGAATCGCGCCTCACCCTGACGTCTCCTCGGGGCTTTCGAAGGTCCCCGGGGCCCCTGGCCTCCCGACCCCAGTGGAGGGAGCCTCCAACAGTCGTTCGCTCACGTGTTTAAGACCTCCGCCACTACCTCAGCGTAGGGCTCAGCCCCGCTGGTACACCCCCCCCCCGCCGCCCCGCCTCCCAAGACCACGCTCCTTCCATCCTCCGGCCAATCGCTGGGCGCTCTCTGAGGAGGTTCTCACCCTTGTGCTTACGTCGTCCAATCCGAGCCCACCTGATTAAGAAAGCCACGCCTGTGCCCCGCGCGCGCGCCCGCGCGCGCCACTGCCCAGCTAGCCGGCGGGAGCCGCCCAAAGTGCGCTTTGCGCTTCGCAGGGGTACTCTCGGTACCCGGCGCCGTCTTACGACGCATGCGCGCTGGCTGTCCCAAGCGCCGAGTGAATGGAAGGCAACGCCCCCGTGCGTGCCCGCGCGCATCCCAATGAATCGGCTAGGTCTCCTCCGGCAAATCGTAGCTGGTCCTTGCAGCTCCGAGGGGCTAAGATACCTGGAACCGTTAGCTTGGAGGCCAGCTCACGAAATCCTCCCACTTCAGGCCCGTCTTTCCTTTTCAGTCCCTATCGCTTGAGGGATTGTTCCCCGCCATTTTCCCGATCGGTCCCGGACACCCGGCTCTGGGAATGCATCATCCCAGAAGAGGGTGTTCCGTCACATCCAACCACAGAGTTCCCTGTCCTCCGGGATTCTAGAGCGTCATGCCTGAAGCCGCCACTGACTTACAGTGGCTGGTCCTCTCTGCACAGCTTCCGGCGTCTCTGAGCCTCAACTTGTTATTTCCTAGCCTCCGGTGTGTTCCCTGTTTGTGATGGCTCTGTTCCAAGATTGCGCGGGCTCTTTGTGTTCCAGCGGAGTTGGGCTAGCGGGCGGGGCCGTCCAGCCTCTACCCTCCGGTGTCCTCGCGTCAGCCGAGCCCAGACAGGGCAGAGCCGACACTGAATCTCAGGTTCCCTGACCCACTCCAGAGATCGATGGTTCGATCGTTCATATAGCAAGTATTTATCGAGCACCAACTCTCTAAGGCTCAGTGCTGAGGAGGCAGAGGTAGACATGGTAGTGTGAGCTGGGAGAAAAGGTTTTCAACAGGGAATTCGAGGTAGGGCTGTAAGGAAGAAGGTTTTGGAGTTGGGACTCCAAAGATGGCTGGCTGTGTTTTCACCAAGGGAGAAAAGAAGGAAGCGTGGGGAAACAGACTGAAGGTATGGAGGTCGAGAAGCAGAGCAACGCGGGCTCTGTAGGTTCTTCCTTTGCCCTAAATAATGACCGGTTGATGGAACCCAATAAAGTCTGAGTGCCAGATTGTGGGTTTATTCCTTACGTAGCAAACTAGTATCTGAAAAGTGGATCCAGACCAGAAATGAATTTTTGTAAGCCTACACACTTTTTAAAAGTTTTGTTTTGTTTATATTCCCCACTGTTGTGTTTTTGTTTTTTACTAAAGCATGCGTAAAGTTCCACTAATTTTCACAAACTTAGTGCACCAGTGTATTGGATTCAGATGAAAAGAAAAACATTACCAGCACTAACGAAGAACCTTCTCTTTTCTACTGGTGATAGTTTCTTCCTGTTAACTCTTTTCCATACTTTTTTTTTTTTGCACTGAATTTTAAGAGGTTTATTGGGATCCATACATTGTAATATTGCATTTTTAAAAACTCAGCATGAAGAAAAATATATTTAGTAGTATTAGGTCAATATTAGGACAAATAGATATCTAGTATTTAGACATATAAAAACCATATGTGCCTCCTGAGTTAAGGTTGAACTATAATGTTTGTTCCTGATTTTCCTGAGCACATAGCAAAAAGCCAAATATGTGTTACATGATTTGCACTGAACATGAATAAAGAGACCGTATTCATGGGAAGTGAATACGGTCTGATGAAAAGTCTGATGGCCTTTCTTGAGGTGAAAGACAGTTTTCCCTAACTCTGAAATACATGCATAAAGCCTGCGGTGTTCCCCTGTGTAAATAGCAGGATACGTAAGCACATCTTTTCAGGGGACCAAGTGGACAAGCTGTGTGGTCCTGTCTGATCCAGGAATGGAACAAAACACCAGAAGAGACTCAGAAAATACCCTTTAAATTCTCTATAGATATTTCAGCGAGGCTGTGTGTACATGTTATAGACTTCACCCTTCTCTGGCAAAAGCTTGCTAATTCTTTTAATTTTCAATCCACCATGAGCTGCTTTGCTCTACTCCCACTAGGCCCTTATTCTGTCCTGGAAAAGTCATCAATTATCTAACTATATTAAAACACAACAGACATTCTTCAGTCCTTGCCTTACCGAGCTCCGCTGCATACGATACAACTGACCGCTTCAAGAAAAATCCATTTCACGTGGTTCAAAAGGCTTAAATGAAAAGTCTTGGTCCTACCCCCAGGTGGCCACTTTTATAATTTCTTATCAGAAATAAGAAACAATACAAACTCAACACAAGCAAATGCAAATACACATCCTTATCCACCTCCCCTTTAATATATATAAGGCAGCATATATCTTTTTCCTGAAGATCATTAAGTATCAATAACCAGAGAGGTCCCTCATTCTTTTTTTTTTTTTTTTTAAGATTTTTATTGGGGAATTGGGGGATGGGAACAATGCTGGGGAATTGGGGGAAGGGGAACAGACAAGTTGCGGTCGTTTTGTTCTTCAGTCTAGTTGTGGAGGACGTTGCTTCACTAGCCCAAGTGGGCACTATCATTGCGCTCTTCCAGGGCGAGGCAGATCAGCCCCTGGCTTCTGGACAGCTGCTCACTGCGGCTGCTGGCCGCTCACGCTGGCTGCTGCTGGCTACACACGGTAGCCCATGGCAA